>NW_005054386.1:440181-456793 GCF_000277835.1 Geospiza fortis
GCATTTCCCAGTGAGCAGGATGGCTGCTGTCCTGCTGGACCCCTTCTCTGTGTGTGCCACGCTGGGAATTGGGCTGGATACAGCAGCAGCAGAGGGCTCTGGCAGCCAGGCCTGCTCAGGAGCCTGAGTATGACATTTCTGACTCATTCTGGGTGCTGTACCTAGTTCTGAGCAAATCCTGGCCTACACACAGTGGTAGAAGAGTCTGGGATATGCCACGACACCTTCAGTGTCTTAACTAGGTGAAATGACAGGGGAGGCTTGAACTGAGTAGCAGGGGAGGGATTAATGACCTTGGAATCAGCTCTTCCAGCTCCTTCTGTGCACAATTCCAGTGGCTTCCCAGCAGCACTGGAAAAGCAGTAGCAGAGCACAATGTGGAGGTGGTCCTGACCATACAGAGGGGTAGGAATAGGGTGAGGTCTGCTGGGAGATGGGGATGTCACCCCAGACATGATGTGACACCCCTGATGTGGCACCTCTCGCTCCAACCTCCTTCCATACAGTGAAATTCAGGCCAGGCTGCTGGACCTGCAGCAGGTGCAGAGAGCAGTGGTGCTGCTAAACCATGGGGCAGGAGTAAATATTCCCTTTGGGACATTTAACCAGATCCCATGGTAGTGCACTAGTTGTGTTGGAACATTGCATTTCCACACGTGGTAGTGGAGGCCAAGAAAAGTTTTGCTGCTGGAGGGTCGTGTTTTGGGGTGAGGAGTACCTTGCTTTGGGCATTATCTGAAATGCTGGGGGAAAAGGGCCCCTGGTAGGCTCTGAGGGCAGGTATGCCACAAATCTGGATAAAACACCACCAGGGAACAGACATATTTTGGCTCACTGCAAGTTAGCAGAGACATTCATGGGGGTTACAATTCTTCTCCTGGAACAACTGGAAAATGCTGACTGAAGGGCTCAGGGTGTCCCAGCAGGACTAGGTGGCACTGCAATAATAATGACAGTATCCCACTGTCTATTTATATCACATTACCTTCAGCAAATCCTTGGCAAAGTCCTTCCCATCATTCAGCCCATCCAGGTTTGCTATGAACTGTTGGCATGACATCTTTTTGCCAATGTTCTGTAAAGCAAAGAAGCAGCTCATTAAACTTCTGGAGAGTTTTGACTTTCATCAGTGTCTTTCAAAGAACAAGAGCTCAAAGAGCTTCTGATCTGATTTGCTGTTGGGCTCTCTGCTTTATTTGCTCATGCCAGCATCCAAATGTTTCAAATGGCCTCTTTTTTAATGGTGGAAATAAGACACCTGAAAATGGCCTCTCCAGCTCTCGCTGGAGTGGTCCTGGGGGCAGGCTCTGTGTCTCAGAACTCAAGACAAGCACTCCACCTGGTGAAATGACAATGTTTGGATGGGGCTCCAAGCCTGCTGTGGGAGAAATTGTGTGAGCTTGCAGTGGCAGCACCTGGAACAGCCAGCACCGGGCAGGGGAGTGCTGCTCCTTGATGGAAGCTGCTATTTTTGATTGCCAGCACAAAAAGAAATGGTCCAGCTACTGGGTACTGTAGCTAAGAGGGCAACACGTGTACACTGGGAGAACCCCACAGCCTGGAACACACTCAGCACCAGCTAATGCCAACAATGTTTGGGACTGATGCTTCCAGGCCCCCTGGCATCCCTGATATCATCTGTGGCATCTGTCTTGCCAAACCCTTCATCCCTCACTCCCTCAGCCTGCAAGGGTCGAGGCAGGCAGCCTCTTCCCAAGCCTCTCCTGCAATCCTACCTCTCCACAGGGATGGAGCAGAGGTGGGGAGGAGTCAGTGGCAATTATAGGGTTTAAAAAAAAGGAGTTTGATGTCACAAAGGAAAGATGGGGGTCTCCAGTGCCATGTTATATCCTTCACAGCCTCAGTGTGTGGGGCAGACCCTGGTGGCATTGCTTGGAGGGGGCAGTGGAGCCAGGGAGGACAGCATGAGCTGCCACTGGTGGTCCTGAGGGAAACAACAGCATCCTGACGCTGCTGGGTTTCACATCAAGGTATGGGCAGGGTGAGCATCCAGGAGAATGTGGGAGGATGGCCCAGAACAGCAGAGTCAGGGCCCTGCTCAGGGCTCAGTGAGGAAGAGGAAGGGCCTCAGCGGGTCTGGCAGGGGATGAAGCTGCAGCAGAGGATACAGGAGATGCCCTGCAGGGTGCGATGTGTCCTCTGTGCAAGGAAATAACCTCCTGAAAGAGATGACACCAGAAACCTCTGCCCACAAATGTGCACTGCAGGTGACCTGGGGGCTTCTCCCCAGATGAAGGCAGGAGGAAGAAATGAGGCCTTGGGATGAGCTCACCGTGCCCCCTGCACCCCCTGCCTCCTGCTGCAAACATCTTTTATGAAAAATCCTTTCCTTAGGATTTTTCCTCCTGAGAAGCTGAGAGGCCTCAAGAACAAAATGTAAACAATGGTTATCTGCTGCTGTGGAATGCAACAGGTGCATCTGTGATTGGTTTCATGTGGTTGTTTCTAATTAATGGCCAATCACAGTCCAGCTGGCTCAGACAGAGAGTCCAAGCCACAAGCCTTTGTTATGATTCCTTCTTTTTATATTCTTAGCTAGCCTTCTGATGAAATCCTTTTTTCTATTCTTTTAGTATAGTTTTAATGTAATATATATCATAAAATAATAAATCAAGCCTTCTGAAACACGGAGTCAGATCCTCGTCTCTTCCCTCATCCTGAGACCCCTGTGAACACCATCACAGCCTCCTGTGTGTGCAAACTGGGCTGCACAGCCAGCCAGGCACTGCCTTGGAGCAGCTCTGCCTGAGACTCCTAATTATGCCTCCTGCTGGTGCCAGCTCCAGATGAGCCGGCTCCCTTGAGAGATCAAGAAAAAGAGGAGTAAAGCACTGTTACAAATCTGCAGTGCCTGGGGACTGCTGTGGCACAACAGAGCTCAGCCCTCGTGGCTTCCTCTTGGGGAGCTGCAGCAGCCAGAGCTGCCAGCCAGGGTTCAGAGGGTACAGGGGCTGCAGAAGGCTCAGGAAAGGAGCAGACATGCAGGGATTGCAGCAGAGAGGAGAGATTTGTGTGCTTGCTGGCCTGCAGGGAATTTCGGACACAAAAGATAAAGGAAAAATCCAGCAGCACCAGAGTGTGGGTGGAGAAAGGGAGGAGGGCAAGGAGCCTGCAGAAGGGAGCTGGGAGGTGAGGCAGGGGCTGCCTGAGACCGAGGCACAGGAACTGCTCTGCAGGGAGAAGGTGCCTATTCCAGCCCTGCCCTGAGGAGGGGAGCAGAAGGCACAGCACTGCCCTCTGAGCCCAAAGAGTGATTCAGCACTGGATGCACTTCCAAAAAGCATTTTTGGAAGTGAGTGGATGCAGTGAGATAACACAAATCATGTCTCACAGGCGCTTTTTGGGGTTCCTCATGTGTGTGTCTGAGGCTCCACGGCCAGGAGGGCCAACAGTGGCAGTGGGAAAGGACACAGCCCTAAGCTTTGTCTTATCTTTGCCCCAGGGCACAGATGGAGCAGGGCAGTGCTTTCTTTGCCATAAGATCTCCTGGAGCTCACGCAGCACCAGCAGAGCAAGGCAGAAATTTGCAACAACTTGGATTATCCTACATGTACAGTCTTGATGCCCGAGGATTTAGCTTTTCCATTTTTCAGATCCTGCACTGCTTTAGTGTATAGCTCTAAAACTCCATGGCCTGTCAGCTGCTGTTCTCCCATTTCACTGAGATAAAACAATTCCTCTCTAGGCCTGGAACTCAAGAACTCCTCACTGTCTCAGGCCCCAGAGATGTAAACAACAGTGAATTGGGGGGGATAACTTGGAGTAGATTTCTTCATTACCTGAAGCTGTAATTGGAGAATTAACCCCTGATATGTAAATGAACCAAACTTCAAATTGACTGAAAAACTCGTGACCATCTTCCATCCTGGGTGTAGCCCCTCAGAGGCTTTTGACTGCCCAAGGTGTACCTATGGAAGGCCTTCAATAAATACCTGCTTTTAAGTTTGTCTAGCCTCTATTTTAGGTGGCCACTCCAAGGCACCAGCCTCGGGATGCTTGTTGCGCTTGGAATGTTCTTGGTGACTGCTGGTGTTTAACACCAGCTCCAGGTGCTCCCATGAATAGGGAATGTCTCATTTTAAAGTTTTCTGGGTGGTTTGGAAACAGGGTCTGAGTGCACCTGAGCAGAAAATCAACAGTGCTAAGGCCAAAATGTCCTGCTCTAAAGCTCTGTGCCAGGTCTTTGCTGGAATAGACCATGCCAGGACACTGCTGTGAGGAGCTGCCCCTTTACAGACACACATCCACCCCTCTCCTCACCAAGGGCATCTCCCACTCCAGGAATTCACAGTAAAACACTGCAACACACACACGACATTAAAAAGGAAAATAAAATCTAAAGTGACATGGAATGTCATGGCAGCATCTCTAACAAGGAGGGGTGGGAGATCAAGTCACACATTCCCAAGGTACACCACAGTTCATGGAGGTTTCTTTACACCAGGAACATTTCATGTGATGATGTCAGCTGCTAATGGCTTGCTAAGTAGGGAAGAACACTGCACAATCACTTAGGATTCCAGACAAACAAAATTCCTTACTGTTTTTAACACAATCAAAACACGTCAAATGCCAGTGCTTTAAAGCAAAACACTAGAAGGACTGCACTTACCACCTGGTAAAGGGTTAAAGAGCAGAAAGAGAGGTTCCAGGAGCAGAAGGAAATTAAAAAAAAAAATAAATAAAAAAAAGGAGGAAAAGGAGAAGAAGAAATTAATGTTACACATGCAGAAAAATAAAGAGAAGATTTTTCAAAGAAAAGCTCAGGCATTTGCACATCTGGTCAAAAGAAAGCTATTTTTTCTGTGCCTAGATATCATGAGAACATTTCTTCTTACCAGGCCTCTGAGCCAGCTTGTCAATGAAGAATAGAAATGGTAAGGTTTTTGAGGTTTAGGTTGGGTTTTTTGTCCTTTCAATTATGTCTATCTTCCCAGAGGCATATTTTGGATTTTTTTTTTTTTGCTTAAAAAAACTAGACAAAATAAGATTATTTTGGATTGAAGTCACATAGTTTGCCTTTTGCCACAATGCTGCTTTTTGCTGCTGCAGGAAATGATTCGATGGAAATAATTCCTTGGCTCCAACCATTCTGGCTGGAGGATGGATGCTCTATGAGACTGATCCCACCACTATCCCACTGTGTGCAGACAGGTCACTGGGAGCCTCTAGAAGGTGCTGAGAGATCTTCTCACAGCTTCTGCCATTTCCCAGCCACTTTTCTGGGCACTGAGCTCTGCTCACTCTATTTTTTTTCTATGAAACTCTCCAGTGGCTGCCTGTTACATCCTGGGGAAAAAGAACAGCTGAACTCACTTCATGTTTTGGGTAGGAAAGATCAAATCCAGACCTGTGTAAACCCACTGGCCCCCTCTCAGCAGTTTTTGGGGAGAGGAGTCTGCAGCACAAGAAGGAGCAGCCCCCAGGGACTGGCAGCTCACTGAGAGCAGGGCAGGGCTGAGCTGGCAGCAGGAGAGGAGGCAGCACTGCCTGGCCTGGGCAGGATCACTGATGGCAGCAGGACACGTGCCTTTGGCAGTGACACTCAGGTGTGCACTGTCCCCAGGTACCCAGAATTCCACCTGGAGCAGGTCAGAGAACTCTCTGCCAACCCATCTCAACTGTCCAGCAACACACTCAGCACCAGGGAACAGAGATCCACCCTGGGAATCCCTTCCTGGGAAAAAATAAAGGATGGATGCTCCTCCAGGGGCTACTTACATGGCCGTGGAGGTCTGTGTTGAGCAGCATCAGGGCACAGGTGAGTGTATGGATCCCATCTGAAACACACAACAGTCACACAGCTGGGGCTGCTTACTCCCCTTCTCATGCAGTTCTGGTGTTTGCTGTCTTGGCAGCCCAGCCACTGCTAAACCAAGGCCAGTTGCTGTGTCTGGGAACCTTAAAGAATATCTGCTCCCTTCAGCTGCATAGGATTCAACAAAAAAACCAAAACAAACAACACAAAAAAGCCCCAAAGACATCCTCTTCTCCCTCAGACTTCACCTTTTCCTAAAACAACCACCATAAAATTGGCTTCAAAGCAGTTTTCCTTTAAAAGACCAAACTTCCCACTTCTAAACCCAAAGCAGCTGCTTGTGAAAGTAATATTCCAGGAGAGTAATATTCCAGTCCCTGCCTCCTCCCTGGTCTCTCTTTTGTGACTGTCCTTGAAGGACCAGTCCATGTGCCAGAATGTGCTTGCCTCTCAGTGCTGTGAGCTGGCATATGGAGACTGCTCTGGCTCTCTTTGGGATGGCCTGTCAGCACCCAGCATCCCCAGCCCTGTCCTGGGCACGGACAAAGTGCAGGGCAGGGACGATGCCCAGGGCAGGGACAATGCCCAGGAAGGAACAATGCCCAGGAAGGAACAATGCCCAGGGCAGGGACAGTGGCCAGGGCAGGGACAGTGGCCAGGGCAGGGACAATGACACAATGCCCAGGGCAGGGAAAATACCCAGGGCAGGGACAATACCCAGGGCAGGGACAAAGAGCAGGGCAGGAACAATGCCCAGGGCAGGGACAATGACACAATGCCCAGGGCAGGGACAGTGACCAAGACAGGGACAGTGCCCAGGGCAGGATCCCTGTGGCCGGGAGAAGCTGCGGCCGTGTCTGCCTGGCTGTGGGAGGTTTGGCACTCCAGCCCTGTGCCCAGGAGCCCCGTGGCAGGGCAGGGAGGCAGAGCAGGGGCAGCAGTACCTTCAGAGGTGCTCTCCCCGGGGTTGCAGTGGCAGTAGCGCCGGGAGAAGTGGATCAGCACCCGCTCCCGCTCCTGCGTCTCTCCCATCAGCGGGAACGCTTTCAGGAACGTCCTGCACAGACAAAGGGATGCTTAGAGATGGCCTGCCCAAAGTGGGAGATGGAAAGGGGTCATTTGTCCTCCGCCCAGCACCACAGCCCGCAGAGGGGGTGCAAAGGGATCCATGGAGCTGTGCGGGGGAATTGCTGCCAGCTGGGATCTGATCCACCTCAGGCGTGGTGGCACCAGGATGGGATGCCCATCCTAAGGAAAAAATTGCTCGCACTTGCTCTGATTCTGTATGGGATGGGACTGCTGGGAGAGCTGCTCTCCACCCTGGGGAAGCAGGCTGGGGGCCCTCCTGTTGAAGCCCATTTTGGAGGCAGCACCCTGGGCCAAACATGATACCAAAGATTGAGTGACAGCCTGGATCTCCCCCCAGCCCCTGCCTCTGTCACATGGAAGGCTCACACAGTGCTGGGAGCCTGGAGGAAACCCCCAAATCCCACCACTCTCTCCATCCCAGAGCTCACCTGAGTGCTTTGTCAAGGGTCAGGCCAGTGAAGTCAAAGAAGCTGAGATACTCCTCTGCTACCAACTTGCTAAATTCATTACTGCAATTAAAGAGGGAGTGGTCAGCCCCTTCATCAGGGAAGAAGACACTGTCCACAAGAGGAACAGCAGAATGCTGCCTCTGGGCCAGCCCAATCCCAGCAAGACACTGCAGACACCATCTGAGGCACAGGGAGAACTGCTCCTGGCCTGGAGTGCTGCTGGAAGACCTCCCTGATGTGCCCACAGCCATCCCCAGACACCTGAGAATGAGACACCAGCCCAGCCTCCACCTGCCCTGCTGCACCCCTGTGTTGTGCTGCTGGCCAGGCAGAGCCTGCTCCCACACCAGCCAGAGGAGCCATAGGGAAATCCTGTGCTCCTCCAACACCTGATTCTCTCCCAGTGCTGGCTGTGTCCCCCCTCCCACTGCAATGTCCCTGCTCTCACCCACAGAGGCTCCCATCCCACCCTCTCTCCTGCTCCTGGGGCAGGTGGGTGCTGCTGGACTCTGCAGCAGGAGGGCTCCAGGAGCTCCAGGCAGGGCTGCTGGCTCTGCCAAGGGAGCTGGACAGGGCCACAAGACATCAGAAGGCAGCCAGATCCCTGCAAACATCAAATTCCTGCGTTTCCAGGGACCCAGATGGGTGACATAGATGGGACTCTTCTCCCTGAGCCCCAGAGCCAGTTAACATGCCCCAGGCCATGGCGCCAGGGCAAGACCCTGTCCCACCCTAAGATGGACTTTTGTGTTAGCTCTGGTTTCCTCACTCAGGAATTACCCTCCTCTGTCTCTGTGCCAGTGCCAGCCCTTCCTGCAGGAATGGGTGACGCTTCCACCATGACAGAGACATTGCTACAAGGAGAGCAAGGCATTTCCCATGGGGACATTCTTGCCATGCCCTGGCTGGTGGCCCTGCAAGGCATTTCCTGTGGGGACATGCCTGGCATCCTCTGGCTGCTGCCCTTTCAGCCTGCACAGACCTCCTCTCACCTTACAGCCCAGTCTGATGCTCCATCCCTCTGCCTGCTTTGGGAGGGGGCAGGCACCAGGAGCTCTGACTGGGTCACAAGCCACCCCAGGGGGACACAGGAGCCCTGGCCTTTTCTCCCAGTCCATTCCCATGTGTCTGGACATGGAAAATTTGTGATGTTTTACCTGAATCCCACTTCCCTGCAGATCAGGGCTCCTTTTGGCATCACCTGGGGCACTTCAGTGCCATACGAACCCGTGTGAGTAAAATCTCATCTCTTGGGGGTGAAACAGGCCTTGTGCCCTTGGCTGGGACCCTGGCAGACCCCACATCCCTGAGCAGTGCTGGAGCTGTCCTGGGCTCTGCCACAGGGATTTGGTGAGCACAGTTCTGGGAAACCCTACAGGGAAGTGCCACCTTCACAGCCTGGGACAGCTCAGTCTCCACCCAGCACAAGATGTGGGCACTGATGGAGCTGAGGGCACAGACCAATGCTGGAACAAGAGTGTTCCATGGAGAGTTCAGCTGCCCAAACACCTGCCAATGGTAATTTCAGGGTTTTAGGTTAATTTCACAGCACTGAAGCAGATGGAAACAAACTGTGGGGAGATATCCAACCTGCATTTCCTTGTTTGTCAAGCCTTTTCTCCCTGTTTGACAATGATGAATAGTTTTGGCTTTGGTTTACTTTATCTTCTTTTATTTTTTTAGAAAATTGCCAATTATCACAAAGCAAAAAAGAAGTGATAAAATGAGATTTCACTTTTTGTACAGCCCTCCTACATAGAGCTGGTCTGAAAGCATCACTTAAACTTAGTCTGTTCCCAGCACTATAGGTTGGTCTCATATTGTCTTAAGTGAGCAAGACTGACTTAATACCTATATTAATACCTATAAATACCTATCTTCACCCTATTTCCTTTTCTGCTCTGCCAATCCACCAAGAGTCTGCAGCTCTATTTAGGTCTCATGTCAGGAAATGGTTCAGATGTCAAAACCCAGCTGATCAAAACAAAACTTTTGTTTCAAAGGCAGTGTGAATTCCCAGATGTGGGTCACCAAAGAGCCTCCCCCGAGGTGTGAGGGTTGCAGGTGTGAGTGAGGACTGCAGGAAATAGCAAAGGGACAGACTCAGACACCCAGTGCTTGAAAGTTCCCCCCTCAGTGAGCTGTCATGGCAAATTTGAAAGAAAGGAGAAGGATGTTACACCCCTGAGGCACGAGCAACCAGCAAGGCACCTGCTACAAGAACCTCAGCAAAGGAGGAGAATGAGGATTTGCCAGGTGATGCAAAGAGCCTCTCTAGGAGATAATTCCTGGGCTCCTTCTGTCCCAGCACTAAGCTGGGAATCACACACAAGCTTTGGTAGTGAAAGTGTGAGTATTTGCTGAGGGACAGGTGTGTTCTGCTGATCTGGGCAGGGGGGAGACACTCCAAGGACAAAAGAAAAAAAAATAAAAATCCCAGCAACACAGGTTATATCTGATCCAGGCAAAGGATGATGGGGATTGGTGCCTTCACACCCACTGGCATCCTAAAATAATCTATTACTGCTACACTCATTACTGTTACTCTGTCTCTAAGAAATCTCTGTACCTCTCCCACTTTTGAATATTTTTTGATTTCCCTTCTGCCTTACCCAGGCAAATCTACCAGCTTTGGGTAGATTTGGAAGAGCCTGGACGTCCCTGTGTGTCCCTGGCTCTCCAGCCAACCCTTCCTACCCTCGTACAGACTGGGTTGGGAGGCTCTGCAGCAAGGACATTTTGGGGTGCAGACATGAAAAACCTGGGGAGTGGAGGGAGCCCAGTGCACGGGCAGGTCTGGCACCCAAACCCCTCAGCCTGGGGATTGCTTTAGTCTTGCTGGGCTCTTCCCAAAGGCAGGAAGCTCTTGGTTCTGGTGGGCAGCAGCTTGTGACATTTACTGCCCTATACTACAGGCAGCTTGTAGCATTCCTATTTTAAGGACATTGAGCTCCCAGCTTCAACTGGGAAGATCTCCTGTTGGGGAAGATGAAACAGGAAAGCCTTATAAATATGACTGCTGGGCAAAAGACTTTGAGAATATGGAAACTGTAAGTGAGATTGAAATGAAAGCAAGCTTTGAGATCCCTCAGTTACTGAACAACTGGAAAACAATGGTGTGGCCACTGAAGGTAATTCCCTTTTGAGGAAACAACACCCTCTGCTTGCAGACAGCTCCAAGGGTCAGAGCAGACCCTACAGCTTGGCAGAAGGGGCCCAAAGAGGAGTTTTTAGGGTTTAAAATGTAACACAGTATGGTAATGTCATGATTCTCATAGGCTGTATGTAAATGCTATAGGATTTGTATCTTGTATTAGATTGGTTAGTGAGAATTAGAATATTCAACACAGAAGAAGATTTCTGGTATTGTAACAGGAACCTCGCTCTCTTATCCTCTCATCCTCTTTCAGGCTCTCATCCTCTTTACCACACTCTTGCCTTCCCTCTTTACCACACCCTTTACTTCTCTCAGCCTGCTCTGAGCTGTGGCTGGCAGCTCCCACCAGGGCCCTGCACCCAGGCCCTTTGCAATAAACCCCAAGTTCCATGACCTGGCTGCAGAGATCTCTCATCTCCATCCCTCCCAACCATCCCACCCACCATCGCTCCTACAATCTCCACCAGCCCAAACTCCCTCCAGCACCCAGACTTAGCCCTTGCTGCCTTTTCCTGCCCTCCCAGCATGAGCAGTGCTCCCCATGCCCAGTCTGTCACCCTGGCAGGGCTGACCCCACGTACTTCTTGCCGAGCTGCCGGGCCACGTCGCAGCGCTTGAAGCCCTCGAGGTTGTAGAGGCGCTTGGCCAACCTCTTGGCAGCCTCGCTGTCCGCCCTGCAGCCGTTGGCCAGCGTGTCCGTGCTGCCCTGGTCCAGCTGCTCCGTGCTGCCCATGTCTGAGTCCGAGTCTGACAGGGTGTCCTTCAGGCTGGCATCGCTGTGCAGAGACAAGAAACGTTCAAGGAGCCGTGGTGTGACTCCGCGAAAGCCACAGAAAACACCACCTTTCCACCTTTTGATTTCTTCTTGCTCTCACAGAAAAAAAAATATGAAAAACCAGCAACATGGCTGTGAATTGGACATTGGACAAGCCCTCCTTCATTTCAGCTCAAATGAAACAGCACATTGTAATTCCAAATTGGTAGGGAAAGTTGGAGAGAGGGTGGCTGCCCCCAGAGAAATAAGGGCGTAGCAAAATAAGCAGCCTCAACACTTTTTAAGCTTCCTCTCTCCCCACTGGGGATCCCAAGCTCTTTCCAAGCCATGCACATCATGGAAATCTTAGGGATAGATGCTATGCTTTTCAGTTCAGGTTCTTTGCTGAGGATGGGAAACTGCACTTGTACAAATCATGTCAATGGGACTGGCACCAGACCAGCTCTTACTGGGGAGCTGTTTCCCTGTAGTTGCCTGCTGGCCTCAGGGCCAGCTGTGCCCACAGACAACGCTCTGAGCAGTCCTGCTGGCACCATGCAGGTGGGCATGCAGCCCTTTATCTGCCAGCCCAAAGCCACTTACAGCACCAATTCAAGCATTTTCAAGCAGTGTGACTCACTGCTGGCCTGATAGCTGGACATACCCCTGACCTGGTTGCTCATCACCTGGCTTCCTCATGCAGGGAAGTGCCCTATGGATGACCTGCTGCCTCCCAGGGGTGATGGTTTGGGTCTGAGCTGGTCCAGAGGATGAAGTCTCTGCTGATCTCCTCATTGCCTGCAGAACCTTTGGGGAGGCTTCTGTAGGGGTACCCTGTCCTAAATGAAACCTTTCCCGGCACTTCAGAGGCATTTGGGAGGGCACCTGACTGTCCCCAGCCTGTCAAGGGCTGTGCAGGTGAAAGTTTTCCTGCTAGTGTTTGGCCTTTCTGCCACAACAGCACATGAGAGGAAGCACAAGGGGTGAAAGAGCAGTTCCAACTCAACCATGGTCACTGAGCCTTGCTCCTGGACTGGGATTTCTTAAGAAAAGCAGCCACTGTCCAAAAAAACTCCCTGCCTTACCTGATGGAGTTAATGATCTTGGTGGCATCTTCCTCTGAGCTTTCTACATGGAACCCATTTGGGATACTCTTCAAGGACAGCCTGCTGAGCACATTCTCTGACCTGCTGCTGGTAATTGAGTGTCTGAGAGGGCTCCCAAAATCCCCCTCTGCTGGCTTGGCTGCCCCCTGCTCCTGCTTATCAGCAGCCATGTGGTGAAGGGCTTCTCTCTGCTGGGCTGCCAGTTTCTGCTCCAGGAGCTCGGGGCTCTCCTTGGCCCTTTGCTGGATCAGTGGGGTGAGGGGCGCCTCAAAGCTGACACAGCTGTCTGTCTCGTCCGTCAGGGACAGCACGTCCAGAGAGTCCAGGCTGCTGTAGTAGGTCCCCTTCATAAGGTCAGACTCAACAATCTTCTCAAAGGTCGAGCTGAAGCCATCCCTGATGTCTTTGAATTGGAAATGCTCCCTGTCATCATCACTGCAGCTCAGCTTGGCATCTCCAGAAGCAAACCTGGACCAAAAGGAGAAATGTAGAAAATACTGTCAAGGCAATTCTATTTGGAGCTGGCAGGCAAGAGAAGAGGCAGAAATGGCTGCTGTGAAAATGGCCCTTGGGATCTTTCTGTGATATAACCTGCCTGATTCCCAATTTTGTTACAAGATTCTAGAGCTGAAAAAAAACCAGTTTTGTGATGAACAATCCCAGAGGCCCAGCCAGCCCTTAACTTGGTCATGTTCCAGTAAAAATCCAGACCTCTGAACTGGAGACTTTTGCATATGACACCTGCTCTTGGATCCACTGCCAGAATAACCTCCTGGTTATCACTTGGCAGCTCCCACATTGCCATAATCCAGGGAAGACAGCCCTGCCCTTTCAATGCACTGTACAGAATCATTTCTATTAACTGCTCTCACCACAGACCTCGTATATTCCAGCCCTACACTTGTCCCCTGATGGCCCTTCACCACCCACATGTCCCTCTTTTGGACACCACCCCCATGTCCCTCTTTTGAACACTCCCTAACAGCTTTAGATCTTTCTTGTGGTGCCCAGAACTGACCCAGGGGTCGAGGTGAGGCCACCCCAGCCCAGAGCAGAGTGGGACAATGCCCTTCCATGCCCAGCTGGCCATGCTGGCCCTGATGCCCCCCAGGACATGGTTGTCCCTCCCAGCTTGCAGGGACTCATGTTCAACTTGCCATCACAAGTTTGCTGTTCTGGTGGAGTGTGGATCCTGCCAGAGAAGGACATGATGGAAACCAGGACTTTCTTGCCTCTGCACTGCAGTCTTTCTGCAAAGTTTTTCTGAAACTTTATTTGATGGAATGTGAATTTTTTGACAGCTATATGTTGCCATGGGAGGAAATGTGTGGGCAAAAGCTGCACTCCCAAAACTGCAGGTGCTGAGGGTGGCTACAAGCAAAAGGTGGGAATTTCTCTATTAAAAATTTTGGGTTTTTTTCCATGAGTTCATGGGGCTGAAAGTAGAGAGCATCATTCCCTGGTGGATCTTGCAGTTGGACTGCAGAGCTGTGACCTCCCTGAGATCAGCAGGGCCAATGCTGGGGGCTTCTGAGAAAGTGAAAGACCTCTAGGCAGCATAGCCACAATGAAAGGAAAATGGGGCTTTGACAAACAATAGATGCCATGGGATAAACCAGAAAGGAGGAAAAGGGATTCAGTTAATGCAAATTGCAACACAAACACTCAATCTTTGGCTCTGTTTCCCTAATTTTTTTTTTTTTTAGCCAACCATTTCCTGCATAGATGCAGGAACTAACCTACCTTCAGGAGGACAATAATGGGTTCTTCTCCAGCTCTACCATGGATTGATGACCTTGGATGACTTCCCCCTTTAATTCTCCACTCCAGTGGGAAGAGCAAGACTCCACACCTTTTTGTAAAGTACTTTAAAATTCAGGGAGAACATGCATCATACAAGCATCAACGTGCAGATGATGACAAATGATTTCTCATCAGGAACAAATAGTTGACTGCTCATTAGTAAAACATCAGACCAGGTTCTCCTATACCCAGAATAGGTCATTACAGCAATTCCCCAAAGGGGAGTAAAGGAAAAAATGGGGAAACTCAGAGGTGATGCAGGATGACAGCAATGTCCTGGTACCTTGGTCCATCTGTCAGCTCTTCCTGACCCACACTGACCCAGGAGAGTGGACAGTCCATGGGTCAGGGCAGAGCAGCTCCACGCTGTGCTTGGCCCAGCCACACATTCCTGCCATTAACCCTAAGGATAGGTGGTCAAAGCACTGATGAGCTCCAGTGCAGTCAGCTAACCCAATCTGCAGGCTCTAAGTGGTTTCCCAGACTTCAGCTGTGTCCCAGAAGTTTTCCAGCTGCCCTTCTGCTTTGAATATAGCGTGTGACTTGTCCCTTGTGCATTCAGCCTCCCAAAAGACTCATCTGCTCTCCAAGTGAATATGTTGAGAGTACGAGATCACGGACTCTGTATGCAGACCCCAGTCAGGTTGCATCATATCCAAATCCTCAGCCTGCCATTTCTACCAATTCATGCCCTAGTACCTTAAAATAATTGCACTTCCAGTGATTGCAGCAGCATTCTCTGACCACCCTTAGTTTCCTCTTGAACTTGCAGCCTCTGCCAGGGACCCACCTACCAGGCAAATATGATTCCCCTGAAACCTGAGAGACTTGCAGCTATCCAAGACCTGACTGCATTGCTCAGGGGCTCCTGGGACCTGCCTGGGACAGGCTCCCCGAGCTCTCCGGACAGCAGCAGCCTGCACGGACACTTCCTCTGCAACACCTTCAGCTGGGCTTTTTTAAGCAGTGCTGCTGCTTCTTGCTGGGGCTCTTGAGTGAAACAAACCACCAGCCTTTTATAGAGAAGCCTGTTGAACAGCAGAGAAACAAAGCAGGAGGGATACCTGCTGTCAGCCCACGCCCCGCGTGGCTCCCCAGCTCTGCTGCCCACGCTCCAGACAGCGCTGGGAACACAGCTCAGCACGGAGCCTGCACGGGGCCAGAGCTAGGAGGTGATCCCCAGGCCACCTTGGCCACTCTGTCCCTTCACAGCTCCTCTTCAGAAGGCCACACTCCTCTGGGACAACCCCTGCTGCTCTTCTTCAGCCCCTCCTGCTCGCAGCATGTCTCCTGCCCCGGGGTGGGTGCACAGGCAGGGCTGTAAAATTCACAGCAGGCATCAACCCCTGCTGGCTACAACACAGAGCCCTGGCTGATTTCTGGGGGCAAAGGGAAGCATCCACACTCCTCCTGCAGGAATGGCATGGGAAGAGCCTCTCTTCATCCCAGTGACCTGTCACTCCCCCTAAGCCCCCAGCCTGCAGAACCCCATGGAGGTCTAGAAACCTGCAGAGGCATAAAATCGCTGTGGACAGCACACCAGTGTGAGTGTCCCTCAGCCTGGAGAGTTCTCCTGTGAGCCAGGCTGCCAGAAGAGAGGACTCAGGGACTCATGTTCAGGTTTGTCACAGGCACTTGAGAATTGGATGACACTTGTACCTTTTGTCTCACACTGCTGTTCCTGTCACCCAGGTGCTGGTAACACCTGCCACAGGCGCAGTGGAGAGCAGAGCTCAGTGCCATGCCCACTTTCAGACACACAGCTGCCACCTGCTAGCCCAGGGACTGCCAGAGCTGGCCATGCTGCCAGGGACTTCCAGGGCACACCAGCCTCCCAGACAAGCCTGGCTCTGCAGCATCCCCAGGCTGCTGTACTTGCCCTAAGTTACCTCAGGGAACTCTGCCATAAGTGCTGCAACTCGCAAATGGGAGCACAACCAGCTCCTCTCAAGATCCCCAAAAACTTCTCCTTCACTTTAGTGGCTCTGTGAGCAGACACTGGCTCTAATCACAGCTTTCTGAATTTGCAACAGGAAAAAAAACTGTGTGAGAAGTCCAGAGAGAAAAAAAAAAAAAGAGTAAAAAGTTATAAACAAGGAAAAAATGTGCGAGAAACCCAAAGACAAGCAGGAGTGGAAAGCCACAGTCAGCCATGAGAGCAGCTGCAGCTCCTTAAACTGATGAGTTACACACGGAGCCGAGTAACTCGAACCAAGGAGCCTCGAAAACAACACACACGAACCCGCACCGAGCCGCCCTTACCCGAACTGCTCCTCTGCCTCGTCGGCACTCAGCGCTTCCGAGGATCCCAGCACGCTGTGCCACCGCTGCTTGCTGAGGGCCCCGCTGGCTCTCCGGGGGCTGGGGGAGCCCCTGTCCCCGAGCTCGGGGCTGCTGGGGCCGGCAGTGTCCCGGTGCTCCCGCCCCACGCCGTTGGCCAGCCCTGCCCGCTCCGCACGGCCGCCCTCGCTGGCA
>NW_005054386.1:457205-465449 GCF_000277835.1 Geospiza fortis
TGCATGGCAAGGGGCTGCTCTCGCTCATGGTCCGCTGGTGGGATCCCTCCCCGCGCTCAGCTCAGCCTCGCTGCTGCCTGCGAGGGAAAAGAAAGCACAGCGTGGGCATGGCGAGGGGATGGGAAGGCAGGTTGAAGCCCCCACCCCACCTCACATCCTCCGTGTAAAAGCAGGGAACGGCTATTCTGGTGTTTGAAGGCCCAGTGCTCTTTACCGAGGGCAGTGAGATGGGAGAGGAAAAGCTCCTGTTGTGGTGCTGAGCCATTGGAGCCCAGGCACCCAACTTTCCTGCTGCTGCCATAACTCCAGAGGGCCTCAGAACAGGGGATGTGTCCCACCCAGGCTGTTAGTGCCCAGGGCTGGGGACAGTAAAGTGGGCATCGGGAGGGGATGGGAAGGCAGGTGGAAGCCCCCACCTCACCTCACATCCTCAGTGTAAAAGCAGGGAAGGACTATTCTGGTGTTTGGAGGCCCAGTGCTCTTTACTCAGGGCAGTGAGATGGGAGAGGAAAAGCTGTTGTTGTGCTGAGCCACCCACCTTCCCTGCTGCTGCCATAACCCCAGAGGGCCTCAGAACAGGGGATGTGTCCTGCCCAGGCTTAACCTCGGCCTACTCTTCCTACTAGCCACGTCGAGCTTGGCAGTATACTCCATCCTATGATCAGGCTGAGCGTCCAATTCAAAATACGCCCTGATTGGGGCACTACGGGCAGTAGCTCAAACAATCTCCTATGAGGTGACCCTACCAATTGCCCTCCTCTCCGTTGTCCTCCTCAGCGGTAACTACCCCAGGGTTAGTGCCCAGGGCTGGGGACAGCAACGTGGCATGGCTGCATTTCCCAGACTCGCTGCTGGGATGCTATTCCCTTGTATTCCCTGTCCTCCAGAAAGAGGAGAAATAGGTGAAACAGGCAATAAGAGTGATTTATTCTTTTCTAACCGTTCTAAGCAGCTGTGCTGTGCCAACCTGTGTGATTCTCCCTGCTGAGTTAGCATTTCTGCAGAGCATCTTGCCTGCCAGAGCACCACTTCTCTTTTCCCAACACACAAGTACTGCTGAAGGGTGTCACAAGCTGCCAGCTAAAACTCTGGCAAAAGTGTCCTGATTGAATATTCCCTGGGATGCTCTCTCTGTAGGGCAAGGGAAGGACACTGTTTTGCACTGATATAAGTAGTTTTTATGACAAAAAGGCACTTTACTGGCAAATAGACCAATTGATGCAAAGTCTGCAAGGTCTTACAAGCACCATCCTCAGCCCCACAGTGCTGTGCAAGCTTTACTCCATCATAACCCTCCCACAGCTGCAGTCAAATGCCACCAGAAATGATCTTTTCTGGAAGCAGGAGTATTCTGCATGGCATCCAGGCTGAGCCAATGTAACAGCTGATTTTGGTTTTAAGCAATATGTGTCTTCACAGATATTTTTAAAATATTATCTGTCTTCATAAGTCTGTTCAGCCTGGAGGAGAGAAAACTCCAGGGAGACCTTAGAGCCCATTCCAGAACCTAAAGGGACTCAGAGCTGGAGAGGGACTTTGATAAGGGCGTGAAGTGACAGGACAAGGACAAATAGCTTCACACTGACAGAGGGCAGGGCTGCATTAGAGATTAGGAAGAAATTCTTGCCTGGGAGGGTGGTGAGGCCCTGGCACAGGGTGCCCAGAGCAGCTGTGGCTGCCCTTGGATCCCTGGAAGTGTCCAAGGCCAGGCTGGACAGGGCTTGGAGCAACCTGGGACGGTGGAAGGTGTCCCTGCCCAGGGCAGGGGGTGGGAGGATAATCTCTGAGGTCCCTTCCAACCCAAACCATTTGGTGATGTGACTGTGATTCACCTGCACAGGAAGCCTGGCTAATCAGTGCCAGCAGGCAGACAGGACTCTGGGGTTTTCCCCCTAACTCGGTTCCTAACTCACATCTGAAGCAGATCGTTCACATTCCCTGCCTCAGTTTCCCTCTCAGTAAGCCATCACCTTTGAGCAGCCAGGAGGGTGCCCAGGTTCAGCAACAGACTCTGAGTGCTCCCACTTGCTGAGCTGAAGCTTTCACTAGCAGTAAAGTTCCTAATTGCTGCGCCAGGTCAGTTCTTGTTAACAAGGGGTGCAGAACTGCAGCTGCCTCTGCTCCTACAGAGCACCTCTCACCTGTGGAGATGTCAGCAGCCCCTCCCTGCTGCTGCTTCCTCTGCACCTGAGTAAGGGAGAGGAGGGATTTGGACCCAAAACACCCCTCCGTGGCCTGGGTAAGGGCAGAACTACCTAGTACATGCTGAGCTGCTGCTGAGCAGGCCAGATCCCAAGGGGAGCCCCAATTCCTGCCTGGCTTTGCTCCCGTCCCACAGCCCAGGCAATCCTGGACACAGAGATCTGGCCCGTGTCCTGCTCCCCACGGCTGGGACGTGTGATGGGCTGGGGAGTTCAGAGTCCCATAGCATGGCTTTGGGGTGAAGCACTCCTTGAGGGCTGCATGTGCCACAGTACTGAGATGGGGCAGGTCCCTCCTGGAGGCAGTGCTGGCAGTTTTACCTCTTCTCCAGGTGCATCCGTGTGCATCCCTCGCTGTCACAGCGCGCGCGGCATGGCCACACTATCGCAGCCGGGCGCTCCCGATCCCTGCACGGCCCCTGCCTGCAACAAGGGATCACAGAGAGTGAGAGCCAGGCCAGAGAGGAGAATCCTGCTGCTTTTCTGCCTCCCTGCTGCTGCTCCTCATCGGGCTGCTTCCCAGACCCATCCCATGGCTCCTTGGCAGAGCACTGCAAGAGCTTTTTCCTCAGCGTGCTCTGGTTCTCTGGGGTTTTCAGACATGGCAGTGCAAGAGTATTCCTTACACAGGGCTTCGGACATCTTTCCTTACAAAGCCCCCCCAGCCAGATAAAGTGGAGCAAAGGGACTCTTGTGGTTGCAGGTTTCAGGAGAAATTTGCCAATGTGAGCCCACAGAAGGTCCAGTTTCACCCATCAGATCCATGGAGTGAGATACCCGAGTTTTGGACTGATCCCCCCAACAAACAAGAGTCATGGTAAAGGTTTTTGAGTAAATGCAAGCAAATCCAAGCTATCAAGTGATTGATGTAGCAACATGTCTCTTGCAGAGTGTTTTGCACAACGCAGGGACAGTGACGTGTCCCCCTGAGGTGACCCCAGGCTGGGGGAGCATGTCAGGTCACCACAGAGGGTGTGTCCCCTACAGACAGCTGCCTGAGCTCACAGGCCAGACTTGCACAGAGTTGATGGAGATAAACAGACAGGACAGCACTGCCTGTGTGCTGCTAGAGGTGATGGGTGGGTCAGGGCCCAGATGTGCCACCTGCTTTCCTGTGGTTAGAAAGAGCCCATGGAGCAGCTTGGCAGCAGATGTCTGTGTCGAGTCCCTGCAGAGGGATCTGCTTATACCCTCTCTTGGACTTGCCCTTGCAGGCCTTCAGCTTCATTCTCCACTAGCCTGACAAGAGAAAGGCCAGCCTAGACTTCCTGGGTCACCAGCACATCAGCCTCCTGTAGCCCAGAATCCCATCTGCAGGAGCTGAGGGCAAAACAAGCCCCTGGGACAGTCCTCAGATTCATACATGTGGGCCAAGTCTCCTCTAGCCTGTTCATCTGCCATCCCACATTAAGAGGGAAAAGCTGTAAATCTCTTTCCCACCAAATCCAGGAGAGAAAATCAGTCCCAGCACTTGGTGTTCCGATGCACTGACAGCAGGGCCCAGCCAATGCAGCATCTTCCAGGAATTTATTTGTAAAACAACCAACACTCTCCTGAGCACAACCGCACTGTGACCTCAAAAAATACTGAAAACCTAACCAGGGCCAAATTTTGACTTTCTCAAAGTGAAGGTATAATACAGACATGTAAGACATGCAACACTGAGCCACTGCTCAAATCTTTGGAGGAATCTTCCCAGCAAAACTTTGCTGGCCTTTTTCTTAATATGAGATGAATAATGGGGGGGGGTTGAGTGAAATTTTTTAAAAACAGCCAGAAGGCTTTGAGCTGAAATTCTCCACCTCCCTGCCATCCATCCAAAAACTCCAGTAGGAACCACCCAAGCTGAATTCCAGTCCAGCAGTTCAAGCTGGGCACAGCTGTATGCAACCAGAAAACAGGAAACTCAAAGCAGTTAGGAGATGAGTCTGAGTAAGAAATGTTGACAAACCTTAATGTGTGGTGTCCCAGCCATCCCTCCTAACTTTAAGTAACTTACATTATTTATATTAAAAGAAAAAAAAACACCACAATTTTTTTATTACATATAAACTACTACAGTTGTTAAGCATTACACTACTGTTTCACCCTCCGTGAAGTCTCACTGGAATGTTTGTGGTCTGGAAGGAGTGCTGAGGAATCAATAGTTAAAGCCTTAGTCATGTTCCTCCTTGGCCTGGGCTCCTGCTGGAGAAGAGGCACCAGGGAAACCCTGGCAGGATGTGTGCACAGACTATTGCTGACCTGGGAAGGCCATCAGCTTCCAGGGTGACAAAACTGGGAGCTGAGCACAGCCAGGAGGAGAAATCCAGGCTTCTTGCAGCGTCCTGACCCTTGAGGTTTGTGGGTCTCCCATTGCACACACCTGCTTAGGGGCTGCTGTGTGCACCCAAAGCCTGCAGACAAGCTGAGGGTGTAGCAACCCATGACAAACTCCCAACAAGTCACCAACCACTTGATTTTTGCTTGCAGTGGCAGTCACTTGAAGCACACACAGGTTGTGAGTGGCTGAGGCTTCCCAGAATCTCCAGAGGAACTGCCATACTGGGTTGTGACACTCTGTGGCTCTGATCAGAGCTCTTCATGGTGATGCCTTGCACTGGAGTCATGCAGCCAACTCCTGCCACACTCCCAGCTCATCCTGTGTCAGCTGCAGAGGGTCTCCCCACCCTACAGCTCATCTGTGACCTGCTGCCTCCCCACCTGTGTGGGGAAGGTGGAAGAGCAAAGGGAGGAGCAGATAGACTGGAAGACAGAGCAAAGGGAGGAGCAGACAAGATTTTCCACAGCTTGAAAAACCTGGAAGAAAAAACGGTGGTGGAACAGCTGGTTGCAACTGTCCACATTTGCCTCCAGCAGACAGCTGAAAGGTCACCAGCTCTGGACAAAGCCCAAACCCAGACTCTCAACACTGTTCTGTTTGCTCTGGAAAGCACCAAAGTGCAGCTCAGCCTCTGAAGGTACCACAGCTTGAACCAGGCTGTGGGGAGAGGACACACTGCAGCACTGGGGTGAGGGACAGGGGGGTGTTCAGAGGTCCCTGTGGGGCTCCTCTGACTGTCCCAAAGCTGTACAGCCTGGCTGCCTTGGGCTGCAGGCTGACATTCCCCCAGTCCCTCCTCATTTCATTCTGTGTCTGCTTTGCAAAGCGCTCTCTGAAGTAGGTAAGGGCTGAAAAGGGGTATGTGGGTTCCCATCTGTGGATTTTCACAAGTCTTGCCCTTTCTGCAGGCTCAGGCACTCTCTCAAGTGACTGCTCTTCCCTAGGTCCTGGGAACAGGGTGGGCACCCCTTGCATGTCCAGTGATCCCAGCCTCCCACAAACATAACCAGGGGTGGCATTCCAAACAGGGTCTGGCAGGAAAACAGATACATAAAAATCAGATAATGTGGCCCTGCTAGGTGTAGACAGTTGTTAAGCAGGATCCCCATGATTTGGAGCAGAGCAGCTCTGTAAGATCTCCATAAGTAGAAGAACATGGATTCTTGCTAGAAAGAGCACATTATTGCTGTAGGAGAGGCCGAGGGAAGCCAAGGCGTCCATGGTCCATGGCTAAGCATGGCTTTTTCTCCTTCCCAGAGCTGGGGCTTGGTGGGAGAGATGGGGCAGAAGCTGAAGGGACTGAGGATCCCATCTCATGCTGCCCTGGTTTGCAGGCCAGACTCAGCAAGCCAACAGCTATTACCTTCATTTATCAGAATTCCCCAGCATCAGCTCATCACTGTGAGTTTCCAGTGCCACAGAATAGCAATTCAGGACAGCCCCTCACTCCCTGCTCCAGCCCCACTCTGCCCTGGGTCCTGCACAGCTTCTGGACAAGGAGGGGACAGGGCAGGGCTGGTTGGGAGGGAAGGAGAGCAGAAATACCCCATCATGTGCTTTGGGATGATGCTGGATTTGCAGCAGGGCCAGCGAAGCCGGGCTGGCATCCACTGCAGGGAAGCACTGGTCCCAAAGAGGCCGGGCAGAGAAGCAGCAAAGTTTGCCCTGATTTTGTGAGGGGTTGGAAACCACACAGCAGCTCTTTCAGGGACTGGCCCTGGAAGTGTCCCAGCTTTTGTTGAAGCTGAATGGCTGGTGGGAAATGATTTATTTTTAATTTTCTTTCCTGCGTTAGGAACTGGAAAGGCTCCCACTTCAGTTTTGTGTAACCACTTGGCTGCTGGGACACAGGAAGGCTTGGGGAAGAATCCTGCTGCTTAGTCAAGCATGAGCTTTTCCTCAAGTTCATACTGAGCTGGGCTGCTTCCTGCAGCAGCCTTGCTTCTCCTTGCTGCTCTGCATCCCATTCCCTCTGGCCTAGTGAAGACAGAATCACGGAATGGTTTGGGTTGGAAGGGATGTTGAACTTCTTGGGCTAAAATGCCTGTAGTGACATCCTTTGCTGTGATGGACCATGTGCTCCGAGTTCCTGTGGAATGTGCCCAGGCTGTAGATGATGATGTCCAGGCTGCAGATCCCATCCATTTGATGTCCAGGCTGCAGATCCCATCCACAGCGTGGCTGCAGGACAGGGATGGATGTGCTTTTATCACCTGACTTTCAGTGGATTTATAAAAGGCAGGTGTCACAGGTTACCCTGCACGTGGGCACGGTCAGGGCTCTTTGAGGAGACAATCCTGTAGAGACATGGAGAGATCACAGCCATGATTCTTCTTTTTTGAAGCACATTTCTTCCTTCTTATGTCTCTGCTTTGACCTCTGCCCTTTCAACATGGCTGAAAATAAAAACCTTCTACCATTCTCGTTGTGAAAATCCTCAATTATTTCCCCCATGGGCTTGTTTTTTATATGATTATATGATTTTGAAGACTTCATTCTCATTCTCAGCCTCTCCTCTCCAGATTGTAGACCCTGCCTTCTTAGACTGTTCTCAGAAGCTTCTCCACCCCTTTGAGTATTTGCCTACCTTTTTCTGGATTTTCTCTAATTCTTTTACATCCATTGCTCTGTTACAGTCTGAACACAGGGAAAGCAGCATTGCATAGTGAGCTCAAGATGTGGAAACACCAAAGATTTGTGCAGCACCAAACTGCTCTGTACATCACCCCCTGCTCTGTACAGGAGTCCCTCCCTGGTGACACCAAGTTCTCAGTCACCTGCAGCATTTCTGCAGGCTGTGAGGACCAGGGTGGGCTGAGCCCTCAGCCACACACTGATGCCAGAGTTACACATCACAGAGCCCCTGGAGCACTCCTGGTCCTTGCTCATGGGCAATATGCTGTCCCAGTGGTTTCCATCCATCTCTGCCAGTGCAAACTGCAGCTCCTACATCCTTCACTTCCAATGTGGAAAAGAGGCCGTGGATAAAACATATCCCACAGACTAAAATAAACCAGCTACATGCTAAAAAAAGAGCCTTTGGGTAATCAGAAATCACTGTGCATGGAACATGCTTTTTCTTGAAACCAAATCCTACAGCTCCTTATTTTGAATTTTTATTAGCGTCCCTAGAGCAATTAGGACACATTGAGATCCAAATGACTCCTGCTAAACTTCATCCTGGGGAAACAACAGCAGCTTCTTGCTTATGGGAAACAATAAAGATGAATTTTAAAATCCTTAACAGCTTTTCTGTTTGCACTCTTTTGCAGTTATTAAAACCGGGAATAATAACAGAATATATTTGGTATTTTTTGCATGTTCCTTTCCTTGTAGTGACACCTTGGCTGGGCAGCACTTGGTGCACTGAGCCTTCCTCCAGCCCTGGGTGTGCACCATGATCTCAAACCTGTGAAAAGGGGTGAGAGCCTGGACTGTGCCCAGCTCTGGGCTTCTCAGGCCAGGAGGGACCTGGGGCTTCTGGAGCAGCTCCATGGGAGGCTGTGGAGCTGAAAAGGGGCCTGGAGCATCTCTGTGCCCAGGAAAGGCTGAGGAAGCTGGGGCTGCTCAGCCTGGAGAGGAGCCCCAGGGAGAGGGGACTCAGCCCTGGGCGCCCCTGTCTGTCCCTGCGTCCCTGTCTGTCCTTGTGTCCCCCAGTCTGTCCCTGTGTGCAGGGGTCAGAGCAGGCCCAGGCTCTGCTCCAGGCTCAGCAATGGCCCC
>NW_005054386.1:465618-467064 GCF_000277835.1 Geospiza fortis
CCCCAGCCGTGGCCCAAGAGCCACGGGCGGGGCCTGAGCCCAGGAGCTGCCCCTGCCCAGGAGGCAGAGCTGCTGCCCTGGGCAGTGCCAGCCCTGAGCAGATGGGGCAGAGGCTGTGCAGTGTCCATCCCGGGGGATATTCCAGATATTTCTGTGCCCTGAGCTCTGGGATGGCCCCGCTGGAGCGGGGAGGTTGGAGCAGAGGAGCCCCTGTGGGCCCTTCCAACCTTCCCCAGCCTGTGGTTTTGTGTTCTGTGTTCTGTGGTTCTGTGTTTCTGTGGCTGCACCCTCACTTTACATCCTGGTGACCTGCTAGGAGTCACTTAAGCCTCCACAAAAAGTGGGCCAAAGCACAGGGACAATGAGCTGATGGGTCCCCCAGGAGAAGTGTGAGCTTGAGGCAGAAGGTCCAGGATGAGGATGAACATGGACCTGAATGTCCTTGTGTTCCAGCATGTCAGGTTTGGAATCTTCCCGGAATAGTCTCCTTTCAAATCCCACCCAGGGCCTCTCAGCTTGACTGTGGGAGGACAAAGATCCTGCTGCAGTCAGTGGGGTCTGTCTGATCCCCAGATCCTCCCTGCCTCAGGAACAAGCCCTGACCCCCTTGGAGACCTGGCAGGGCTCCCTGTGGATTGCTCCTGCAGAAACCCACTGCAATTCAGGAATCCTCCTGTGGCCCAGAGAGAACCAGGAGCCTCCAGAGAGGGAACAGCAAAGGAGGGCAGATTTTACTGCATCCTGTGGGAGGGAGGAGAAGGGCAGCTCCCAAGGGATGTTGTTCCAGCCTCTCCAGCACAATGCTCCCCACTCAGTGGGTCTGGCCAAGGAGGTTGTTTGCTGCAGGAGCCCATGGCACAGATCTCAAGCCTGCAGCTGTAAAAGGATCACAGTGATACCAAAGGATCCCAGCCAGCTCTTTGCTGGCATGGGAAAAAAAGTGGAGAAAAGGGGCAGAGGCCTTTTGTGCCCCGGCACCCTTCAGGCAGCTCCCAGAGCTCAGAGAAGATCTTGAGAGAAGGATGCCTGTTCAGGGTAACAGGTGAGTCCCAGCCTTGCCTTAGTGCAGAACAAACAGCTTGTAATCAGTCCATGCTGGGTTGAGTCCAACTCAAGACAGGAATTTTCAGGGGTTTTAGGCTCAGCTCAGAGTTGGCTCCATCCTCACTTGTACCTGTCTGCTCTGGTGCTCACCTGCTCTGGAAGGGGAGTTTATAGTCTGATTGTCTACAGGGTTGGGGTTTTTTTATATAAAACCAGGCTGTTTGTGGGGCCTTTCCACTCAGTTCTGTGCAGCATTGTAATTGAATTCATTAAAACCCAGCTTTCCCCACAGCCAGGGCTACCTTCCATAAAAATCCACAAGAGTTGCAACTGCTTCTCATAACCCATAAATGGAAACAGCTTCTTCCCCTCTCTTTCACTCCCTTTGCTTGATCCTACTTC
>NW_005054386.1:467080-497687 GCF_000277835.1 Geospiza fortis
TCCCAGTACCCAAAATAATAAAACAGGGCTGGCAGCTGACTCAGACCCCAGAAAAGGAAATTCCTGCCATGCTGTCTGTCTACACTAAACCCATGCAACGCCTCGCTGCAGGATTTCAGGAGGCAGCAGGCGAGCCCATCCTGCTTGTCCCCTTGGGAGAGAGACATCCAGAGGGATGGAGAGCAGAACTGCAGAACGAAAGGGAGTTTTGGAAGGGAGGCAAACTCCCTTCACACTCCAACACATCCATAACCCTCGGAGATGAGGACCAGGAACACATCAGACTCTGATGGGGATCCTCTGACCACAGAAGCTGGCAGACAATGTGTGCAGACAGATGGCTCCAGCCCAAGGCATGTGGGGACCAGCAGCTCTGAGAGTCCAGAATGTGCAGAGATGGCTGGGCACTGGCTTTGGGCTCCTTGGGAGCCCAGTGTGACCCAGAGAGCAGGGAGCAAGGTCTTCCTGAGCATCTCCCAAACCTGTCAGGAGAGGGGGATGACAGCAAACAGACTTTTGTGGGTGCTGACACCAGAGAAAGCTGGTTTGGAGCCAGCTGATGGTGTCCAAAGGTGACGGGCAGCAACCTGCAACACCAGATAACTCCTGACTCATCAGTGAGAGTGTGAAATCTCCCATTCTCTCCACACAGCACTTCTTCATCCACAGGGAACCACCAGAAACACCCTGCTGGCATTAGCGTGAGTGACAGAGCCTCTCTGGAAGCTGGAGGATGAAGGAGGGGATTCTCCTTTGAGAAAGAGAACAGCAAGCACTGTGGATGTCATTATATACATCTACAGACATCTCAAAAAGTCTGCATTTCCACCCTGGACCATCACCAGGTAAAAAGGAATAACTTCAGCCTCAGTGAGGAGGGTGACCAGGCTCCCTTGGCAGAGAGGAATGGTCCTTGTTTTGCCCAGCAGAGACTCAGCCCTGCTCTCCAAAGGGCTCTCCCTGCCCCTCAGTTAAGCATGATTTCTGCTTGCCAACACAGCTCTGTGCACAGTGTGATGGTCCCCACATCCTTGAGGGAAACACCTGCTTCAAGACTCTTGGATGCTCCTAAGGGTCACCATGTCAGCAATTCCAGCTGGCCTCCAAACCAGGAGCATTGGTACAAGGCACCCATGGACAGGGAGCAGGGACCTTGACTGCTGAAGATGTTTGAGTCCAGAAAAGGCTGTTGGGGAGTCCAGATAGGACGAACTGCTCTGACTGATTTCAGCACTAACACAGGATCAACCAGTGTCCACTTGGGACCTGAGGCGAGGCATCCATCTGTGAGGGGAACAGCTGGGTAACTGTCACACCAGGGGGGACTTTCTGTGTTCATCTCAGTGCAGGCAAGGCAAGGCAAGGCAAGGCAAGGCAAGGCAAGGCAAGGCAAGGCAAGGCAAGGCAAGGCAAGGCAAGGCAAGGCAAGGCAAGGCAAGGAAAGGAAAGGAAAGGAAAGGAAAGGAAAGGAAAGGAAAGGAAAGGAAAGGAAAGGAAAGGAAAGGAAAGGAAAGGAAAGGAAAGGAAAGGAAAGGAAAGGAAAGGAAAGGAAAGGAAAGGAAAGGAAAGGAAAGGAAAGGAAAGGAAAGGAAAGGAAAGGAAAGGAAAGGAAAGGAAAGGAAAGGAAAGGAAAGGAAAGGAAAGGAAAGGAAAGGAAAGGAAAGGAAAGGAAAGGAAAGGAAAGGAAAGGAAAGGAAAGGAAAGGAAAGGAAAGGAAAGGAAAGGAAAGGAAAGGAAAGGAAAGGAAAGGAAAGGAAAGGAAAGGAAAGGAAAGGAAAGGAAAGGAAAGGAAAGGAAAGGAAAGGAAAGGAAAGGAAAGGAAAGGAAAGGAAAGGAAAGGAAAGGAAAGGAAAGGAAAGGAAAGGAAAGGAAAGGAAAGGAAAGGAAAGGAAAGGAAAGGAAAGGAAAGGAAAGGAAAGGAAAGGAAAGGAAAGGAAAGGAAAGGAAAGGAAAGGAAAGGAAAGGAAAGGAAAGGAAAGGAAAGGAAAGGAAAGGAAAGGAAAGGAAAGGAAAGGAAAGGAAAGGAAAGGAAAGGAAAGGAAAGGAAAGGAAAGGAAAGGAAAGGAAAGGAAAGGAAAGGAAAGGAAAGGAAAGGAAAGGAAAGGAAAGGAAAGGAAAGGAAAGGAAAGGAAAGGAAAGGAAAGGAAAGGAAAGGAAAGGAAAGGAAAGGAAAGGAAAGGAAAGGAAAGGAAAGGAAAGGAAAGGAAAGGAAAGGAAAGGAAAGGAAAGGAAAGGAAAGGAAAGGAAAGGAAAGGAAAGGAAAGGAAAGGAAAGGAAAGGAAAGGAAAGGAAAGGAAAGGAAAGGAAAGGAAAGGAAAGGAAAGGAAAGGAAAGGAAAGGAAAGGAAAGGAAAGGAAAGGAAAGGAAAGGAAAGGAAAGGAAAGGAAAGGAAAGGAAAGGAAAGGAAAGGAAAGGAAAGGAAAGGAAAGGAAAGGAAAGGAAAGGAAAGGAAAGGAAAGGAAAGGAAAGGAAAGGAAAGGAAAGGAAAGGAAAGGAAAGGAAAGGAAAGGAAAGGAAAGGAAAGGAAAGGAAAGGAAAGGAAAGGAAAGGAAAGGAAAGGAAAGGAAAGGAAAGGAAAGGAAAGGAAAGGAAAGGAAAGGAAAGGAAAGGAAAGGAAAGGAAAGGAAAGGAAAGGAAAGGAAAGGAAAGGAAAGGAAAGGAAAGGAAAGGAAAGGAAAGGAAAGGAAAGGAAAGGAAAGGAAAGGAAAGGAAAGGAAAGGAAAGGAAAGGAAAGGAAAGGAAAGGAAAGGAAAGGAAAGGAAAGGAAAGGAAAGGACTGAACACGGGCTGCAAACACTTCCACAGCAGCATCTGACTGTGACATGGCCAGATCTGGCCTCCCTAAGCATGAATGCCTCTGAGCAGCCTGAAATGTTGAAGCTGACTTGTTCTGAAAACACAGCAAGTTGTCCAGAAAGTGCAAGTGAAACCCTGGTGGAGCCATTTTGCAGCTCCTGTGCAGAGGCTGGGTCTGCCCTTAATGGATGTGCTGGACAACCATGGTGAGAGCAGCGGGATTTCCCTGAGGAAGGACTCTAACAGGCACACTCTAGACTGATGTAAAGGTGCTTTATAGGGACAAGGATGCTGCTTCTCCTCAGGGGAATTATAAAAAGAGCAAAAAGCTCATCAGGATGATGTAATTGCAGCAGGACAGTGTTTTAACCACACCTGCTCTGGACCAAAAGGTTCTCTCGACCTATGAGACACCCTGCACTAGGTTTTGTGGCAAGGGTAGAGCAGAGCTGCTATACCAGCCTGCAGTAGGGTCATTGTGCCTCTTAGCAGACTCTTTTAGGTGTTCTCAGGGCTTTTCTCCTGCTCCTTAGACACCTTTACATTTGGGCATCAGACAATGACTTTGGGAACTGATGAATTACGTGCTGGACTGAGGCTTTACTGAAGCACAGGGAGGCCAGAGGGGCCTGCCAGAAATCAGTGTGCTGTAAAGATGAAAGAGGTTCAGGAGATGAGTGCTGCTCAGCCTGGTGCAGCCCGTGACCCAATGACACAGTGGCACACGAGGAGTGGCAGCTGCGTTTGCTGCAGGGCACAAGTGTGCAAACTGCAGTGCTGTGCCTGACATGGGAATCTCTGCCTGTTACAGTGTGCAGAATCAAAGGGACAGTGTCCCCACAAGGTGCACTCCTTGCAGTTTGCTGTTATCTGGAGAGCAGTGGATTTCCTGCTCTTCTGCTTTCAGGAAATACCCAGCTCATAAAGCACAGGCTTCTGCTACAGGACCATTCCCTACATCTACCAGGTGCTGCTGGAATTTTGTGGCCACTTTTCTGCTCCCCTGCTCTGATGGCAGTAATAGTAACACATCTGCATTTTAGGTGTTGCTATCAAGCTATGATCTTGCTGTGATCCTGCACATCCAAACCAGCCTTATTACTCTGCTCCTGGTCCCCAGGCAGCTCTGGATCAACATTCCCACCAGGCATTTTGGAATCACCTCCTCTTGGACTTACCCCAGCTCTCACAGCAGGGGCACACAGGAAATCCTGAACCTCTGCACACTCAACTCTCCCCATTCTTCCATGCAAAAATGAAAAGACTCTGGAGGAAGCCTGTAAGGGTGAAAGGAGGTAGGTCCAAAAGTCTGGGATAAAAATCTCTGGCTCTTTCCAGACAGTCTTATGGTTTGGGGAGAGGGATAAATCCCTCCCTGGTGTCCCATGGCTCCTGCAGAGGCAGGTCCCAGCTGTGCATGCCCCAAACACCCTTTCACCATGCTCAGGTGCTGTGCTTTAAGGATCACCTGCAGGAGAGGCAGGGGGGACAGGATGGGCTCCGGTGGCACACATCTGTCCCACCAGCCCCTAGAAAGGAGCCACCAAAGGAAACTGCCTCAGCTGCTGCAGCAAATTAATTCTCTCCATTTCTGTAAGGATAACCAGCCCCATGATTATCTGCTGCCTCTGTTTCCACACCCATGCATGGAAAAAGCTGCCCCCTGGGTTCTGGGGAAGAGGGAGGGCTTTCATGTTGAGAGAATACCAAAAGAGCTGGATAAACTGCCTTGAAAGGACACACAATGTCCTTTCCTGGAAAGGCAGGTTAACACTCCCAGCTGCAGGCAGGCAGCTCCTGTTTCCAAGCTCAGGACTCTGGTGAGGAGTGGCTTGAATAGCTGCCCTTGCCTGGTGCTGCTAACTTAGGAGGCAAAACCTAAATACTCATTAAGGCAGGACTTGGCAGAAACCCCATCCTCAATTACAAAAATCAATTCATTTTTTTTATGAGTCTGAAGCCTTTGGGGCCTTATAATCTAATTAAATAAAGCTTTCTCACTTTCCTCTTGCCTGCTCCCCTAGCTTCTGTTGTACCAGTAAAGACAAATATATATTTTTAATTTAGCAGAATTCCCCTGCATCGTGTATTCCCTTCTGGCCAGAAACCACTTCTGTTCCCCTGTGCCTGTGTCCTGCTTGGGCAGGCTGCATCCACAGCCTGATGGATTTTGTTCCTAGCAAGTGCCAAAGCTCCAGGCTCCCAGTTCTCCTCCATCCACTCCCACAGGCTGGGTACCAGTGCCTGTTTGAGGAGCAAATATGCAGAATCTGGGAAGGAGCAGAGCCCCACACAAGGTGAGCTCAGCACTGGGAGCAATGCCTTGTGACCGTGTTCACAGGGGTCTTAGGATGAGAGAAGAGATAGGAATCTGACTCCATGTTTCAGAAGGCTTGATTTATTATTTTATGATATGTATTATATTAAAACTATACTAAAAGAATAGAAGAAAGGATTTCATCAGAAGGCTAGCTAAGAATCGAAAAGGAAGAATGATAACAGAGGCTTCTGTCTCGAACAGAGAGTCCGAGCCAGCTGGACTGTGATTGGCCATTAATTAGAAACAACCACATGAGACCAATCACAGATCCACCTGTTGCATTCCACAGCAGCAGGTAATCATTGTTTACATTTTGTACCTGAGGCCTCTCAGCTTCTCAGGAGGAAAAATCCTAAGGAAATAATTTTTTATAAAAGATGTCTGTGACAGTGCCTCATGCCACACTGAGGGCCGGACTCATCCAAGGCTGCCAGGTCTGTCTACCCTGAGTTGGAAGGGACCCACAAGGATCATCTAGTCCAGCTCCTGCCCCTGCACAGGACAGCCCAGCAATCCCACCCTGTACCTGAGAATGTCATCCAAACCCTCCTTGCACTGCCAGGATGAGATGCTGCTTTAGGACATGCAAGGGGAGAGGCTGTGGGTGACCTGGAGAAAGTGCCACAGGGTCCCCAAATGGTTTGGTAGGAAAGGACCTTAAAGATCACCTCATTCCAAAGCCCTGCCATGGGCAGGGGCACCTTCCAGGGCCATCCTCTCTTCCTGTGTCCAGCACCAGCCAACAGTAAGTGGCCATGCAGAGTGGGCAGAGATCTGTGTGAGTGTGCCCAGGCCCTGCTGGGGAGGAGGTGCAGGCAGCAGGTCCTGCTCTCTATATGGCAGCACCTGATGTTTCCCTGAGCTGGCCTCAGATCCCAGTTCTGGATCAGGTGCTGGAGGAAGGCTGGAAGGTACCACAGGGAACATCCTCTCCACTTCTATGAGGCTTTTGCATAGAACTGTGTGAAATTTTTTGGAAAAATTGTTCACTTGCTGAAAATTGCAATTATAGGTCAGCTAGACCTTACCTAGGGTTGTGATGCACTTGTGCTGAAACCACTGAAGAGCTGGATTTAAAAAAAACCCAAAAAGTTGCAAGAACAGAGCTTTTTGCCTTGACTTGGAACATATAAGCAAATCCAGAAAACAAAAAAAATGCAACCCTTCAATTTAGTTTGGTATCACAGCATTTCCCTACTATCTTAAAATTTTTTAAAGATTTAAAAGAAAAAAATATTTGGGTCAAATTTGTTTTTCCATATCAAGAAAATAATAGAGAGACAACTGCACATGGGGGAGGAGAAGCCAGAGAGGAGGCTGAGCTCACATCATTTTCCCTAGGCTTTTCAGTACGGTTGATGAACCGTGAGCAGATCAGGCACTGGGGTCTGATGTCAGTTTTCCTGCTTGATGCTGATCAGGAAAACTCAGAGGCACATGCTGTAACCCCCAGAAAGGGGACATCACTGGGGTTTGCTTTCCTAGGTTCTGCCTTTTGAGGGGGAATTCAGTTCTGAATTCTCAGCCAGGCCACAGGGACAGGAGAGCTCAGCTGCATTGCCTGGGGGAGACAAGGATGGGCAGTGACCGTACAAGACACCAAATCCAGCTGTGAGCCCCCAGCCCAGCAAACACTTCATCCCAAAGGTCACAGAGCAGCCCTGTCCCCAGCATGTCCCTGCCACAGTCACAGCACATGGAAAGCTCCCAGAGACATTGGGGGCCTCTGCAGTGTGGAGCTGTCAGAGCTGGAGAGCACGAGACACAAAACCAGTGCACAAAGATTTTGCCAGACTGGGGCTTTGGGAGATCATCCTTGGAACCAGACCATGTCCCATGCTGTAGAGGAAGGCAGAAAATCCTGGGATGAATCCTGGGCTCATCCTGCTTGGAAGGAAGTATTGCCCCTTCCCTGCCCCTGCTGAGGTGTGTGACAGCAGCCACCAATGTCAGGGCATCCCACCAGCACCCCCTTTGCTGGGAGCCATGCAGGATGTCTCAGAGAAGAAGAGAAGACAGCAGAGGATGAGGCAAGGCTGGTGGCACCACAGAGGTGACACCCTGAGCAGCTCCCATGGCACCCCTGAGTGGTGCTGGGGAGATCCCTTCAGGTGTGGTCTCCTCTCTTGGGACCCAGTGTGAGCACAGCTCCTGGCCAGGACGTGGGGACATGGGGACAGTTCCTTCAAACAAGCTGACAGCAGACAGCCTGAGCCACCTGCCAGCCCTGCCTCTTCCACAGGCCCTTCAAAACCACAGAGCACAGAAACCACAAGGGGAGTACGTGAGGTGACGAGAAGGAGGCAGAGGAAGGAGTGGAGGAAATGCAGTGCTGGTGAAGAGGTAGGTGACAAACCGTGTGCCCAGTGCCAGGCTGAGGCCCAGAGCCCAGAAAAAGCATGGAGAGCACAAGAAGGGGCTTGGGCTCAGCTGCAGAATGTCTGCTGGGGCTGCCTGCAGCTCCTTACTCCCTCTGGCCCTGCCTGGTGCAAGGGAGGGAGCACTGGGCCTGACCCAGTGATGGGCAGTGTTTGCTCTAGAGGAATCCCCAGTGTCCCCACCTGGGAGCTGAGCAGAGCTGGGTGCTGCCCAGGCTCAGGGCTATGGGCTGCAGGGAAGGACCTCCCCAGGCATCTCAGCCACTCCTGGAGCTCCTGCAGGAGCACAAAGGACAGCAGCGAGGACAAAGGGAGAGGTGGTTACTGTCCAGCTTGGACAGGTGAGAAGCCAGAACTGACCCTGTCCCTCTCACACCATAACCCCTCAGGGAAGAACCACGAGCCTCCAGTGCAGAATCCACCCCTGAACCACTCCTATGGCTCCATCCAGCCACTGAGAACCTGGATGCACTGGGCCTCCCATGGATCCTGGCCCAGCACATCCCTGGGAAAGGCATTTTCCTGCCAAAAGGGCAAGGAGGATGATTTCACCTCCAGCAAATCTGGCTAAGAGGTGTGCCCACAGCAGAGACTGTCAGGCAGCAGAGCAAGCAGCACCCACAGGGGATGTGGCCACTTCCACCAGCAGATCACCCACTCCAGGGACTGCTCACACTCAACCTCCAAGGAATTGCTGTGCCCACAGCCAGCACTTTGCTGGCAGTAGCCACAGCTCCCTCCCAGCCCAGGGAACATCCTGCTGGCAACTGCAGCAACCTGTGAGAGTCAGCAGGGCCACACACAGGTGTCTGTGTGTGAATTGAACAGGGAATTCCATTTCCTTCTGGCAGCAAGAACCAGCTCCAGCTTTGTGCAGAACCATGGACACCACATGGGGCTACTTCAGATTTCAAAGGAGACTTTTCACTCGAGTTGCTTTGGCATGGTGGCCTGACCTACCCAGCACTGTGTGCCTCAGGACAGGCACACCGCACACAAACCCATGGCATGGAAAGTTGTGGCACCGCTGGATGGAGGGAACTTCATTGCTGGGAAAACCCATGGAGGAAGAGGACAAAAAGGTGTTGGGTGATGGGATGGAGAGCAGAGAAGTGGGTTGAAGTCCAGAAGAGCAATTCAGGATATTTCAGCAGGGAGATGAGAGATGAGCAGCACCAGTGGGGAGAGCAGAAAGCCAAGACACCTGTGAGTGCTTCATGTGAAGAGCCACGTGATGGGCCACGCAAGGAGGACAGCCTGAGGTCAGAAAAGCAAATCCTCACCTTGGACAGTTCAAACTGGTCTGAAAGTGCTTGAGTCCCTCTTGCCACCCTCTGTGGAGCTCTCATGAGTGGCCTCAGCAAACACAGCCTCACCCCACCCACCTGGTCTCCATGGAGTGGAGTTACTGCTCCCCACCACCACCTCCCCATGCAAGCAGGGCACTGAGCAGGCCTGGTGGTCACACAGAGGTTCTTCCTGGCAGAGCTCCTGTGTCCCCTGCCCAACGCTGCCATTGTCACCTTGGCAAAGTCATTTAACCATGCCAAGCCTCAGTTTCCCCAGAGAATAATCCAGCCACATCCTAGGGTGGGCTGAAGGTGCTGAGACAGGAGGGAACTCAGTGCAGAACTATTTGGCTTCCAACCTCACACCCCCAAAGAGATCTCCAGGGAAAACTACCCACTTTCAACTCCACTTGTGCCTAACTTTCAGGGGGAAAAGAGGCCCAGAATGAGAACCATCCATTTTGTGAATTAGCCATCTCTCTGACATCCCCTCTGGACTCGGCCACCCACTTCCAGACTTTATCCATTGTTTGCTTGGACTTGAAAAATCACATTAAGGAAAATCCTAGTTGAATCACAGACTTTGGAACAGTTGCAATGGACAATTTGACAAGGACATGGGGATTTAACATATTTTTAAAGCAAAAATATCTAATGAGAATATGCTCCACTCCTGGCTAAAAACATCTACTGGCATGGGGGGAATTAAAGCCATAATGCCAGCTACTATAATGCAGGCCTGGAACTCCATGCAAATATTATCCTGATCCAAGAGCTACAAAGCTCTGTTTATCCTAGTAATTAATTCTGTCTTATGTTTAGTGATACAATTAGAGAAACACTGCCATTCTGATGGGCTTGCTTCCACCAGTGCCTTTTACTATATTTACATGCCCACAATAGGCTTGGTCTCACAGAAAAGGGTGAAATTGCATTTATGGAGACAATGCCACATGCATTCCCAGAGCATTTTAGAGATGTAAAGTTAGGCTCCAAATTGCACGTTTATTGTGCGAGCACACAATGAGCTTAGATTAAATATTGACTAAAGCCAGCCTAACACCCAAAATAATGAAGATGAGCACAATAGTGTGATTTACTCCCAGCCACTAGAGAAATACACATCTGTAACATATAACATGCCCTTCCCACAGATATACTCTTTGTATTCTAGCTAGCCTTAGGCAGGAAAATTTCATTCTCATAAATTATGGATTTTCTTTCCCAACTGCCAACACATCCATATTACCAGTTGCAAAGCAAACAAATATAATAATTTAAATAATAATTTTTAAAAAGCCGTTGCTCTGACACAGTGAGGAGCAGGTGACTGGCTCCTTGAATCCTCAAAGTTGAGGCAGCAAAATGGAAGATAAACATGGCTAAAACCAGAGCATCCTTTCCCTTTTGTCCCTCAAGGTGTGGGAGCCAGCAGGGAGGTGTGGGCATGGCAGGTATCCTTTTAGAAAGTACTCCCAGCCCTAGCTGTGCTCAGAAAACTATCTGTCCTTCTCACGCCTTCCTCCTTCCCAGACTTGTGGAAGAAATTCAGGGAGAGGCAGACGTTAATAGAACAATTATGATAATAACCCAGCGCTGAGTGGGGGTAACACACACCCTTCCCAGCAGCTCGACCTCTAAATCCTCTAATACAGCACTGCTTCATTCAAGATTAAAAGAAATTGTAACCCAGCAGAGACAAAAAGACACAGGAGGCAAGGCAGGATCTCACTCGGCAGCAAAGCCCCACTCCAGTCCAGATGCAGTCATATCACTTCAGCTTCTCTGTACCATCTCCATGACAACCATGTAATTTGGATGCAATAACCACTGCCGAATTGATCTTTAAATGTAGCTTTGCTATAAAACATAATACTGAACGTGTCAGGCTCAGGATAAAGAGAGGTAGCCCCCTACCACTGAGGACTGTGATTTAAGAGCCCCTCTTTAATTTTCAGCTTCAATAATTGCGTGTGTGAGTGGATTTTAAAGGCAGGAGCAGCAAACATCATTTGTGTGTGTGTGTAAGGCACGCTTTGGGGTAACACTGCCAATGAGACACCACACTGAGAGCTGGAAAATGTGTCAATGTATATCCAGAGAATGGGCATCTTCCCACATGCACACACACACGCACACACACGCACACACACACGTACCAGTCAGTCTCCAGCCTCTGAAGCACACAGCTGATGCATCAAATAATCCTAATAAGAACCAAACCTAGTATAACTAAGCAAAATAGGAGGGGGGATCGATGTACAGCATGACAATGAGAGCCGGGGAGCTCGCACTGGCACTTACCCGAGCAATGAGCTGTTTATTTTTTGGTCCCTTCACAAATGCAGCTCCCTTTTCTCTTCAACAATCCATGCAAAATAATCTGCAGTCCCACCGATGGAGGAGTGGCCCCGTCCCTCCCCCTCCGCCACCTTCCTAGACCTCCCTGTTATTGGCTTCCTTCTCCCTTCTCTCCTGCTCTCCCTCGCTCGCTGCCGATGGTTACACCTCCCAGCCTTCCCCCAAGGTGTCAAGAGACTGCTGGGGATCCAGCAGGCAGGGTGGGAGGGACGGGAGAGGGGGAGGAGGCAGGAGGCACGGTGAATGGAGCAGGGAAAGGATGGAATAAAGCTCCGGCAGAGCCCCCGGCAGGAGCAGACCCGCCGCTGCCTGGGAGGCTCCGCTCGCAGCGCAGGAGCTGCCAGGGGTGTCCCCGGAGTGCTGGGGCTTGTCCCCCCACGGGCACCTGCAGAGCGCTGAGGGATTGCTCTGCTTCCTGCCAGCAAATCCTCACCCTGCGAATCGACACTGGCTTCAAGTTTTGGGTTGAAATCCTGCCAAATGCTCTCAGTGTCTTTAACAACCGATGAGCTCCAAACGCAGCCGTGCAGCACTGGGAATGCCTCGAGGACCCACCTTGGTGCACACCCCAGCACTGCAGGTTGGGCTGCTCCGTGCCTCTGGACACTCCCACCTGCTGCAGCTCCATCCCATCCCATCCCATGGATCCCATCCCATCCCATCCCATCCCATCCCACCCCATGGATCCCATCCCATCCCATGGATCCCATCCCATCCCATCCCATCCCATCCCATCCCAGGCTCCAGCAGCAGTGCTGTCCTGTGCCTGCCAAGCTGCCTCCAGGGCCTCTCCCACCACGGTGGGCTGGAGCTGGTGCTGCTCACCACCACTGACACGTCTCCATCCTGACAGCTCTTGCACGCAAAGGCAATGGCTTTGTCCCCAGGTGTCCCCAGGAACCTGGCTCACCAGGAGTGTTGGGGACGCAGTGTGGGGTGGAGAGGCACAGGGGCACAAGGCTTTTCCTGCTTTTACCAGACTGACAGAGCAGTGTTTTATGGCAAACCCTGTCCCTTGGCCTTCTGGTGGCTGTAATACAGTGAAGGTTTCTGTGGGTGCACAGGTGAGGGGTGGGGCGTGCTCTCTGGGTCAAGCTGCCCCACTGGAGCACAAGCCAGTGGTCCCTTAGCCTGGGCCAGCTACAGGGGTCCTTCCCCCAGAGCAGGCACACTCTGTGCTGGCATCACCCGTGTCTGGGTGGCACACAGGAGCCAGGAAGTGCACCCTGACTGCTGTGCAGGGATGTGGGGTCACAGAACCACAGAAGGGTTGGAGGGCACATGAAAGACCACCTTGTTCCAGCCCAGGCCGTGGGCAGGGCCACCTTCCACCAGACCAGGGTGCTCCAAGCCCCACCAAACCTCTGAGTGAGGAAGAAGGGTTTGGTTTCTGCCCCAGATCCCCCTCCTGATTCCAAGGAGAAAACCTCTCCCTAGATCTCTGTCTCTTGGAACTCTTCTTCCAGGGAACACACATTGCTGAATGAGCAGACAAATCCCCGACATCCCAAATTAAAAATACAATTACAACCTACAGCCATACATCCTAACCCTGCAACACAGCCATCAGGTGAAATAATGTCCTGGAGCAGCTCAGCAGAACATGGCCAGAGATCCTTCCAGCAGGGATACCCCAGCACAGCACACAGGGTCGTTTGCCAGGGATAGGATTGGTAATGAACCATGTAATGGCCACCCTGCAGCTACACTCAGGACTTTTCCAACAAATGCAAGTGTGAGTGAAGGTTACTGTGCTGGAGAGACACAGAAATGGACCTTGTGGCCACAGTCAAGAAGCTGGGCAAATCCAGGTGTGGGGCTTTTAACCTCCCACAGGGTCCCTTCATTAAAGAGATTCGATTAATACCATCATAAAAGTCTGTCCTGCTGCTCTTTCTGATCAACTCTAATGTATTTGTAATCAAACAATTATCAGGTTAGGGTGCTTTAACAAAAAGAAATGAATATAAAAGCACAATCAATATTTATCAGTCTGTTGTGCTGCTCAGTTCTGAAGGCAAGGAACAAAATCCAATTTCTGCTCAGCCAGTCCTAGGAAATGACATTTTGCAGCATGAGAAAATGAGGTTCTAGTTTCTAAGAATATATCCACTAGTGGGTTCCAAATAACTGTGTTATCAATCATTCTGCTCCTGGGAATGAGTGTATCAACAGCTGGATTCAGGGAGAAACCTCCTCTCCTCCCCTTGGCAGGGTAGTGAGCCTGTGCCTGTCATTGATTGGGCATTCCCAACAGCAACAAGGCACAGGGATTTCTCCTGGTACATCTCTGTCAGGTGCCTCCAATATGTCATAATATTTTCTTCCAATTAAGAAAACTCCCAAACTACGATTCCGTGTGTGCTGCTGAACTGTCTGGATTTTTTGCCACCTGTGACACGAGTTCTCTGAGGAAGAAGGAGCATCCTGAGGCAAAGACACCTTCCCTCCACACCAGCATCAGGGGAGCCACCAACAAGCCCCCCAACAAGCCAAAGCACCCCCTGTGAGCCTGCCAGGCAGCAGGGAACTGCAGGCATCACAAGTAAACTGCCAACATCTGCATCATCCAGACCATGGGAATGCTCCAGCTAGGCTGAAAGCACAGGGGGACACCTGGAGAAAAGATAGGTCCTGAGAGGGTTCATGGTCCTGTAGCCCCATGGATCCACCAAACACGAGCTCCAAGGCTGGCAGCTCCACACACTCTGAGTGGAGAAGACAGGACCACCTACCCTGCAGCCCCACAGGCTTTATTGACTTCCCTCACCATTTAAAAAGTGCCTTAACTGCTTAATGCCTTTGCTTTTGAAGTGCTGAATCCCCATTACAAAGAGTTTTCCAGCCATGCCCTGCTCTTGATGCTTGCTGTGGCACACAAGGACACTTCTGGGTGCTGCCTAACCCCCTCAGTTTTTGTTATGAAACCATTGCTAGTGTTCTTTTGTACCCAGGAATGAGCATGCCTCCATGTCCTCACACAGCTGTTTTTCTCAGGAAATCCCTTGGATTTCCCAGCTGGGTTTCACTCATTTTCAGTACAAGCCACTTTGCTGGAAGCCATAATTAGGAGAAATCTGTGTGAGGGCCTTGCTGCATGCAGGTGGTGCAGACAGGGGGATGGGGAGGGGGATAACAGCCCCTCTGCAGAATGAGGGCCAGTCCTTGAGAGCCTTTGTCTGCATTTCTCTTGCACTTAAGATCAGTTTTTTGTCCTGGGTGATGTCTGTCCTTGGAGGTAAGGTGTGGTTCAAAAGTCCACCCCTGGAATTTCTGCATCCAGCTGGGCTCTCACAGGTGTAGGGAGAAGGCAGCTGCACCAAACACCTCACCCTGAGACAAACTGTCCAACAGCAAACTGACCATCAACAAAGAGTGTGCTAAAGCTCTACACTACAAAAATATCAGAATTTTATGACTCCCTCCCCATTAACAGGCTAACCTATATTCAAACAGGAGAATTAATGCTAGAATGAGTAACCAGGTGAAACAACTCCAGTCCCAGGACCTGCACCTCAATTCTGTGTCTGGGGCCACCACTGGCTCATCCTACACAGAAAAACCCAGTGCCTTCAAGAATGTTCCCCTGGGAGTTTTTCTTTCCCCCCAGGCTGTGATCAGTTCACCTTGTAACCTCCTCCTGCATACAAACTCAAGTGAAACTTGTTTAGGGCTCCATAAGGGTCTGGTTTTCTACACCACAGTTCATCCTCTGAGCTCCTCAGTAATGTTCTGGCTGCTGGGCCAGGAGTCAGAGTTGAGGACCAGCCTGGCCAGCACAGCCACCAGAGCCCTCTGGAAGTCCCAAGGACAGCGTGCACTCATCTCCTGTGCAGGGATTAGTCACCTCTCTTGCCCACACTAAAGAAATCTCCATGTGCCATGGAGAATTTTGATTCCCTGCCCAGTGTAGGCACTTCTGCCTGGGAAATCCCAGCCTGCAATATGGGAGTCATCATTCCTGGCATTTCAGGTTTTGGCAGAAGGTAAGATTGATGGTGCTGGATGAGCACTCTGCTCACTCTTCATCTTCCTTCATGGGAACTTTCAAATGAGTCACTGTCCTCCAAAACAGCATCCTTCCTCTGCCCACGAGGGTTTCTGAGTGTATGAATTTGCACTTGTCTTCCTGAGAGCCCACTGCTGACACAAAATCAGCTCCCCAAGCAGACCTGACCACTCAGAGCATCTGACTTGTCCTAATTTCAGTAACACTTAGTGTATGAAAACTGTATCCTCAGCAGCTGATGAGAGTGAGCAGGTCCTTGGAGGTCCCACAGGGAGTCTGGTGTTCTTCTGACTACAAGGGCTCTGCAGCATCTCTTCCATCTTTTATTGTACCCCAGTGCCAGGAGTCTCCCCCTCTCTGCCATCCATCATCTCACCTAAACAAATGCCATCCTATTTTGTTGGCCTATCTTCACAGAATCACAGATGGACTGAGTTTGGAAGGACCTTAAAGCCCATCCAGTTCCACTCCCTGCCATGGGACAGCTTCCATAACCCAGGCTGCTCCAAGCCTTGTCCAGCCTGGCCTTGGGCACTTCCAGGGATGGGGCAGCCACAGCTGCTCTGGGCACACCCTTCCCCAACACCCAGGTACTGACATACATGAAACCATTCCAGGGAGTTTTTCTAGTCCTAGACCTGTACAAACATTTCAGTTTACCAGCTGCCATTTAATGTGCTGCCTGGTTACTGCTGGAGCCAGCATCTCTCCATCCCCTCAGCAGGATATGGACCCATCAGGCTGCTCTTCTGCAGAGCTATGAAGCTTTGACTGGACACTTTTTTTATTTTTTTTTTTTTTCAGTATCAGAACAGGGTTTTTACCAGCTTCATCTAAAACCATGCAGCATTTATTTTCTTCCTGACAAACATGCACATCAACACATACACATGCACACTCCCTAATAGTCCTTAATGCCACCAAACATAATTTTCATTGACTGCTCTTCCAGATTAGCCTTCCAGGTCTCTGCATTATATAACAGTTAATTCATTGCTTTTGTTACCAAATCCCTTCTTTTCCTGTTTGCTGTTATTATTTATGATTTTATCTTCCTTAACAATGATAGATTCTTAGCTAAGAATATCTTCAATGGCTGCAGAACTGTGTGCATGCTGTGGAGGAGACAGCATCTATCAGAGTTTTCTTAAGCAACCCTCATTTAGAACACACATTATTTTTTCTCGTTTTTTCCTCCAATCGTTTCTTGTTTGTAATTGTTCCCAACCTAGGAAAATTGACCACTTTCAAGTGCCTTGCATACATATTATCAATTTAGGATCACATTCTGCTCAGAACAAATGCAATTACGGCATTTAAGCAACCATTAATTGTGAGTTCAGTAATCAATTCACCTTTATCTGTCCAACTGAGGCCTGATCCAGAATCACACCAAATCCACTGCAATACTTTGGTAACAGAAAATTATCATCTGTCATTTTTGGAAACCGTGGGGCTGCGCATTGGCAGCAGCACGAGTCCTTCAGCATCTACCCCTGAGGCTGAAAAGCTGTTCTGGGAACATGGATTTTCTTTCTTTGTTATGAAGCTGTTTAGGGAAGCTGTTTGTCCATCCCCTGGTTCGATCCGGCACTCTGCAGGGATCCATCTGCTGATCCACCCCAGCCTGAGTGCAGGAGCAGCCCTTGGTGCAATATTGGGATCAGTTCTGCCTCCAGCTCCGGGGTCCCAGCACAGGAAGGACGTGGAGCTGTTGGAGGAAGCCCAGAGGAGGCACCAAGATGATCAAGGGGATGGAGCAGCTCTGCTATGAGGGTTGGGTTTGTTCAGCCTGGAGAAGGTTTTGGGGTGACCTCATTGTGGCATTCCAGCCCCTGAAGCATTTCCAAGAGAGCTGCAGAGGGATTTTAGCGGGTGTGAGGACTGATTTTGCTGGTGTGAGCAGGTTCTGGAGCACTGATGTGAAGGGGCAGAGAGCAAAGGAAGGAAAATTTGCTGTTACCTGAGATAATCCACAACAGAGAAAGTGAGGATGCTTCAGCTGTGGGAACCCTGGATCTTCCAGGCCAAGGACTGCTCAGCCTGTAGGATGAGGTACAGTGAGCGAGGGCAGCAGAAAGCTCAGGCCAAGGTACTGGGGAGCACTGACTGACTGGAGGTGCTGCCCATCTACCCTCACCTTTAAGGCTCATTGTCTGAGTCCAACCTAGAGGCCAGGCCCTCTGACTCTGATTTTTGGAAGGCTTGGGATAGGGAAAGGGGGATTAGAAACAATTTTTGAAGTCATAAACCTGATTTCAATTCTATTCATAGAAACACAGGATGGTTTGGGTTGGCAGGGATCTTAAAGCTTTTCTTGTTCCACTCCCTGCCATGGGCAGGGACACCTTCCACTAAACCAGACTGCTCAGAGCCCTGTCCAACCTGGCCTTGAACACTTCCAGGGATGGAGTGTCAACAACTTCTCTATTGTCTATAAAATAAATTTAAAAAATTGTTGATTAACAGACATTTTCAGATGATGGAAAAGGGAATTCAAATGATCTGATGTTCCATTTAAGCTCAGCAGTCAGGTCCTGGCTGGGAGAAATGTGGGACAGAAACACAGGGGCCCTGGGGCTCCCACACCTGGGCTGCAGGGGGACAATTAGCAGTGATGAGGTTTTACATAAGCAGAATCCCAGCACCTTCTTTGCTCTGAGTGCTCCTGAGCTGCCAGAATGGGTTCAATAAGAGGGACATTTTGGGATGTTGATGGAGAGATGACACAGATGCCAATGAGCTACCATTAGCTCTGTGTGCCCTTAGGATACTGCAGCATTTAGTCTTGTGGAAATGACCACTGGAACTGGGACAGGAGCAGGAAGGGCGAGGCTGAAGCTGTTACAGACACCCAACAGCACTAATGGCACTGCAAGGGGCAAAGAGCAAATTATTCAGTGGCTGGGCTGGGAGAACAAACCAAAACTATTTCAAATAAAGCAATTAGTTACAGCCCAGTGTTTCACCTCTTTGAGCTGGGGGTCAGGGCAGGATAGTGATCTCCTGTAAGTAGGGAGATGAAAAACAGTTTGACAATTTAGGAAAAAATCAATTTCAGCAAACTATCAGAAGACCATTCACAATGAAGAACTACAACTGCAACTTCTATGACATGACTTTTTTTTCCCCCTGTATGGAACTCCAGCAGGAACCTGTGAATTTGTTGAGCCAACAAAATATATTTCATCTGCAAAAAAACACTTCTTAATTTTTTTTCATTCATTTCACTTCCAGATATTTTTTTCTGTTCTAGCTGAGCTGAATTTCTCTGAGGCACCACCAAGGGAGAGTTCACTACATGGGGACTGGGAAGGAAGATGAAGTAGGTCTGGAAAGGCTTCATGGGCACATCTGCTGTTGCATCACTGATGGCATCAAGGGCACAGCCATAACCAAGCTTCCTTTCTCCATCCTTCCAGCCATTTACAGCTAACCTCACCAGGGCTCGAGTTTTTCCAGCCTCTGGATCATGGGATAGGTTCCCATGGAGCTGGTGCCCCTGGGGCTGCTCCTCACCAGGGCACAGAGGATGGAACTGTGTTTCCAGAGTTTATCCCTCCTCAGCCACAGGCCAGGAGGGACTGAGATGCAGTTAAGTAGTTCCCCAGCCTGCACTACTTTTTAGCTCAATTTCCATTTCCTAAACCGCTGCTGACGTCTGTCTAAATAATCATTATCTCCACAACCACGCTGAGTTTTAGCTTTGCTGAGCATCTCACAGCAGATTTGGAGCTTTGGAAAGGATGCTGAGCTTAAGAAGCTGCTTCTCTGTGTGTCTGTCCCATCTCACTGGCTGTTTTTGCCAATGCACACACACACAAACACACACCCTACGTGCATGTGTGCTCCCTTTCATGTCAGCTGCCTGAGTGGGTACTTGCTGTCAGATCTTCCAAGCCACAGCACATTTTTAATCAGTCAGATAATTCAATCATTCATTTCAGACCTGCTCTGCACAGCTGTCATTTGCAACCATCAAAGCTTCTCTGTCAAAAAAACCACACAGGCTGGGGGCTCATTCAGGCATTGCTGTTTCAAAGTGCTGAGGGGGGTGCAAAGCAGAAGAACTAACAGGATGGATTGAATGAACTTATTAGAAATACTTCTGAAGCTACCACCCAACCATCCTCAGCAGACAACAATGGCATGGCACAAGGGCAGCTCAGGCATCTGCAGGATTTGTAAGGTATTTGCAAATCTCGCTCTTACACTGCAGAGTGGGGAGGATGGAGGCAGGGGGTGTCACATGAAGCTTCCTGCCTGAGATGCTCAAAGCCACCGAAAGGGATTTGGATGTCTGGTTCTCATTAAAATTAATGGAAATTGGGTGCCCAGACCTAGAGGCAGCTTTCAAAAGCTGAGTCCCCATTTATAATTAATGTTCCCAACAGAATGACTAAATATTTATACAATAGTTCACATTATATGCAAAGTGGGAAAGGTGCCTCTTGGAAGATCAGGGACCCAGAGAAGGAGGACTGATGGAGTGTCAGGCTTAATCCACGTTGTCTCTTGTTTAAAGCTCTTCTACTTGCAAATCTCCAGCAGCTCCCATTGGATGAGCACCTGGGTGGTAGCTCAGCAACGATGAAGTTCTCAGGCTACAATGCAGCAAATTAAAATGGCAGATTAACAGCTTTCCTGCATTCTTTTTCTCTCCCTCCCCACAGCTCTGACTTCCTTCATCAACTCACTTCATCTCTGCAAATCCCAATTTCCAGTATGAAAACTGCTCAGTGCTGTTGTAAGAGTGCAGTGGAGCTCAGGCCATGAGCACTGCCCTGGTCAGAGGTGCTGTAGGTGGGAGAAGCCAAGGAAAAGGGACACTGATGTGCCCTCAGGGATTAGCAGAGCCATGGCTGGATCTGCTCCACTGCATTTGCTCTGGAGGGATGGAGTAATTCAGGGTACAAAGCTGGGGCTTGTGCCCTGAGGGTGTTTGGGGATCACTCCTGTGATCTGGGGTAGAAGCTTGGCACTCCTGCAGGAAAAGTTCAAAGGAAACAAGTCCTGTCCTGGTTTGTCTGTCCCTGGAGGAAACCCTTCTTCAGCTGGACCATCTCTAAACTCTGCCCCAGCTGATGCACTGAGAGGGTGTCCATGGGAGCTTGGGCTTCATGCACCCAGCAGCCTCAGGTCCCCACTCAGATCCTGGGCTGGGCTCAAGACAAACACTTAGGGTGGCCTTGATGATCACAGTGTTCTACAGTGCCTTAATTGAGGAGATTCAACTCCTCCAACCTTTGAAAATCAATTTTTAACTTTATTCTTCTTTACTTTTCTATTCTTCTCACCTAAAGCCACCAGATGGAGAAGCTCTGCTGACTCAGGGAATATGGAGACAGCTCCAGTCTGCTCCCCTCTTGGACATCTCTGGGTTTGTCAAGCCCTGACAAATGTACTGAGAGCTCACATCTGTAGGTCCCCACCTTCTGGGGTGTGAGCTGTAGCTCCAGCTTCACTGAAAGGACACAAAGCTCAGCCAAAGGACAAGTCATGTGCTCTGTGTCCATGGACAAACACCCTCTGCTACAAAGGGTTTACTCCCACCCTTCAGCTTCTGGTCAGCTGGCTCTCCTCTGCTACCCTGGAAGTCATCAGTAGCTCATGTTGCCTTTCCAAGTGACCTTGGGTGTCCTACACAGGTCTTTCTCTGGTTCTCCTGGCCCTCCTGACCATATCTCACAGCACAACATGAGCTGTGTTTGGTGTTGAGGCTGGTCTAGCACAGCTACACAAAGCTGTCTCATGGAATCACAGAATATGCTGAATTGGAAAGGACCCACAGGGATCATCCAGTCCAGTCCTGGCTCTGCACTGACAACCCAACAATCCCCCTGTGCCTGGGAGCATTGTCCAAACACTCCTGGAGCTCTGGCAGCCTCGGGGCTGTGACCATTCCCTGGTCAGCCTGTTCAGTGCCTGATCTCCTCTGGGGAAAGAACCTTTCCCTAATATCCAACCTGACCCTCCCAGTGCAGCCCCAGCCGTTCCCTTGGGTTCTGTCACTGTCCTTGGTGCTGCCCCTCTGCTTCTCCTCATGAGGAAACTGCAGAATGCCTTGAGGTCTCTCCCCTCAGCCTCTTCTGCTCCAGGCTGAAGAAGCCAAATGCCCTCAGCAGTCACCCATGACATGGAAGTGAACATGAGCTGCAGCCACATCCCCTGAACCCCACAGCCCGTGGGACAGGGCAAAGGGGAGACAAGGCACATTCCTCAATGAAACCATGGCCAGTCTGCATGGCATGGCACGGTCACTGCTCCGTGGTTTGTTCCCCAGTGAAACAGTCAGCCTGGCAAGACAAACATAAATGCAAATTCAAGGCTTAGAGCTGTTGTCCCCAGATAAGATGCCAGGAGTGCATCAAGGACATATAAAGAACAAAACAGCTTAATTTTCTCAGTGAATACCTGTCTGCTTATTTTTTAATTAAACAACAGCTGGGTGTAGACTTGTGAGACAGCAGAGGGATCCCAAGACAGAGGAGATTAGGTGATCTACACATGTGAGGATGCAAACCCTTCCTAGCACAGAGAGCGTGGCAGCTGAGCCTGGCAGAATCTGCTCCATCACTGAACCCTTCACTGCAACAAGCTTCTGCAAAGGCTCCCTCATTTTCTGAGAATTTAAACCCAGAAGCAGTTACATCCTCTGAATCACAGCCAATACCCCATCCTGTCAAACAGACAGGGGTCATGGGCAGGCGTTTTAGGAGCAGGTTGGAGAAAACTCTGCTGGCAGTAACCTACAAAAGAACCGGTCCCATCTTCAGGCATGAACATGGACTAGGCCACTCTGAAAGTTCCTGCCAGCCCCCTGCAGATCTGTCACTTGATAGATGTGCAGGTAAAAGTCTGAAGGTCTGTATTTTCTTATCACACAGACGTAGGAAGAGATTTCCCCATCCAGAGATGCCTCAGGCCTTGGCCATGGAGGGAGGGCTGAGAACCTTGGCAGAACCTTGGCCTTGCTGCCAAGGAGCCAAGCCTGCATCCCTGTGGCACCAGAGAGGTTACAGAGAACAGGCTGGGACCAAGGGCTCAACCTGCTCAGCCCAGTAATGCCTCAGACCCCAAACCAATGATCCAACCACCATCCTGAGCCACAGACAGGAATCACAGAATTACAGAAGAGTTTATGTTGCAGGGACCTTAAAGATCAGCCAGTCCAACCCCTGTCATGGCAGGGACCCCTTCCACTATTCTGGGTACTCCAAGCCCCATCCAACCTGGCCTGGGACACTTCCAGGGATGGGGCAGCCACAGCTGCTCTGGGCAAACTGTGCCAAGGCCTCAGCACCCTCACAGGGAAGAATTTCTTCCCAATATCCCATCCAACACTGATCTCTGGCAGTGGGAGCCATTCCCTGTGTCCTGTCCCTCCATCCCTTGTCCCCAGTCCCTCTCCAGCTCTCCTGGAGCCCCTTTAGGCCCTGGCAGGGGCTCTGAGCTCTCCCTGGAGCCTTCTCCTCTCCAGGTGAGCACCCCCAGCTCTCCCAGGCTGGCTCCAGAGCAGAGGGGCCCCAGCACTGGAGCCCCCATGCTGGGAACAGAGCTGTGCTCCCAGGGAGAGCTGTGCAGGCTGCTGCTCTGCCAGACTGCCCTAGATTGGAGTGGGTAAGCTCCTTTCTGAAGGAAGATAATTGCTCTATTTTAAACTAAGTGGTTCAAGGAGAAAAACACAGGTAAGAGGGCCTGATGCTGTGAGCCTGGGTGGGACACAGGAGAGTGCAGGGGAGATCAGCTGCACAGCTGCATTGCTGGATGGTGAAAGTGATGCATGAAAAGCCCCAGTCAGGCTGTCAGTGTGTCCCCAGCCCAGCCAAACCGGTGCTGCTGGAGACAGCAGAGACCAAGCTGGGAGAAGTTGGTGCCCCTACTTGGAGTCCTGAGCTGCGAGGCTGAACACCCTTAAAATCCAGAAGGGAAAAGTCCCAGATGGAACAAAGATCCTCTGTCTCCTCTCGCCTGTCCCTTCTCCACCTGCAAGTTCAGGTTTTGTGGCCATAAAGGAGATTCCCGGAACATTCTGGCTCAGCTCTTTAGGCCAAGTCTGAGAACTGGAACTGAGCTGATTCCTCGGGTTTAGCTTTTATATTTTTCACATTCTGTGCTGCTTTAGTGTGTGGGTCTGGTCTTCATATCAGGGGATGGTGAGCTCTGCACAGAGAAGATAGAGAAAACAATTCCTTCTCTAGCTGGGGACCAAGGACAAATGATCCAAATCTCAGGCCCAAGAGCACAAACAATGTGGGCTGAAGAGAGAAAAACAAGAAGGATGGGACTGCATGGGCTAAAGCTGTAATTGGGCAATTAACTCCAATATGCAAATGGAGCAGAACTTATAAAAGTGTGAGAGTGTGGGACCTGTTGCCCATTTTTTGTGGCCATTTGGGTTGTGCTGCCCAAGGTGGATCCATTGAGGCCTCTTAATAAATCCCAACTTTATTCTTAAGCTCTGTCTAGTCTCTGCTCTAGGTCAGCCTTCACAAGGCATCAGAGCAGCCTGGCCACACAGAGGGACAGGCCCCACCACGGGGACAGCCCCTACAATGGGGACAGCCCCACTATGGGGACAGCCCCACCATGGAGACAGCTTCACCATGGGGACAGCTTCACCATGGGGACAGCTCCTACAATGGGGACAGCCCCACCATGGGGCCAGCCACACCATGGGGACAGCTTCACCATGGGGACAGCTTCACCATGGGGACAGCTTCACCATGGGGACAGCTTCACCATGGGGACAGCTTCACCATGGGGACAGCTTCACCATGGGGACAGCTTCACCATGGGGACAGCTTCACCATGGGGACAGCTTCACCATGGGGACAGCTTCACCATGGGGACAGCTTCACCATGGGGACAGCTTCACCATGGGGACAGCTTCACCATGGGGACAGCTTCACCATGGGGACAGCTTCACCATGGGGACAGCTTCACCATGGGGACAGCTTCACCATGGGGACAGCTTCACCATGGGGACAGCTTCACCATGGGGACAGCTTCACCATGGGGACAGCTTCACCATGGGGACAGCCTCACCATGGGCACAGCCCCACCATGGGGACAGCCCCCCTGGAAGCTGCTCCAGGGAAAGCAGTGGCTGCTCTGGCAAACCATCTCCCAGAGCAAAGGCCACAAACGGGAGCAGACAACAACAGAGCCATTAATAAGGGCAAGCCTGGCATGTCCCTGGAGCCCCTCTCCACTGTGATCAGAGGTTCCAACAGGCAAGCACAGAAGAGGCCTCTTCAGCAGAGTTTTGTCTTTGCTGCTTAAAATTCCATGGCTCCCCTTTCCAAGTGGGCAGGAAAGAAACAGTTTTTGTACTTTCACTGCCCGCCCCCCTGGTCCCCATTTGCATGGAGGAAGCTCTGGCTGGAACCTGGCAGGCCCTGGGCTGCATGGGAAGGACACCAAGAGGCTTGAAGGATGTTCAGCTGACTGCTAGGGCCCTGGTAGGGACAGGTCCTGTCGGAAGGTCACTTGGAGGGAGGTCAGACAGACACATTTGATGCTCAGCAGCCCTTTTTGCATCAGGATCAGCCTGGGAACAGCCCCCAGCTTCCCCCAGGTGGGCATCCTTGCTGCTTCTGCCCTCCTCTCTGCACAGGGCAGAGCCATGCTGCTGGCAGGTCTGCTGCTCATCCATCCACACACGAAGAAATGTGCACTGGGTGAGCACAGCCATGGCTTGCCTTCAGGCAGCATCTCAAGAAAATGATGTCAAACCCATTTTTGGGGGACCCTGTGACCTGGAAACAACAGTGGAAGCACTCAGCTGGCCCCTCATACAGGACCTGAATATTATTTGTGCAAAATGTTGCTTTCAAGCCAAGGCTGGCTGCCCTGTCTCGTCTGAGAGCCATTTGCTGTCATGTCTGGTCAGAGTTAAGGTTACTGAGAATGTTCATGACACATTTTCTCTCACAGACAGCCAAGGCCCCTCTTCTGCACAACAAGAACCTAGAAGAAGCAGAAGGATGCAATAAATGGCCTGCAAAGATTTGCTCCCTTTAAAATAGTTTTGCAGATGAGAATGCACAGCTGTGACTAAGCACGAGTGTCTGGAGAAGAGAAGTCCTCAGGCCTTGCCTGGGTGACCTCCCATCGTGTCTGTGGCTCCCTCCTGCCACTGCTTCCAGCTGCCAACCTCAGCTGGCCAAGCTGCAGAGCCAGAATTGAGGAATCACAGAAGGGTTTGGGTTGGAATGGCCCTTAAAGATCATCTTCTTCTCCCCCATTCCATGGGCAGGGGCACCTTCCACTACCCCAGGCTGCTCCAAGCCCCATCCAACCTGGCCTTGAGCACTTGCAGGGATGGGGCAGCCACAGCTGCTCTGGGCACCCTGAGCCAGGGCCTCCCCACGCTCACAGGGAGGAATTTCTTTCCAATATCTAATTTAAACCTGCTGTGTCAGTTTGCAGCCATTCCCCCTGTCCTGTCACTGCAGGCCCTTGCCCAAAGTCCCTCTCCAGCTCTGGCAGCCACTGCAGGTACTGAGAGGCCACAGCAAGGTCACACTGGAGCCTTCCCTTTTCCAGGCTGAACAACCCCAATTCTCTCAGCCTTTCCTCATACAGGAGGTGTTTCTCTCCTCTGAGACACAAGGGACTCTCTGCTGTCAGGCCACCCCTTCCCTCCCCGTGTCCTGCAGCCCCTGTGAGCCCCATCTTGGCCACACTCAGCCCTTTGTCTCTCAGGACGGGCTCAGAGCTCTCCAAAGCCAACCAAGCGGGTCCATCCCCTCATTAACTCACAGGGCCTGTCTCCCTTGATTAGATTGTGCTGACTCTGCTTGCACACCACACTTGCTGCTCTAGATGCAGGGACACTGGGGCATTTCCAGCTGGGACACAGACAAAAGGAGGAGATAGCAGAGCCTTGGTTACCACCAGAGCAATTCAGGACAAATAATTAGAGGCTTTCATGGCTAATTGGATCTGTACTGTCAATCCAGGACAGGAGATGCCTTAACCCACACTGCCTGCCTGAGATTGCTAAGCAGGCCAGAAATAAACTGCAGCACTGGTCCAAAGCTCATCAGCCTTCAGGTTCCACCCTGTGTGCTCCCTGCTACAGCCCAGCCTGTCCAGCAGGGCACTGCAGCTCCCCTGCCCTTTTCCACAGCCCCCCAGCCCTGCCAGGACACCTGGAGTCCACCTGGGCCAGCTGAGAGGCCTCTGGCACACTGACCTCAGTGTCTCACGGCTGGCTTGATCAAGAAGCTGCAATTTTCAAACTGAAGTCAAAGGGTGAGTGAAGAAGAGGTTGGGAAGAGGCAGAGATCAGGCCTAGCAGGGACTGGCAGCCCAAGGTGTTTCCCAGGAAAGGTTTGGGAGCTGGCAGCACCCAGACCTAAACCTGCCTGTCTGCAGCTACAGGACAAGGCTCCATTCCCATTTCCCTGAGAGTGAGCTCAGCTCTTTCCTTCTCTGCCCAAACCTCCTTTCCAGATCCTGGGAGTGCTGGTGCTTGAAGATATGATGTAAAAACAAGAACAAACACCTTCCCCTGACTGCCAGGCACCCAGACCCTTCCCCCTGAGCACCTGATGATCTTCAGAGAGCCTGGGTGCCGGAGCTCACCTGTGCAAGGAAACACAGCAGAGAGAAATGGCTTGTGCTGCTTGGGACCACAACCTGCCCAGCTTCTGCCTCTGCCAGGGGAAAGCCTGGCACGGGACACGTAGGAAGGCAAAGTCACAAAAAGGACAGGGCCAGGCAAAAATAGAATAACCTACTTGAAAGTAGGACAACATCCCTTAAGAGCAGGACATCTGGTCACTGCAGCAGGAGCAGCAAATGCAGAGCAGGCAGCTTGGCCATGCACATCTCACCTGATGGAGACAGCCCAGATGTGTGGTGTGCCCAGGCAAACAGCTGGAATGTGCAGTCCCTAAGCAAAGCAGAGCAGCTCTCATGTCTCTGAGGTGACCTGTAGACTGGCTGCTGCTGTCAGTCTGTCTGTCCTGCCCAGAGCAGTGTCCCACCCCCAGGAGCCCGTGGGATGTGCGCCCAAACCAACAGCTGATCCCTTCTATCCCATTTGCTAAACACAGGGTTCTGCAAGAAATGATCACCAAAAAGACCAAACAGAAGGAGATTCCCCACGTGCCAGGCCACTGACATGCCAAACATGTTCAGTGCTCCCTGCTCCAAGGCCATCCCTGCCCTGGCTCCAGCCCACCCTCCTCTGCTGCACTCCCTGGCCCCAGTGCCTTCCAGCCAGGCTGACAGCCCCAGCAGAGCCCAGCTCAGGAAGGACAAGGCTAAGGAGTGATTAAATTCATCACTGAGCCTGTATTAGCACCTTCACAAGCTCCACAGCCTCAGGCTGCAGCTAGGCCAGGCAGGATGGTGTTTTGGAAGGAAACAAGAAAGTGAATGCTGCAGATAGGGGGCTCATCAAAGGAGCCCCAGTGCTCCTTGCAGAGAGGAGTTAACACCACTGCAGCTCCTGGGCCAGTTTCCTACCCAGCCTTGGCAGGACAGGCAGTTTTCTTGGCTTAGGACCCTGTGCTGGAACGGAAACTCAGAGATCAGGTCTCAGGACACCATTCAAAGCCCTGCTCCTTGTTCCTGCTCTCAAAGGAGGCAGTAGGAAACCATCCAGGTCCCTTTCCAGAAAGCTTTGAACCTCCCCCATCCAGAGGAAGGTCTCCCTGCCAGGTGTGGTCAACTCAGACTTGCCAAAAGCAGCCTTGAGTGAGGCAGCCTCGAGGTGAAGAGTGACCCCAGCATCCCCCTCAGCTGAGGGGAGTGTTTCTGGACTAACTGATGGCTGAGCCCACCCTGAGACAAGCCAAGAGATCATTTTGCCAGGACCCCCATGTCAGATCCCTTTAAATCTGGCCCCCACAATGTCAGATCCCTTTAAATCTGGCCCCCACAATGACCTTTTGGAGTTGAGGAGCTCAGCCCCTCGCTCTGACTGAGGGGTCTGCACACCAGCCTGGAACAGAGCTGAGAGGTGAAGAAAGGCTCCTCAGGTCTTTGCTAGGGCTGCTAGAGTGGCTTTGAGAGAGGAAAAGGCTTTCGGGGTAGGAGGAGGGATCGGGCAGAGCAGGTTCAGGCAGCAGGGAAGCAGGAGGATGTTCTGCCTTGCCCTGTGCTGGGGCAGTGCCACAGCCCTTGCCCAAGAGGAGCAGTGTGGGACAGGCAGAGCTGGATGGAGCCCAGGGGTGACAGAAAGCACAGGAGAGACCACAACCTCCAGCCCAGGGCTGCCTGGGTCCCATTTTTGGGGTCAGGGTTGATGCCCTTGGGCTCCCAGCAGTGAAGTTCAGTTTTTCAGCAGCAGGGTGCAGGCACAGCTGGCTCTGAGCTCTCTGCAGGGGCACAGCCCGGCTGTTCACAGCCACTCACCACCTCGGCCAGCCCAGGAAACATCCCAGAACCTCCCTCACACTTAATCAGTAACCCTTCTCCTGCCACACTGCTGCCAGGAAGAACAAACCAAAAGTGTTCCCTGTGGGACAATGAATATTTAACTCAGATTGCCTTTCATCCCATTCAAAGGCATTTCAACGGAGGAACCACCTCAAACCCACACAGAAGAACTTAATTCTGATGTGACCAACATTTCCCTTTCATTAAAAAAGATACTTCAGAAAAGCAAGCTCATTGATCAAACACTGTAATTCCCAGCCTGCCCTCTGTCTCCCCCAAGGTAAATCTGCAAAGGTGGCACAGGATCAGCTCCACTCTGATCCAAACTACCCACGGTGGGCTGGAGGCTGAGGACACCAGAAGGCTGCTCCTCACAGCAAGAGCTGCCCATGCCACAGACACAGCAGCCCATGCCTGCAAACCTGCCAAGACTCTGCTCATTTTACTGCCCAGAAAGGCCTGACACCTTCCCTAATTGCTGTCCCTCAGACCAAGGCGGCCTGCAGGGCAGCTTCAGCGGGGCTCTCCACATCACAGCTTTCTGTTTCTGCTGCTCAGCCTTCCCTCTGCCCCAGGGCACCACAGCAAACACACATCTGAGCAGGGGAATGGGCACCACAGGGGTGCTGCTCCCTCCTCTGGCTCATGTTTTACACCCCCCTGGATGAAGGGTGTTTCTGATGGCTGAGCCTCTCCCTCACACAGAAAAGACCTGGAGACACGCTGGACAAGGAAGCAGCTGGCCAGGAGCCTGAGCGCAGAAAAAATCCTTGCAGCAAACTCTCTGTCAGGCCTCAAATCCTCCAAAACCCCTTCCCTGAGCAGCCTGAGAAGAACTGCAGCTTTGAGATAGCGTGAGACCACTTGAGCACAAACTTAATCCTGCAGTGCTCCATCCTGGAGGCTCTCAGGGAAGAGCAGCCTCCTCGCAGCTCACTCCTGTCACTTCTCCCAGCAGCACATGGGAGAGGATGGTGTTCCCTGCACGGAGGACTTGGGATGCAGGAGCACCCCCATCCCTTCTGCATGGGGGTAACACAGCCCCAGGAGCATCCCATCACTCCAGCACGGGCTGAGCACCCATCCCTCCTGCATGGTACACTCTGAGAACTCACCATTTCCTCTTTTTAAATTTATTTGTTCATGGTTAACTGGAAGCAATGTAGCTCACATCAGCTGAAATATTTCATTTGCATTTCTACTTCTCCAGAAAGAAATACTCTTTGTAAGTGATTTGCACTAAAAATGTCAATTTAGGGGTGGGTCCCTGGACAGCATTTTCCACCTGGCTCTGCAGGGAGGATTTGGGATGCAGGAGCACCCCCATCCCTCCTGCATGGGGGTAACACAGCTCGAGGGCATCCCCATCCCTCCTGCACAGGGGTAACACACAGTACACAGGGTACTCTAAAAACTCACCATTTCCTTTTTTTTAAATTTATTTTTTATGGTTAACTGGAACCAATGTAGTTCACATCAGCTGAAATATTTCATTTGCATTTCTACTTTTCCAGAAAGAAATATTCTTTGCAAGTAACTTGCAATAAAAATGTCAATGTAAGGATGAGTCCCGGGACAGCATTTTCTACCTGGCTCTGCAGGGACGATTTGGGATGCAGGAGCACCTCCCCATCCCTCCAGCACGGGGATAACACAGCCCGGGGACACCTCCATCTCTCCAACAGGGGGATACCACAATTCTAGGGGCACCCCCATCCCTCCGGCAGCGGGATAACACAGCCCAGGGACATCCCTATCCCTTCAGCACGGGGATAACACAATCCAGGGACACCCCCATGCCTCGAACACGGGGATAACACAATCCAGGGACACCTCTATGCCGCCGGCGTGAAGATAACACGGCTTGGAGGCGCCTCAATCCCTCTCGCACGGGGATAACACAACCCCAGGGGCATCCCCATCACCCCAGCACCAGGGACAGCACAGCCCGGCTATCTCTCCGCCACTGGTGCGCCATAACCCCGGCAGCACCTCCATCCATCCATCCACCCCCCCGGCACGGAAACCGGAGCTGAGCCGCCCTCCCGACCCCGCC
>NW_005054386.1:498337-502725 GCF_000277835.1 Geospiza fortis
CCGCTTCTGTGGGGGGAGAACAAGAGGGAGAACCCCGCTTCTGTGGGGTGAGAACAGGGGGGGAACCCCACTTCTGTGCGGTGAGAACAGGGAGAGAACCCTGCTGCTGTGGGGTGAGAACAGGGGTGCTCCCCCTCCCAGAGGGGAACCCCACTTCTCCGGGCTGAGAAATACTCACCCATACTTGGCCCCTTTTGTCTCCTCTCTTCTGATAGGGCAAGGAACTCATGAGGGACCTGAAAGCCAGGGAGAAAAACAGTCAGAGTTGATAATGGAGACAAATTTCAGGATATTTCCTCAGTGCAAGTTAGGTGGACAGCTGTGCCAGAGCCTGGATGGGGAATGGGGTGTCCCTAGCTGACACATGCTGTGATTTTGCAGAGTAGCTGCCCCTCAGTACCACGGCAGGCATTTCTCCACCTCTGTGCAAATCCTTTTAATATTTTTCACAGTAACTCACACAAGCTAAACCCCTGTGGCGCTTTTGGGGCAGTCTGAGCACCTTGAGGGTCCTATTGGCAGTGGAGGAGCGGTGGAAGAAGACAGGATGGGGCAGTCTGAGCACCTTGTGGAATTCTGAGTGGTGGAAGAAGATGAGAGGGGTGGTGAGTGGGAGTTTTGCAGGTCTCTGGGGAGCTCGGTGATGGGCTGGAGAGCAGGGCTGGGGTAGCAGGGTGAGGTGACCCAGGACAGTGCTCAGTCTCCTGAGCCTCAGGCACTTCCCAGGGTGGGAGGAGAAGGAGGGGGTGTGTGCAGGGAGCTGCATTCCCTGCAGGCAGCAGCTGCCCTCTGCCCTGTGCATGGAGCCTCCACGGGCCATGGACCAGACCTGCTCTCAGCATCCTCCCGGCGTTGCTAGGAGACGGGATCCCGCGGGATGCCGCGGTGCCAGCGCTGAGCCCCGCTCTGCACATCGACAGGAGAACCTCTGGATGAGGGGAGGGTGGTGGGGAGATCACACAAAAGGCTGCAGTGGGAGAGAAAGCCCCACACCTCTCAGGGAAACCTCTGCAGTGGTCAGGGCCAGGAGGAGGGAGAGCTGAGCATCAGCAGGATGGTGGGAATCTGGAGAGGGATAATCCAGAGGGTTCCAGGTCAGGGAGATCACTCTGAAGTGAGGTATTTCTGTTAGCAGCCCCTTCCTGGGGCCGTGGAGGCTCTTGGGCAGCAGCTGGCATGTGCAGGAGGGGAGGCTGAGGGGGTACCTGGCAGAGGGAGGGCAGGGGGGCACTGAGGGCAGGGATGGTGCACTGGGAGCTGGGCAGTGCCTGCTGCCCTGCCTGGGGCATTGGGTTGGGTTGAGAAATACTCATTCGGCCCCTTTTGCCTCCTCTCTTCTGATAGGGCAAGGAACTCATGAGGGACCTGAAAGCCAGGGAGAAAAACAGTCAGAGTTGATAATGGAGACAAATTTCAGGATATTTCCTCAGTGCAAGTTAGGTGGAAAACGGTGCCAGTGCCTGGATAGGGCAATGGGGTGTCCCTGGCTGACACATGCTGTGATTTTGCAGAGTAGCTGCCCCTCAGTAGCACAGCAGGCATTTCTCCACCTCTGTGCAAGTCCTTTCAATGTTTTTCACAGTAACTCACACCTTTCTTTCCTTTTTAGGTGACCACCCTTCCTATCATGCTATTTAAGATTTTAAAAACATCACCTATTGTGATGCTGGCAGCATGAAGGAGGCCTGTCACAGACATCTTTTATGAAAAATCCTTCCCTTAGGATTTTTCATCCTGAGAAGCTGAGAGGCCTCAGGAACAAAATGTAAACAATGGTTATCTGCTGCTGTGGAATGCAACAGGTAGATCTTTGATTAGCCCATTTTTGTTGTTTCTAATTAAGGACCAGTCACAGTGAGCTGGCTCGGACAGAGAGTCCAAGCCACAAGCCTTTGTTATCATTCTTTCTTTTTCTATTCTTAGCTAACCTTCTGAGGAAATCCTTTCTTCTATTCTTTTAGTATAGTTTTAATGTAATATATATCATAAAATAATAAATCAGACCTTCTGAAACATGGGGTCAGATCCTCATCTCTTCCCTCATCCTCTGACCCTTGTGAACACCATCACAGAGGCCCCAGGAGAGAGCAGAAGGAAGCACAAAACAAGACAGACTGACCAAGCTGCTCTGCATCCTTTGGCATTCCCTGGCTGAGCACCCCATGCAGGTGCAAACGTCAAGTTTAAAGTCCTGGGCTGCACTGACAAAGCAAATTAGGGGATGGCTGCTCCAAGCAGGCAGCTCAGCAGGCTCTCCCAGGCCTTTACATCCCACTGAGCTCCCCAAGCAGTCCTTGGTGATGTTACTGGTTGGGGGACAGTGGGAGCTGTTAAAAACAGACCAGACTCTCAGTACTAGAGTGATTTCAGCATTTATTGTAATGAAAAGGAAAGGTCTAAAGCAAGGTGGCCCACGGGCCGAGCAGGAGCGTTCCCTCGAGGATGCTGCAGCGCCGGCGCTGGGGCTGCTCAGCAGTGATGGCCCTGATGGTCCAGGTGGAGCAGCACAGCTTCCCTGGTTCAGATGCTCCTTTTTATCCTGATTTTGTCCCTTTGGATTGGTTTCTTTTTGGATCCTTCATTTGCATGAAGGTTTAAGGCACTTGATTGGCCCATGACAGTTCTGTCCAGGCTGGCTCCTTTCGCTTGGGGGTGGTGCACTTTACTGAGGTGTAATTTCTTATAACTACCCTTTTAACCCCTTTTACCATAACCAAACTAACAGTACATGCTTAACGATCTATCAACTATTTTACAACAGTTTCTAACCTATTTTAATAGGTGCCACAGTCTGTGGATGTTTCAGCCTGGAGCTGGGCAGGACTGTGGTGGTAGCTGGTGGAGGGATGGACCCCTGTCTGTCACCAAAACATAGGAGTCCTTCCATAGTTTGTTGAACCTTCACCCCAAATTTTGGTATTTTTGATGTGATATTATTGGTAATTTAAAACTATGGACTCCTTTAACATCAATCTGGTGTCCTGGTAGATGACAAAACCTTGTTTTGTTTGTAATTCTTCCCAGCTGGCAGCTCCTTCCCCCACCATTACCCTCCTGTGCCCCCACCCACATGGGCCATGTTCTCCCTTCTCTGGGAGCCCCTCTCCCTGCTGCCCTGGGCAGGGCTCAGCCTTTGGCAGGGCAGAGCTGCTGGAAACACAAGGGCTTTGTCCAAAGAAGTTGATCACCTTGAACTGAGGCCCAGCTGGGTTAACACTCAGGTTCCAAAGTTGCTTCCAATCAGGGGGATCATCTGAGAAACAGAAGGCTCCTGCTGGCAAAGTGGAGCTGCTGGATCAGCACAGGAGCAGCTCCTGTTTTCCCTGCTTCAATGGGAAGCTGTGAAGCCTTCCAGCTCATTGCCTTCAGCCATCCCTTGCCACCCAGTGGCCTGAGAGTGGCACTTTCAGAGCTGACACTCAGGTGAGGGGGCCTGGCTTTCCCAGGATGCAAACCCAGGCTCTCCAGGGGCTGGAAGGTGCTGTTTGAGGGCAGCTCTTCCCTTCTCAGCACTGCTGCAAATTCCTGGCGCTGGTGTGGGCTAGGTGCCAGTCTGTCCCTGAGGTGAGCAGACTGAGCCACCCCCTGGGCACAGCTCTAGCCTCTGGTCTGCTCCAGGCTGCCCAGCCCTGGCTCATGTTCTCAGTGCCCCCTTCCCCACAGCTCCCACCCCTCCTTCCTTGGAGGTTGGGATCCAGAGGGGAAGAGCTAATGGCAGGTGTTGGTGGGGGAGGCACAGCCCTACCAAAATCCAGGGATCACAGGCAGCCCAGCACCTCCCTGCATGCTCCATCCCTGCTGGGATTGGACACCAACACATCCAAAGTGCCGTTGGTGTGGCTTTTTCTGGATAAACACCCCTGAACATCAGCCAGAGGACCAAAGAGATGCTGCCCTGGCTGGGCAAGCAGGATGCTACATCCCCCAAAGTGTGCTGCACAACAATCATACCCTGCTGTCCTGTTCACCCCCAGCCTCACCTATAGAAGCTGGACATCCCAGTTCTGCCCATTTGGAGAAGGGTGCTTCAAATCTCCCCGAAAGTGGCTTCCCTTTTCCCAGAAGCACCCTCTGAGCTGCACTTTGAGGGCTCCCAGTCCCTGCCAGAGACATCCCTGCTCTCGGGCTGCCTCTCTCTCAGTACACGGCAAGCGGGGCCATTTGCCAATGTTTGTGTCTCGACAAACAGTCTGTCAGCAGTTTGGTGTGTGGCTTCAGCTGGGATCAGCTCTGCCTTCTCTCCCCATTAAATGGCAGAGCTGTGTGCAAACACCCTGGCATCAAACCATCTGGGGCACGCTCGGGGCCAACTGCAGAGCTCCCAGTGCCATGTGTCACCATGCACCCCCTGGCACCACGGCCAAGGAGCACTGCAGGAACAGCATTCC
>NW_005054386.1:502735-508869 GCF_000277835.1 Geospiza fortis
GTGCCATGGCTGGCACAGGGAGCCACCCCTGCCCTGCCCACGGGGCTCTCTTCTCCTACCAGCCCTGCCTAGCTGGGCCCCTTTGCTCCAGCCTGGCTCACAGGGCAGCAGAGAGCAGCCCTAAATGAAACAGGCTATGGAAGAGCAGCAGAGGTGAGAGAGGCACAGAACTGTGGAATATGCTGAGCTGGGAGGGACCCACAAGGATCACCAAGTTCAGCTGCTGGCCCTGCACAAGGATTGCTGAGTCCAGCTCTTGGTCCTACCCATGAGAGCCCCCAGCTGTTGGTGGAAACAACTTCTCATTGCTGAGAGAACATGAATTCCATGACAAGCTTCCCTGGCCTTCACTCCTGGAGCTGCTGAGCACTCCCCTCCCTCCCTGGCTTGCTGGGAAGCTGTGACCTGGGACATGAGAGCAGGACAGACTGTCTGCTGAGGTGGCACCCTGGTATGGCCCAACCTTGCTTGCACAGATGCTGTCTGAGCCCTGTGGTAACAGCATGGATATATGGGCTAGGTTCTGTCCAGCCTGAAAGGCTCTGCAATTGGTTTCTGGCCCAGAAATCTGGGATTCAGGTGCTTTTACCTTCAGCCTGACCTCTGCTCTGTCCCCCATTCTCAGCAGCCTGCACCAAGAGCAGATTTTGGCTTCTGCCCAGAGTCACATCCTGCCTTGGTGCAGCTGTTGCAGGAGAAGAGCAAACTGGAAGAGGAGGTGTGTGAGATGTGCTTCATCCTGCCTGTCATGGCTGGAGGAGACACCAGTGCCTTGCAGCAGCCAGGGGTGTTCTGAGCCAGCCCAGTGCTCCCACAGAGCATCCATGTTCCCCAGAGCTGTGTTTGCCCCCAGGAAGCTGTGGCATGTTCCCCTACCTTTCCTCATGCCTTAGTCCCTCATTGCTGCTCTGTGAAGACCTTGAATGGTTCCTTGGAGAAGATTTCCACATTACTGCTGGACACTGGTGAGATGTGGGTTCCCCCACGCCCAGGGTTTCCCCTCAGCACCTGCGCAGTGAAGGCCTTGTCCCTCTCCTTGGCTCCAAATCTGAATTCCAGCTGAGGCCAATAGTAGAGGTGGTAATTGGTAATTTATTTTGTATATCTGAACCTCCTCTTGCTTGGAGAACTCTGGGTCACCATGGAGGGGAGCGACTCAAAGCTGCAAGCACAGGTGACACTCAAAGTGTCACTGGTGGAAGAAGGCACCCACCCCCTTGCTGGACAGTCCACAGGCTCAGGGTTTGTGCTGTGGGGCACAATCCCAATCCTGAAGCTCCATTTGGGTGGTATTGCTGGTGATGTGTTCATTTATTATGTTCAAGTGCTATTTCCTGCCAAAATAACACACTGATGTTTCCTGAGGCTACAAGGACGGAGCAATCAGCACTCCCACCAAGAGAGGCCATCAAGAGCTGCAGATGACAAACATAGAACTGATCTAAATCAGGTTACAGCAATCATTTCCCAGTTCTGCCACTGACAGAAACGTGTGTCACACCTATGATTATCATTAAACTGCAACAAAAACCCCCCATGATGGAAGCAAGATTAAAAACTGAGCCAGAGCAAACACAGAGCACCCATAACCATTGCCCAGGAGCCTGATCTCCTTGGGTCTTGGTTTGGAAAGACAGGTGTCTGCTAATGAAGGCAGGAGCCTCCCCTGAAATGGAAAAATGCAAACCCCCTCCCTCTGAATTGCTATAAAATTGAAATTAAGGGGCTCTCAGGCAAAAATATGGGAGCAGGAAGTAACAGCTCTTTATTAGGGAAGAAAATAAAAAGATAAAATCAACAATGCAGTGAACCAAACCAACACTGGCAGAGTCAGAGCACAACCTGACACCCTGTGGGTCAGGGTGTTGGCAGCAGTGCCATTGGAATTGTGGCTGCAGCCCTCCTGCAGTGTCAGGGGTGGTTCTGCTGGAGCAGGGATCCTGGAGAAAGGTGCATCTTCCTCTGAAAATCCAGGGGAAGAGGAGGCAGCTGCTGCTCCTCTGGGAAATCCAGTGGAGAAGCCGTGCTGGTGTTCCAGAATCTCCAGATTATATCCGGGTAGCAATGCTTGGCTCCTCCCTCTGGGCTCACATCTCCCAATGGGATGCTGTAGTTCTCATCAGCCATGCAGTGACATTCAATAGCTGTTATCAGCAGATGTGTCCACAGAGGGAGGAGTGGGTGTGGGAGAGATAAGGAAAACTGCCCACTGAACAGAAAACAACAGCCGCACAGATGGCAAAGAGAATACAATCTGCTTGGCAGTCCAGGACACCTTGCCATGCCCCCCCCAGCCCCGAGCAGAGCGGGCAGAGCTGGGACGTCAGTGCCTGACTCCAAAGGCAGCTCCTCCCAAAACAGCACAGCTGCCTCTGTTATCTGCTGCTCTTCAGGAGACCAAGAGCATCCATAAACATCCAGCTCCTGGGGCAGCAGCCAGGCATCAGATCATGCCCTGCACAGAGGCCAGGTCTGGGACGGGGATGGGCAGGGCAGAGCTGCCTGTCTGTCTGTCCCCCCGTGTGGGCTGGCTGGGACACACCACAAGCGACATCCACGTGTCCCCCTGTGGTGGTGCCCTCATGGGAATGGGCTGAATTGGGTCTCAGCAAGGTGTGGGGGCTGCTTGTTCCTGCCCAAATGTTCATCAACACGACCTTGGTCACAGCCATGCCTGAGGGGGAATCATCACGGGGGTGGGATGTGCTCCTGGGGGAGATGCAGGCAACCAGGCTTTTTCTACCCCTGCACAGGGAAGGAGGGGCAGGAATGGGGTCAGAAGTGGGGGGATAGGGAGAGCAGGGGAGCTGGAAGAGGATAAATCAGTTTGGGATTAGAAGGTGGCACTGGCAACCTGCCATGTGACAGCCAGGCTTGCTCAGCCAGGAGCCCAGCTGTCAGCCTGGTGGCAGCAATTAAATGAGGTATCGATTGAGGAATTGTTGTCTGCAGGGTTTAAAGATAAGATCGATGGAGACCAAAAGGTTTAGGCTCCGTTTACTAATTAGTGAGGCACGCTTGGGAGAGAAGCCTTTGGAGACACGGAGAGCTGAGCTGTGCACAGGCAGCAGCGCCGATGTGCTGGGTGCCCCTCCCTGGCACCATCCTCACCACTCTTGGCTCTCTGGTGCCAGGGGGTGAACGGGCACCGGGTGCCAGTGCCAGGGATTTCAATCAGCTGCGTGGGAGCTGTGGGCAGGCTCAGGATTCTGCCTGCTCTGGGATGGTGAGCTGCTTTCCTCCCAAGGCAGGGATGCGGGAAAGAGGGGCTGTGCATGTGCTCGGTCGTGGGGAGGAGTAAAGCAAGCGGGGAGCTGCTCCCTTTGCATTGCAAATTGTCTGGGGGTGAATTGATCCTTTTCTTAGGCTCTGGCATTAGTTGCAGCCTGAACACATTTCTCTTCCCCCTGCTCCTTGTGCAGCAAGCCCAGGGACAGAAAGGAGACAAATGTGGCACAGACTTGTGGCTTCTGTGCTGATTCTGCCTGTGCTCTCAGAGCCAGGCTGGGGGAGAGCCAGGCGATGGCTTTGTGCCCTCTGTGCTTTGTCCCCTCACTTCCAGACGATGGCCAGGACATGGCCAAACAGGGACGGGCGGGAATTGGGCTCGTCTGGATGTGGTTTGGGTGGCCTTTGAGAGCTTCTTGCTCGTTCATGTGGGAGAGGGGGTCTGAGGCTTCAAAACAGAGTTGCCTTTTAACCAGCCGGGGAGCCGGGCCAGCCCGTGGGCTCTCGGGATGTCTCAGTGTCAGCCGTGCCTTGGGAACAGGCGTCACTCGGCTCCCCCTTCCTGGGGCTGCCAGAATCCCTCCTTTCATCCCAGCTCACCAGGAGCATTCCAGCCGGCAAACAGAGGAGGCTCAGGAGCTGTCCCGATGGGTCCTGTGACCCACAGCCGCCCTGGGGGCACGGCCACCACAGTCATGTGTCACCCACGGCCGGACCCGTGACACCCCCCGGGGGAGCCCTCGGGGCTGCACCCACTGCTCGGCCGGTCCTGCTGCTCCTGCGGGGCCATCCCTGTCCTCCGCTCCTGCGGGGCCATCTCTGTCCTCCGCTCCTGCGGGGCCATCCCTGTCCTCCGCTCCTGCGGGGCCATCCCTGTCCTCCGGTCCTTCAGGGCCAGCGTTGTCCTCCGCTCCTGCGGGGCCATCTCTGTCCTCCGCTCCTGCGGGGCCAGCCCTGTCCCGCCGCAAGCCCTGTCCTGCAGCCGGCAGTGCCATAAAGCAGCAGCGGGACGGACAGAGCCTGGCAGCAGAGCTGGAGTCACCCGGAGCCGGAGCGTGCCCCGGGGCTGGCGGGATGAAAGGGAGAGGATGGAAGAGCAAACGGAGATCAAGGACACTGTGACGCCATGTGGCTGTTGCAGGGTGTCTCAGGCTTTCGCAGCAGGGCTGGGCAGATTTATGGCTTTGTCTTGAGGGTCTGGAGCCAGGCTCCACTTACTTCACATTTAGGAGGCAGTTTCCTTTGCTCTTCCTCTTTCTTTTCTCTGCCTTGTAAAGCTGCATGTCCCACGCTGGAGCAGACCCATGTCCTTGTCCTTGCATACGGAATCAGTGCCTGGGACAGATACTGTGTCTCTGCCAGTGCCAGACAGAACCAAACAGGGTCTGAGGGACCATTGTTTTCCTGCTCTTGTCACACAGCTCTGTGCCACTGCAGTGTCCAGGAACTGAATTTCACAATCCTTCTCTCTGGGAGACACAAACCTGGCAGCTGGCACAGGGCTGCCAAAGCTCTGATGTTCTTCCAATGTGGATTTTCCTTTCTCTATTCTCCCCCAACACTGGGGCTGACCACCCTGCCTATGGCCACCTGTCCAGCTAAGAGGGAGCAGGATCTCCTGTGGTTTCTGTGGGTTTTAGAGCCAGCAGATGTCCTTTAGACTCCCTGCTCCAGGAGCCATTTCAGCGCGTGCCACCTTCTCCACATGGCTGTGATGGATGAGAGACGCACGAGACTGACACAGCTCAGACAGCACATCCAGGGTCCTGGCTGGTGACGTGACTCTGTGAGCTGAGCAGGAGATCAGAGTGCTGCTTTCTTTCTCCTGGAGAGGCTGCAGGAGCCGCCCAAGCTGACCCACCCTTCTCCCTGGTTTCTGCTTTCCAGCACCTGCCCTGCCAGGAGGAAGGTTGGTGGGTGGCTGATGATGGGTACCCCAGTGCCAGCCTGACCTCCAAAACACCTCTGAGGGACCCTTAGGTATTTTCCAGGCCTGCTGCTTTGATAAAGCACTTGAAGGATTCCCCAGGGGGGATGCAGATAAGGACAGACCCATCTGCAGAGAGATAGAAAAAGCTCCAGAAATCAGTCTGGGTCTCCCAGCAGATGCCACAAGTGTCCTCCCTAACTGAGCATTTCACATTTCCAGGCTGCCAGAGCATGCAGGAGGCACTGCTGCCTCCACAGGTCACCAGGACAGAGGGGACAGCACAGCTACTCCCACCTCTCCTGTGTTTTCCTGGTGTCATCTGCTGTGATCCAGCAGCAGAGAGAACAAAGAGCAGGAGTTGGGAATGCTGTTACAGCTCCCCACTGGGCTGGCTGTGAAGCACCAGGGAGCAGGAGCAGGACTGAACCTTTCCCAGAGAATCAGTGGCAGCACAGCACCTTTCTGGGCCTCCCCATACCCTCAACGTGGTTGTTTCTCTTTAGCACAGACACTCACATACAGGGAAACAAGCCCAGCAGCAGGCAGGGGGCTTCTTGGCTGTGCACAGGAAATCTCCATCTTTTAGGCCCAAGGGAGACCTCATCCATGTGTATGGAAACCTAAAGGGAGGGTGCAGAGAAGATGGGGCCAGGCTCTTCTCACTGGTGCCCAGTGACAGAACAAGAGGAGATGGGAACAAATGGAAACACAGGAAGATTCCTCTGAGCATCAAGAAACATTTTTCCCTTTGAGGGTGACCAAGCACTGGCACAGGTGGCACAGGGAGTTGTGGAGTCTCCATCCTCTGAGGTGTTTCCAAGCTGTTTGGATGGGGAACTGGGCAGCTGGCCCTGGATGGTCCTGCTTGAGCAGGGGCTGGGCCAGGTGACATCAGAGTTCCCTGCCAACCTCAACCAGTTTGTGGTGCTGAGATCTTGCTGAAGGCAATTTTCCCTTGTTCTCCTTCCCAGCTCAA
>NW_005054386.1:508886-518187 GCF_000277835.1 Geospiza fortis
CCTGCTGATTTGCCCAGGTTGATGGGTGTCACAGATGCCAAACTGACCTGTGTGGGGCCAGGTGGACGTGGGTGGCTCTCCCAGGCAAAGGAAGGTGTTTGCCTGCTCAGCCACAGCCCTGGGCCAGAGCCACCAGATGCAGGAAACTTGGCTGCCTGCCTCTGTGCCAGGAGGGGCAGGGAGGCTGGGAACTCCCCCATGACCTGGCCTTGGCCCCTCCAGCGCTGGGACTGAGGTGGACTCAGCCAAGGAGCCGTTAGAGATGGACTCTGCACAGAAAGCAGGGCTGCCCCTGGGAGCACATCCCACGCCAGGCTGTTCCTGCTGCCCAGCCTCCCTCCCACCCAGACTTCCCTTCCTCAGATCCAGGTCACTGCCTCTTGCCCTCCCATCATCAGAGATGGTGAATAATTCACTCCATTGCTGTCATTACCTTGAAGGTATTTATAGTGCATGATCGGTGCCCATAGAGAATTCCTTCTCCTGAGCTCCATAAATTTCAGTGTCTCTCCCTCTCCTCCCCACTGCCTGTGCTAATTGCTGCCTTGTGTTTGCTGACCTCTTGCATTTTGTTTGGTTTCTTGCATCCTTGGGCCATGGGGATAAAGGCTCTCTCCTTTTCCCCCCAGGCTCTCCACTGGGGCCCCAGTGTAGTGGGCAAACCAGTGTGGAGGTGACGGGGGCACGGTGGGTGCTGTGAGACTGCAGGGTCACCTCTCTGCTTGCTGGGCATTCCATGTGATCCCACTCGTGGGCACATCCTGCAGGGAGGAGAGGCTCAGCCAGGGTGGTGGGATGGGTTTTGTGCAGAGCAAGGGCAGCTGGAGCATGTGCTGAGCTCCTCCTGCTCTCCTGCAATGCCTGGATGGGTCACTGCTAACTCCAGCTCTGCCTCTACAGGTTTTGGGGTCAGGAGATGTTGCAGTAAGGTAGAAAAATCATAAAGAAAGGCTTCATAAAATCAAGGCTGCTCTCCTAAAATCAGTGGCTGGGCTTGTCAGGCTAGCACTTTGCAAGGGCCCATGTGAAAGCAATCCTGGTGTGAGCAGTTCATTAGCATAACAATCTATTCCTGGGTGAAAAACAATCAGCACCTCTATAAACTGTTTTTACGCTGGTTTAGATAGAAAAATTAAAACTATCTCTCACAAACAACTTTTCCTGCAGGTTTGAGTGACCAATGAATACAGAATAACAACTTGTTACTAACCAGTAAATAATTGTAAAGAAAGCTACTGACCAATTGGAGTCACACACAGGCCTGTAAAATTGTGTAAAAAGGAGTTGTGTGAATCAAGGTGAATAAATTTTCTGCCATGAAGAAAATGGAGTCTCCTGTGATTTATTCCCGTAAGGAGGGACCTAAGGTGATGTATGGCTGAGTGTCCAGGCCAGGTGGGATGGGGTTCTGAGCAGCCTGGCCCAGTGGGTGGTACTACCCCATGGCAGGGGTTGGAGTCAGATGAGCTCTAAGGTCCCTTGGAACACAAACCACCCTATTATATGATTATGTGAGGGCAGATTTCTCCCAGTAGTTTCTGGGGTGGCCATGCTGCACTTTAGAGCTCTCCTCCACGAGGAACCATCCGTCTCTCATGGCCGTGGCAGGACTCAGTCATGAACAGGCCACGTGTCACTCACAGTGTCCCAAAATCCCAGGGACTGCCACCAGGGTTACTCCAGAGCAATGTGTGGCTTGAGCTGTCCCCCATGGCTCAGGAAGCACCACAAAGTGGGCACAGGCAGCTCGTGCTCAGGGATGCCTCGCTGCCCTGGAGGTAAGCACAGAACCATGGAATCATTAGGGCTGGAACAGCTTTCTGATATCATCAGGTCCAACCTTAACCCAGCACTACCAGATGCACCCCAAACTCTGTCCCTCAGCACTGCAATCCAGTGTTTAGTGCCTGCTGGTCACAGCCCAAAGGGCACCTGTGGTGAGAACCAGGACATGAAGGCACTAGGCACGTAGAGCTCTGTGCCTGTTTTCCTCAGGGATGCAGTTGGTTCTCGGCAGTTGTATTTAATCTTCATTTCTGTATCCTTGGCTCCAGTCTCTCATGGCAGGGAGTCCCAGGGATTAGACTTTCGGGAAACAGCCTGCTCCTCCCCAGCTCAATGGTAATGTGGTTACTGCCAGAGCTGCTCAAGGTCACTCTGTCCCTCGCGTCTGAGGGAGGGTCAGAGCTGAGCTGTGCCAAGTCTGGCAGCTCTGAGCTGCTGCAGGGGCAGGATCCAGAGCTGGCCTCCCCTGGGCTGCAGTGGGGCAGCTGCCAGTCTGCACAGGGGCCCTGTGGGGTCCCAAGGGAGGGCACCAGTGCCCCCAGGGCTGGTGAAACTGGAGCAGATAAATCCCACAGGTGGGCTTTGGTGCTGCACTGCCCAAGGGACAGAGCGCAGAGGGGAGGAAGGGCTGGGGCAGCTCAGGGAGGACACAGGGAGCTGCCCAGACCCCAGTGAGCTCCATCCCCTGTGCTCACACCGGGATGGGCATCCCGGGACTGCTCCCCTGGCACTGGGCACACGGGGGCTGCTGCTTCAGCTCCTTCCAGGGGTGTCCCCACCCATCACCGACTGTGCCCCGCGGGGAGTGGGGACATCGCCACCTCCTGCAGCCCCCCCGGGCCCGGAGCAGGCGCTGCCCGGCTCTGCTGAGCTCTGCTCGGGGAAGCACAGCGAGCACGGCAGGATCTGCTGTGTAGATGCCAAGCTAGGCCAGCATACGGTGCTGTAGGTCCATGGTATAGCTCGTGAGACAGCACAGTGACCCGGGCTCCGGGAATTGCTAGAAGTCAGCCCAGGAGCACTGGGGAAGCTTGTGGAGGCTGTGTCCTATTTTGTCTGATTTTTTTGGGAGGGCAGATGTTTAAATCCTAAAAGGTCCTGGCCCCAAACTCTACAGAGCAGAGGATGAAATGTGTTTGGTGAGTTTCTGAAGTGATGCTGCTGCTCTTGGGACCCCACGCTGGCACTGGGCTGTCGGTCCCATGGGGCTGGCAGTGAGGCACTGGCACACCCAGCCCTGCCTGAACGCTGGGAGATGCTGTGGGCACGGGCCAGTGGGAGAGGAGAGGCTGCAGTGAGAAATCTCACTTCCCAAGGCCTGCTGTGCAGCATTTCCTGGCTGATTCCAGTTTTAGAGGATTTCTTCCCAAGGAGAACAAGGAGGAGTCCCATTTTTCCAGGGACAGCGTGCACTGTTTGCCTCATCCCACGAGTCTACTGGAAAAGTTTTGTGAGCAGTTTTCAGTCAGTCACATGCAAGGCACCACTGTACCCTCACTGCCATGGGGACACCCCACTGCAGGCAAATTCTCACAGCACTGCCATTTATATTCTTATCTCACAGGTGCAGCTTTTTACAAAACGGTCACCTGACCCCCATCAGTGTCCCCTCTGCTTTCAGGGGTGCCCAAGGACACAGCATTGTGCTGCCTGGAGCGTGCCCTGGGGACTCAATGGCTCCAAGGTGGCTGGGTAGAAGCAGCAGCTGCTGGAGGCAGTCCTGGAGCCGGCTCCAGGGCTGGATGCAGGGGGTGCCAGGATGTGGAGCCCTGGCCCACACTGGGCCCCCAGGCACTGCACTCGTTACCTGAGAGCTTCCCCGGGCTCTGCGGGGCTGCTGTGCCTGCCAGAGCCACCTCCCGGGCTGGGTGAGGGTCACACCCGGCACAGGCCAGGCAGTGCACAAGGCCACCCAAAGCACCCCTCCCTCCCTCCCTGCCTGCCTGCCTGCCTGCCTCTCTCCTTCCTCCCTCCCACGGTCTGCTGGCTCCCCAGCTCACAGCCCTTCTTCCCAGCATCCAGGGGCACTGATGTGACATTAACCCTGCGCTCTCCACAGCCTCCCTGCTATTTCAGCCCTCCCAGGGGAAGAGTGCATGGCTCTTGTGTGGGGTCAGCCTCTTCCAGTGCGTGCAGCACTGAGGTGTCACCCCTGGGACAGCTCTAGAGCCGCTGTGCTCCCTGCTGTCCCCTCCAGCAGCCCTCTCCTTGATGCTCTGATGCTGGGCTGGGAGCAGTGCTCTCCCTCTGGCTGGGAGCAGTGGGAAAGGCTGCTCCCTGCACCTCGAAGGAGGGTGCACCCTGTCAGCTCAGCTCTTTTGGGTGCCCTGCTCCACACAGGGATTGGAGGCTGTGCCTGGAGCCTTCAGCATTTCCACGTTTAATGTTGTCCTTTGTGTTTCTCAGGCAGGGAGAGCCGTGTGTACAAATAATTAAAGGGAAGAATCGGAGTGATTAGGGCAGATGATTATTGTCAAATTATGATTTATCTCAGAGGGAAATTAGTATCTCCCCCTCCCCCAAAGGGCTCAGCCTAGCACAGTGAATGGGCACTGGTTTTTTGATTAATAGATGCCTTTAGAAGGTCACCTACATCCATTGCAGATTAACTCAGTGGGAAAAGTTCTTTCAGTAATTCAAGCTGTTGTTCTCACAAGCTGTCAGCTCGCTGCGAATGGGGAAGGTCCATCCGTTACAGGGCTGCTGGCTTGGAGGGGATCTTTCTTTCCTCTGGACACACAGGGGTGATATATGGTGCACAGAGACATGGATGACCGAGAAAACGAGCTGTGGAAAGAAAACAAAAACAGCAGTAAAGGGAAGAGAGGGAGCTGAGAGAGCTGGCCCGGGCAGCCTGGGGCTGGGACTGCAGGGGCAGAGCTCAGCTTGAGGCTGGAGCTGGAGCACTGCTCCCAGAGCTGCTCTGCTCGATGTGGTGAAGGGCTGTACCCACCCAAGGACTCCTCCTGCCACGGAGACAGTCACTCATCTCATGCTGGTCCCATCCAAGCCTGTATTTACAGGTGTCCATGGAGGTGCTGGGAAGGCTGGAGCCAGTGTCCCATGGGATCTGACAGTCTCCTGTGCACATCTGCAAAGATCCCACAGTGTCAAAGCTTGACTCTTCCACACCGTGCACCTCCCAGCTGGCTGAGGAGGAATGACCACACCAGGGTCTAACAGCAGCTCAGGCACCTTCTTGGGAAAAGCAGGAACTGGTGATGGCAGAGAGGAGACATGGCCAGCAGGGCTGGGATGAGGAGGAGCTGGGACTTACAGCACTTCTGCTGTTGGTTCAGCACCATGCACAAACCTATGAGCAGTGCCCGAGATGCTCACACTGGTGCAAGCTGTTGTCCCTGCTGACCTTCTCCAGATGTTCTGTTGTAATTCCTTTGAGCTTCATAACCATTCATGAAGCTTCATAACCAGCTTCACAACCATTCCTGTGCTTAACCAGTCTACAGAAGGGACTTTTTCCCCTCCTCATGTGTCCATCCCTGCATGGAGACACTCAGGAGGCATCACTGAGGTGACATCCTGCACAGTGACTTTGTGCCACCAGGTTCTGAGCACCACCCAAGGCCCAGCATCTCCTGTTGTGTTGTGAATGATGTGATGATGGTGCAGCTCCTGCCACAATGCTGTTTACAGGTACCCATTTTTAACTTGTGTGCATTTCAGACAAAAAGAGAGACAGGAGAATCATGCAGGTATCCTGAATTTTAAGGTGGAAATTAAGAAATGAAGATGACTCTGCTCCTTGATAAACAGCCATGATGATTGTATTTAGATTTCTTTTCACAAATGAATGACATTTCAGCACAGTCATCAAAAAATCCCACTAACAAACGTTTCTTTTGCATCCATCTAGCCTTCACCATAAATCTATGTGCCAGGCATTAATAATATTTTCAGCAACAGATTGATTGACTTGAACATAGCTTGGTTTTCTCTAAACACTAAGGGGTTCTCAACTGATTTATTGCTTACTGAAGTGTGCACACATTTATATGGGTACCATATTCCTTGTCATATGTGTACCCCTCCTTTACCCAGGCTCTCTTCAGCAGATCCATCATGGTGGTGTCAATGGCTACTGTAGGTCTGGACATCTTGCTGCCAGATCTGTAGCAGAGGCTTTGCTGGCCCAGTACAGAGTCAGTGTGCTTTTGATAAATGACTTTTGAGGCCAGAAGAAACAATTAGATCATTTTGAGTGGCATAGTCCAGAAGCTCTTACCCATTCACCCCTGCACAATGTCCAGTCATTTGAAGAGATCCAAGGTTTCCCTTCCAGAAAAGTCTTCTGGTTTGGGGCATCAAGAGATGGCTGGCTAGGCTGGTTTTAATGCAAGGCTTTGGATATTTGGAAGGTTTGGGGGCGTAGATGAGAATTTTGCTTTGATATATTTTAGTTAGTTTGTGTCTTGCTGAGAAGAGCTTAAGCCTGTGGGCGACACTTTCCAAGGGCTTCAGGCTGGAGAGGAAATAAAAACATCTCCTGGTGCAGTTTCTAAAGCTGTCCTCATCTAGATTGGGAGGGATTGGCCACAGAGTGCATCTTCTCTGGAACCAGGAGGTAACTCTGGTGTTGCTCCCTGTTTCCATCACACACTAAGGATGGGGAACAACAAAATGGGAGAGGAGAGAGCAGCAGGACAGCCCTGAAGAGCAGCTTGCCCTGTACAGCCCGGCTCCTGGACTAGAGCTCAGCATCAGCCATCACAGGGCTTAAGACCAAGGGCAGGGGCAGAGATTCCTGCTTCCAGCACACTCTGCAGTCTGACTTTGGCTTCCTGGGGAGTGGGTGCTGGTGAGCTGATGAGAAGAGAGCTTTCAGACAGCTGTGAGAGCCGAGCCCCTGGTGGAGGGGCCCTCTCTGACATGGCCATGGCATCCTCAGGATGCTGCATCTGTACCAGCAGGAAGAGACACCTGGAGGGAGGAGATTGGATTGAGAATTTTATTTTTCCCCCCTTAATATCCCTTGATCCCCTGGCAGGCACTGGGGGGGCTGGTGGGTGCAGTGCTGTGCCCAGCTCTGGTGTGAGCACCATTACAGTGATCACTGGTGTGATTGACTGGGTGTCTAATGGGTTCTTACAGCACTGCAGAGCCTGTCTTGCTCTACAGGTGAACTGTGAGGAGCTGGGGAGATGAAGCAACACTCCTCTAAATTGGGCTGTGCATTGGGAGCAGCAAGGAGGATCTCAAAAGATACACCACCCTACCCTTTGCAAAAGTTTCTTTTATCACCTTTCATAAGGGAGGCCACAAAAAAAAAAATGGAGGAGATGCTAGGAGTCAAAAGGGAGTTTTCAGGTGGATTTATGGTTCTTTTTTCCTTCTTTAAAAGGCCTGAGTTGTTCAAGGGATGTTTACTGCTCCTGGAGATTTTGTTAGTGCAGAGATGCTCAACTTCTGCTTTGCTGTGCTTACCTTGGTGTGAGGAAACCAACGACTCGGGGCCTTTGCAGCCCTGTACATGAAGGTAGGGGTGAGCTGTTCAAACCACAAATGTTCCTGAGCAGGCACACAAATCTGCTGTCCCAGATGTTTGATATGAACCTCAAACGCTTACTCTCCATTTCTAGTGTGCTCACATGTCCTACACAGACACATTGTGGATGTCACTGATGCAAGAGCTTCCAGTCTGAGTCCTTGGCTGCAAAACCATCTCTCAACAGGATATTGTCATCAGGTTCATGGTGGCAGTGGCTGTGCTAACCCACAGCTCGATGTCCCAACAGGGCAAGGGGCAGGTGGCCTCAGCAGTGAGGACCTCTCCTTCCCTTCTCAGATCTTCACACAAGTCCCACCATGCAACGCCAGCCTGCGAGCCACAAGCTGGTGCAGCCTTGCCCCAGGTGAGCAAGCTCACAAACCCTGAGGGGTGAGGAAAGGATGATCCCCCTCCCTTGAGATGGGAAGGACTTGGGTGCCAGAAGGCAGAGGAGTTTTGGCTGCAGGATTGTCACAGACATCTTTTATGAAAAATCCTTTCCTTCGGATTTTCCTCCTGAGAAGCTGAGAGGCCTCAGGAACAAAATGTAAACAATGGTTATCTGCTGCTGTGGAATGCAACAGATGCATCTGTGATTGGTCTCATGTGGTTGTTTCTAATTAATGGCCAATCACAGTCCAGCTGTCCAGACTGTCTCAGTCAGCCACAAGCCTTTGTTATCATTCTTTCTTTTTCTATTCTTAGCTAGCCTTCTGATGAAATCCTTTCTTCTATTCTTTTAGTATAGTTTTAATATAATATATGTAATAAAATAATAAATCAAGCCTTCTGAAACATGGAGTCAGATCCTCATCTCTCTCTCATCCTCAGACCCCTGTGAACACGGTCACACAGGATGGCTCTGGAAGAGCAGAGCCCTGAGCTCCCTGCAGCAGTGTGTGACTGAGGGCAGCTCTGCTGGGGAAGGCAGGAGGGAGATGGAGGGTCCTGTGCAGAGCCTGGAAGCAGAGCCTGCCTCAGGCTGGCTCCTGGAGGGGCACGGGAGCCGCGCAGCTCCTGCTGTCAGTGCCATGTGCGGCAGGAGCTCGCTGCCATTGCTCTGGCTCTGGAACAGCAGGCCTTGCATTCCCTTGGTAGAGCTCATCTGTGCTTCTCTCCGGCCTCCTCCTCTCTCTGTGCCAACCACGTGCCCCAGCCCGTGGGCTCTGCTGTCACTGCTGGCTGCTGGTTCCACTGGCCACAGCTTATTGCATCTGCTGTGATTTGCCGGGCCCTGCACTCAGCCACGCGTTCAGCTTTCCCTGTGGCTGCCTCAGCCTCAGCTCCGCTGCCCATCAGCTCCTCTCTCCCAGGCCCTGCACCAGCTGCATATTAATTGCTCCCCTCTCTCCCTCCCTGTCTCTCCATGTGGCATTTGTGGTTTGCAAACTTTGTGGGAGCACTTTGTGATCAGACCCAGCTCTGCCCTGGGTGAAGGTGTGAGGAGGGCTTGGCCAGCTCTCTCAGGGAGGCTGGGCTTGCACCAGAGGCAAATCTGGCCCCTCTCCTGCAAGTCTGAGCTGGGAAAGCCTTCCTCTGAGTGCTCTGTCCATCTGCTGGCCACTGGGCATTCCTCACCATTGGCTACTGGCCAGTGCTTTGTCCAGTCTAACTTCAGTACCCTGAGCAGTGGGGCTCTGGCTCTTTCTCTGGCTGATCAGTGCCATGCCAAGAAAATTCCAGCTTCTTCATATTCTCCCTGAATGTGGAATCATAGAACCATAGAACCCCAGAATCACAGAATCATAGTCATAAAATCTCAGAATCATAGAATCATAGTCATAGAATCATAGACTTATAATCATAGAATCACAGAATCATAGTCATAAAATCTTAGATCATAGAATCATAGAATTATAATCATAGAATCATAGACTCATAGTCATAGAATCATAGAGTCATAGAATCATAGTCATAGAATCATAGTCATAGAATCATAGAATTACAGAACCACAGAGCCACCAAGGTTGGAAAACACCTCCAAGATCACCAATGATGCCAGGAAGTTCT
>NW_005054386.1:518210-527077 GCF_000277835.1 Geospiza fortis
GTGCCCCTGTGGTATGGCCTAGTGCCAAACAGAATTTCACTTCATACTGTGAGATGTTGCATTGAGACAAAAAATAAAAATAAAAACAAATGCTCATGCTCACAAACCTGAGCAGGCTCCTTCTGCCTGGCCTTGTGCTGCTCCTCTGGGCTGCAGCACTTTGGAGACTGGGCTGTCTTGAATCATGAGCCTGCCCTGGCTCTGAAGTGTTGTGTTGCTTAATGACTGATGATAATGTCTCTGTATGTAGGCTTGTAGCCTGGCTATCCATCTTTAAATTTCAAAATCTTTCCTCCTCAGCCATTACCTCCACCCCCATAATCATTCCTGTTGCTCTTCTCTGAATTCTGCCTCATTTGTCCTTGTTTGAAGGTAGAGCACAATCAAACAGCCAGTCTGGGAGCCTGCCTGGGGGCTGAGGTCCCAGAGGGGTCAGGACTGAGTTTTGAGAGGGGCTGAGGCCTCAGAAGGGTCTGGGATGAGGTCCAAGAGGGGTCCACCCTCACTCCTTGCCCTGAGGTCAGGAAGGTTCATCACCAGCCCGTGCAGCTGTGTCAACATCAGCTGACCTGGGAAGAAAGGTATTTCTGCAAAGCTTTATGAGGACAGAGCCTGTAGGCTGGAAATGATTCCAACATTTAAGCTGCCTGTGCCTGTATGTGCTCACCTCCCCCCAAAAATCATTGCACAGAGATGGCTCAGTGTTTTTAGCAAGGTCTGCCTGCCCACAGGAGCTCTGAGCAGAGGGTGCTGCACCTGAGCTCAGTGGAACAGATAAGGGCACAGTCTGCCAGACTGGGACACAAAATTAAACATGGACAGAGAGTCCATCTCTTGGAGGCCTCTGGTCCACCCTGCTGCTTGGAGCAGCACTGTTGGCACTCAGATGTGGCTTTGTTGGCCAAGTCTTGAGAATCCCACACCTCTGTGACCCAGCCCAGGGCTGCACCACCCACGGGGGGAAGGTGTGTTGTCTAACATCCAACCTGAATATTCCACCTGCAGTCCTCACCTCTCATTATCCCATCCACCACTGCAGACACATCACAGGTTAATGGCACTGGGCTGTGCTCTGGAGTGATAACTGCTGTTTAAGATGAAAGAAAGGCAGGCTGACTCCCCAGTGTGTAAAAAAGATTTCCTTCCCCCCATATCCAACTCACCATTGTCCATCTGAGCCAGCTGCAGCTACCATCACTGCTCTGGACCATGGCACTGCTCCTGGGCAAGGATGGGGCTGGCAGCTCTGCTAAGCCCCCAATTTCTTCTGCCTGGAGTAAGACTGGCACTTTTTCATCCTAGCAGGAGAACCGTGGTATCCAAATTAAGCACAAGCTGTAGTGTTTGAAGTCTGAGCAATGAGCTTTCCTTGGCAATGGGTGGGTTTCTGTCATGGGGGTAGGGAATTCCTCGTCTGCCCTTGATTTCACTCCCAAGAAATTTCTGCTCCCTGTCCTCACCTCTGTTCATTTCATGGGCTCCAGTGGGATACGTGGATCACAATTAAGGCCACAGTTAGGGGAGCTGGCCAAAATATTTAATAGGAACTGACTTAAATGGAAAGATTGTCCCTTTTTAATAAATAAGTGGAGTTGGCATTAATTCAATTTGACATTTGCCATATTCTGCAGAATTATGAGCATTCACTTTTTTCAGAAGCTGTATTTAAACAGAATGCTTTTGGTCGATGACAAATTTTGAACAGTTTTGGAGAAGGTTTCAGTAAAAACAGACAATGTGTTAGCAAACAAAAATCAGGGGGTTTGTAATTTCCAGGGAGACCTTGGGTGGGTTCACAGGCAACCATTATAACCATTTTTCAATTCAGGAAAGCTGATTTCAAGAAACTACTGAACTCCTTGTGACCATTATTGTTCAGACAAAGAGGAATGGCTTCAAACTGAGAGTAGGTTTAAATTAAATGTTAGGGAGAAATTTTTCCCTGTGAGGGTGGTGAGGCCCTGCCCAGCACAGGTTGCCCAGAGCAGCTGCGGCTTCCCCATCCCTGGCAGTGTCCAAGGCCAGGCTGGACAGAGCTTGGAGCAACCTGGGATAGAGGAAGGTGTCCCTGCCCATGGCAGGGGTGAAATGGGATGATCTTTAAGGTCCCTTCCAACACAAACCATTCTGTGATTCCATCATTCTCTGATTACTCAGATACTGTCAACCCAGTGTCTCTGGACAGAGATGATCTTGTTCCGGCACATGGCTTCAAGTTTCCTGCACAAAGCAGCTTCTGGCCAGCTCTTGCCACGGGCAGGGAGGCCCAGCAGGATGGGGAATGTTGATGTGCTGTGCTAGAAGCAGAGGGCACATGTCTGGAGTCACTTCTTTGTTCTGTACATGCACACCTGGCCCCAGGGTGTGGGGGCCTCCTCCAGGTTCTGAAGACAGGACTTCTGCCATCTCCAGCCCCAGGAAGTGACATATCTTCATTTCTTAATGAAGAAAAACCAATTAGCTTTATCCACCAATGCAAAACCCCCTGACTTCAGTCCCAGCAGCATCAAAACTCTTCCAGCTGCAGGTAACTTGGAGATCTTGCTTAGCAGCTGCACTTGCTTTGGACAATTTCTTCCCATACAGAGGCAGCCTGGACAGGGCTCAAGTGGCACTGCCATACAGTCAGGGCCTGCCAGGAACAATCTGCTTACTCTGCCTGTTGGAGCCTCTCCCACTCAGTATCTGAGCAATGTCTGCAGTCAGGACAAAGCTCCCAGCTGCCTGACTGGTGGGGCTGTCAGTGCAGCCTTTTTTCTGAGAGCTCCTAAAGACCTCATTAAATCCCTTCTCTGTGGACACGCTGATGGGGACACACTCAGAGTGACACCTTTGGCAACACCTTCCTTCCCTTCCTTGTGTGATGTGGTCCTGGGGAGGTGAGAAGCTGATTAGTCAGTGCCAAGTTAAAAAAAGAGCCACGGCCACAAGCTGGGCTTGACAAATTCTGGTTGAAACATGTTTTATCTCTATGAGGGTTTCTTCCCTGGACAGGTCACCAGAGGAGTGGGGCTCTCAAGAAGCAGTTAGGGCAAACCACAGCTGAGCTGGCATAGCACTGGCCATCTCTGAGCAGACTGGACCAGAAATCTTCAGAGGTCACTCCCCATCAACATTTCCTTGTGTCTTTGATGGATGTGGATGGAGAAGCCATTGGTTTCCCTTTTGGGTGCATCCTTTTCTTTTATTGTCTCCTTGCCTTGGTCCTCTACTGGATTTCAGCCCCTTCAGAGACCTTGTTTGTGCAAAATGTAGAAATTACATATGTAGATCACAGGGTAACTGATTTACCCTGATTTAGGCACATTCTCAGCCTGAAAGTGTGTGAGAATCTCTCACACTGGGCCAAAAAAATGGGCTGGTCCTCAGCTCACACCAGGCTTGACAGGGAAACAAAGGGCATGGGTGAAACCCTTTAAGGAGCTGTAAGATCCTGGATTTGCTCAGCAGATGCTCTTTTCCCTTCCCTTGAGTGAGGAATGGCCAAGCAGCTGGGTCAGGGACAGGCATGGCATGGGGCACAGGGGACTGGTCTGCCCCACACTCCACAAAGCCATGAGTTATCCCAGCTGGCTTCTCACACCCCCAGAGCTCCTTACCTGAATCACAGCTTGGAGCCTGAGCTGTTGACAGCCAGAGACTGAGCTGTCCAGTTTCTTCTGCTGGGACAAAGTGGTCTCTGAGCAGAGATCCCCTTCCTTACCAAGGAGATCAGATCACTTACACAAAAAACTGTTGTCACTCAGACAGCAGCTTAGGCTATCACTTAGACAGCAAACTTTTAATTTTATAAACTCAGAAAGGAGATCCACATGGTCAGGGCAGCAGAACAAGACTCCCCAGCTGCTGGGTAGGACCAGGGTGGGATTCCTGTTTTGCCATGCTGTTTTCTGCTGGAGGGTGGTGGGTATTACTCCTCCCAGCTTCCCTGGGAGCTCTGGTTGTGTCTTATCAAAGGCCAGTGGTCATGCACAGCTTTCCAAATCCACCTTCCATCCAACAGTCCCTCTGTGCCGTCCTGCCTCCTCTGCTGACAGTTCAAGGACGACTCCTGCTCCCTGCTGACTTTTGGAGACCTCTTCAGCAAAACATGTCAGTGCTGAGGTCCAGCTTTCCGTAGGGGATAGCAGGAGATAAGAGAATGCAGTGACTGCTGTACATCCCCCTCATTGATATGCAGCACGTCCTGACCCTCTGTGCTCAGAGTTTGATTTGCTGAGATGCTGTAAAAAAAAACACTGTGAGAAAAGTCCAGCTCCTGCCTGGAGAGCAACCATGCAAAAATGGCACCTCCTGACTCAACCCACAGCTCCCCTGTGCCTCAGCCTGAGCTGGTGTGGTAATGACAGGAATAAAATCGTGCTGCCTGCCATGACTCACAGCTCTGCAGAGCTGGGCTGCCTACAGAGGAGGGAGCTAGCAGGATGCATTTTCTGCAGAATCCTCAAAAAGTGCATCCTGCCCTAAACACACGTGCAGGGCCTGGCACAGGCAGCCATGCTCCAGTGGGCACAGAAAAGAGGCTGGTGGCTCTTTTCCCTCTGACACCCATCTTTTCTGTCCTGGAAATGGAGGGATGGTGGACTAGAAATCCTCCCTTCCCATGCAGTGAGGATGTGGCTGGGACAGCCTGGGAAGGACTGGCCCTGCCTGGATACCTGATGCAGGTGGGTCACAAAGGCAGGGTCTGCTCCACACTGCTGTAGAGAAAGAGGAAGGTTTTTCAGCCCTGGAGCTGCACTCAGCCTGGCCCTTCCTTTGTGCAGCCATGAAAGATTCTCTCTGTGCTTCACTTTCTCTTGTATGGCCAGTGAGGGATAATCAGCATGGATTGGTCTTGCCACAGCACTCAGGCTCCCCTCTGGGAAAATAACAGTGGCTCTTTGTGAGCGTGACTGTTCTTTCCAGCTGGCTGAGGCAAGGTATAAAGAGGAACTCTAGCTCTTCAGTAAACTGTGGGGAAGCGTGGCCAGGTAGCCCATTTTCAGTGGGAAACATCTCCAAGAGACCTGGAGAAAGACTCAGGAGTCCTGTAATCAGACAAATTCGTGATATCTAGGGCTGTTGAGGTTACTGATTTTCAACTCTGCATCCCAAGAGAGCATCTGCAGGAAAATGGCATGACTAGACCTTTACAGAGGGGCTCAGAGGGCAGCAAAGGGCTGAGCAGGTGTTCAGCAAAGTCGGCTTTTATCCCAGGGAACCTTTGGTACAGGCAGTACAAGCAACGGGAAAAAAATCAGAATCTCGATTTCTTAGTGAGCTGATGGGATGGCAAAACATCTGTTAGCTCCAGGCTGCACGGATTTGATGTAGGATCCTTGCAAACTGGAAGTGGGAGGCACCTTGGGTGAGAGCAGCTGTGAGAGTTCACAGCTCTGAGTGGCAGGAGAGTGGCAAGGGAAAGGCAGTGGGCTTGGAGACATCTCCCATGGCCTGGGAGAACCACGAGGGGACATCCCAGGGGTTAAGGGGGACAGAGAGGAGGGCTGCTGGCACTTCCTTACTGAAATGATCTTAAGCATCCAGGTACAAAGGAAGGCATGGAAACACAGCAAACAACCAAACCAGCTGATTCCTGAACACTCACTGCTCTGAAACTCAGCAAGGAAAAAAACAAACTGCAAAACTACAGCCAAGGAATGGATAAAGAATATGAAAACATGGGTCAAACTCAGACAGGCTGAGGCTCAAGAAGAGGCACAGCCAGCCAGAGGACAGGACAGCAAAGTCCTTCCTGCCTGCCTGGGTATGTGCCTGCTTGTCGCCCTGATTTTTTAAGATTTCTAAGCCTTCTGATGTTGACATTCTTGTAACAAACTTTCTCACACACTTTCTGTAAATAACTTATTGTTTTGCATTCTTTTATAGAGGAAGAGAAATATAATAGACTGTTGGTTTTTCCAGTGTCATTAGAGAAGAAGCACTGTCACCCGCCAATCCACTGTCACTTTTGGAAAGCTATAAATGTTGGAGCCAGAAAATAAACTTCCCTTTTTTCACCTTGAGAACAGCGGTGTGTGTTGTTTCGTGTCCTACAGTGACACCTGCTCCCCACACTGAGAAGCCCTTTTGGTTCGTGATCCAGTTCTGTATTCCAGGCTGCTGGATGGACACTGTGGGACTGTGCCCACCTCTGCCAGCACAACACCAACAGTGCCATGGTGACTCACCCCAGAGCTCTTTCAGGACCCTGAGGCTGAGAAGGGACCCTGCTGGCGCAGACCTCAATGACAGTGTCACCAGCACAGCGCAGGGCAGGGCTGCCCAGGGCTACCTGGTGCACCACCTGGGAGGGCTTCAGCTGAAACCTGACTCAGTGCCCATCTGGATGCTTGGAAATGAGTTTTGGTGGGTGAGAGCGGTGCCTGCTGCAGGCTTGTGCAGAGATGTGAGTAAGGCAGTGCCGACCCAGAAAACTGGCAGGAGAGTGGCAGTGATGCTCCCTCCTGGCTCTGCTTGCATCTCTTTCTGTTTCGTTCAGGATTACGAAGCTAAGTCCCATTTTCTATGAAATATGGAGATCTGAGCCATATGTTGTGCAGGTTCAGATCACATCTTGTGGCACAGATCTGCAGGGAAACTTCCCTGAGCCTTGAACCAAATCGGTCGTTTCCAGGTGGAGGTGACATCTTGTGGGAGAGGCAGCTCCAAGATAAACAAGGTCAGGGAAAGGGTGACAGAATATCCCCACACCAGGTGATTTCACACAGCCCATCAGCCTCCCTGATGCTCCTGCAGCACCACCAATCCCTGGGACACAAGGGCTGCCAGTTCTGCCCTGGGCATTGGGAAAATGAGGCACAAGGAGGGAAAATGACTCAGCCCTTCTTCAGGACATCTAAGTGAAGCAAAGGCCTCCTGGTACCTATCCTGTGCTGAAGGGGAGCACTCTGCAGGCCCCTTGCTTTTCCCTCCAGCCTCAGGCTGTCTCTCCCTTTGGATCAAAAGAAGATTTTTCGGGGGAAGATGATCCTGCTGGACCTATTTCTGTACGTGGTATTTCAGAGCCCTGAGAAGTTTTCAGCAATGTCAGACAGAAAGTGCTGCCCCAGGCACAGGGAGGCTTTGTGGGCTGCAGTTTTGTGGGTGTAGTGGGTCTGGCTGGGATGAAGCTCATTTTCCTCCCAGCTGCCCGTATGGTGCCGTGTTTTGGATTGGTGACTAAACCAGTGTTGGTAACACACTGGTGTTCTGGTTGGTGCTGAGCAGTGTTTGCATTGTGCTGAGGATCTCTCCCATCCCACCCCCAGGCATCAGATTGGGAAGGTCCAGAGCCAGGACAGCTGATCCCAACTGAGCAGAGGGATATTCCAGACCATATGATGGCAGCAATAAAAGCTCAGGGAAAGGAGGATGAAGGGCTGTGTGTGGTTATGATGTTTGTCTCTCCAAGTATCCATCATGTGTGCTGAAGCCCTGAACTGCAGCAAGCAGCTGGACATGTGCCTGCTGATGGGAAGGAGTGAATGAATTCCTTATTTCCCTTAGCAGGCACACAGCTTTGTTTCTTTGCCTCGACCCACGAGTTTTCTCACTTTTGCTCTTCTGATTCTCTTCCCCATCCTGCTGTGGGGAGGAAGCAAATGAGCAGCTCTCTGGGTGCTTAGCTGCTGGCCAGGGTCAGCCCACCACAACAGGCCTAAAATATGAAAAATCAGGCTGATGTGCCAAGTGCCAAATCCACAGCAAGTGGACTTTTAGGGAAAGGGAGCTCGGGGGTGGTGTCTGAGGTGGGGCAGACAGGCTGAGCTCCTCCGGTCTCTGCTGGAGCCGTGAATCTCAGGTGCCCACCACGTTCTGGCTGTCCATGAAGGGATCATTTGCATCAATAGCAAGTGTTTATCTCTCTGCCCTCAGTTCCCAGCAGCCTGAGCACTATTGAGCTGTGGCTTTGGGGGTGGGTGTCACATCCATGCTGTGCATTTCTCCAGGATGGGCCTGGGGCTGCCCTGACATGAGGACACAGATCAGGTCTGTTGCCCCCACATCAAAAACCACCCTGGGCCTTCGTTACCCTCCTCCCCACTGAACAATGCTGATGAAAACCAAAAGCAAGTGGTGTGTTTTACCCGAGAACACAGCTTGCTCAAAGTCATCAATGCATGGACTTTTGGGTTATGGATTTTCACATGCAAAGTGCCACCGATTTCCTATGGATCAACGGGAAGAAGCCAAGCAAAGAGGAAAACGTCCAGAGAATGATTTATCAGCCTTTGTCACTCAAACAATATCTCCCCATTCTCTGTGGAGTATTTGTTTAGCTTTAATACAGTGACAGTGCTTTATGTGTTCAGGGGAAGTGCAGGTCCCTTGCAGGGGGCAGGAATCTGAGGTTTCCAAGCACCTCAAGAACTGCTCTGGGAATCAGAAAGGATTTTTGTTTTCCAGCTCTTGTGATGTGTTGCAGCTGCCCACTGACTTTTTTGTTTCCATCCTTGGCACGCAGGAGAATTTCATCACCACACTCTTTATCATGGAAACATGTCATTCAGTGGCATTCGTACATACTGTTCACATCAAATCAGAAGGTTGGCTCCAACCCCTGCAGAGATGGGACCTTTCCAATTGAACCTGCCTCCATAGGTTTGGTGCCGGGCTGAAGGCAAAGCCAGAAGGAGGCCGGGTTTTTTTTCAGACAGGTTTTCAGAGACGACAGAAGATGCATGGAAGCCTCCCAAGAACCGCCTACCCCATGAGATGTTCACCATTCAGGATGTTGGCAAACTTGTCAGATCAGAAGGTTGTGCAAGATGCCAGCCGCTCAGGGCCAGAAGTGTTCATGAAGTTTTGGGGACTGTCAGATTTTCGCTGAAGAGCTACCTGAGGCAGCCGTATGGCCCAACACCAAGAGCTGAATTGAATCT
>NW_005054386.1:527126-539647 GCF_000277835.1 Geospiza fortis
GACCTGGAACAGGATGTGATTTGTTCATGTTGGTCTGCGTGATGCCAGCTGAGGCTACTGGCAAATCCTGCTCGCTGAAAAATTATCTCATGTAGATGAGGGTCAGATGATTAACTTTGATGAATCTTGCCACAGCTGAAATTACTGCCAGTGCTAGGTATGAGAAGGAAACATTGGCAGAGCTGTCTCCCTGCCATGGGAAGGATCTCTTTTTCTCCTGGAAAGTAAAGCAGGGGTGCTGTAGCTGCTTTAGCTGGACTCCTCAGCCTTGATGAGAGAGTAGGGTTTAGTTTCAGACCTGCTTCAGAGTCTTTCCTTCTGAAGTACTCACACAAATGAATAACTTTTCCTGGGGAGGGAGTCCCTGGAGAAGAGATTTTCATCTGGAATAAACAGGACAGCGGATGGCATTTCACAACAAATTCACCAGCTGCCATGTGTGAGGCAAGGGGATGGGTGGGGATTTCTGCATTGGATCACGGGGTTTTTTCATCTGTTCTGCCACCCAAAAAGTGCCCTGACACAGGAACTCCCTCTGGGGCTGATATCAGCAGCAAGGGATGGATAAGCCTGGGAGATGTGCTTTGTCTGCCAGAGCCAAATGCTGTCACCAGCTCTGTGCAGGCACTGGGGGTGCTCTGGGGGGCAGCACAGGGGCAGATGTGGGGACTTCTTGGGTAAGGTGGCAGCTCTGTGCAGTTACCATTGAATCATGGAATATCCTGGGCTGGAAGGGACCCACAAGGACCATCCAGTCCAGGTTCTGTCCCTACACAGGGCATCCCAACAATCCCATCCCTGAGAGCATTGTCCAAACACTCATTGAGCTCTGGCAGCTTTGGGGCCAGGACCATTCCCTGGGGAGCCTGGTCAGTGTCCCACCACCCTGTGGAAGAATAATCTTTTCCAAATGTCCAACCCAAATTCCCCTGACACAGCTCCAGCCATTCCCTCAGGTCCATTCCTGAGGTCAGATCTGCCTCTGCCCTGTCCCTTGAGAGGAGCTGCAGCCCCTGGGGAGGTCTGACCTCAGTCTGCACTGCTCCAGCTGGACAGGCCAAGTGCCCTCAGCTGCTCCTTGTCTTGTCCCTCTGGGCCCTTCTCCATCCTCACGTCCCAGCTTTAGACACTCTAAAAGCTTCAGTTGTCACCCTTTGAGGGTGAAGGAGGGTCCCTGACTGCTATCAAATCATGTTTGAAAGACACAAACAAATGAGGCAAAGAAAAAGATGTGCAAGACAGCCAGCACAACACCCTGCAGGTTTCAGTCACCACAGTGCTGCCACCATCCTGCACAGACCTGTGGCAGCCAGTGCTGGTGGCAGGGCTTGGACTGCAGTCACACTGAGGCTGCTGCTTGTCCTGCAGCAGGTGGCTCCTTGTGACAGCCAGGAGGGGACAGCCCCGAGGGCTCCAGCTGGCAGGAGCTCTGCAGGGCAGCCTCACACAGAGCTACCAGCACCACGTCAGGTCACTCTGGGATGTCCCAGTGCAGCTTGGCCTGCTTGTGGGACCCCAAAACCAGCAGGGCCAGGGGTCAGGGGAGCAGAGAGAGGCAACGTGCCCTGGCTGCAGCCAGAGGCAGCTGGGCTCTCACAGCTTTTTGTCAAACATCAGCCACTTTTTGTGATGACACCGATCAAATTCCATCCGCTTGCCTCACCAGGGGCACCCAAAGCAGGAGCAGAGAGACGATGAATCAGCCATAGGTTTGCTTGCTGTAGCAAGCCCGTTGCCAGTAGATTTCCATGCTTCCAAGAGCAAGCTCAAAGCTTGGTTCATTTTCTGAATAGAGGGATGCTCTACCAGATTGTCTGTGGTTGGAAATAGACTCATCCCAAACTTCCAGGCTGGGCATCTTTTGGAAAACCAGGCTCCAGCTCAACTACAAGTTCACTGAGCATCACCTGTGGGGTGAGATGATGTGCCCTGTTCTGCAAGAAACCTGATGAGGCAAGGACACAACCTCCCCCAGGTGTGAACAGCCTCTCTCACAGAAACCATGGCGTTACAATTGCAGACTGAGTGTGTGTTTTCCAAAGCAAAATGGAGAGATCATCTATCCTGGGAAAGCAGTATCCCAACTACAACCTGTGCTACACCTGTGACAACCAAACCTAGATCAGGAGAGAAATTCATGGAGCAGCCACCCATTTCCAAATTCACAAACTGATATTGAACGGGATACGGACACTGCTGCACAAATATCCCCAACCTGTCAGGGGACAGAGAGCAACCCACGGAAATCATGTCAGAGCCACAGCACTGATTGTGTCACCATCACTGATAGGAGACAGTTGTCCAGAAATAACAGCCCTGCTTAGCTTGGGAAAATGGCACACAGAGGGCTCAGAGGAAGCTGAAGAGAAGCTGGTGAGTAATCCACAACTTGTAACTCCAAAAGTTATCCAGAAAGGGTAAAGAAAGAACAGGGAAGCAAAAAATCTCTGAGGTCCCCAGTGCTGCTCATTCATTAAAACACCTGACAGAGATGTGTTTCCATCAGCACAGAGATGTGCCTGCATCCCTGGTGGATGACATCCCACGGCTGTAGTTTGTGTCCCTCTCTGGCTTTCCTCCCCTGTCTGACCTTCACTCATTACAGCATGGCACCATAAGCACTAATGGACCAGAAATTGTTTCTTTCCTTAGTTTTGGGGGGAATCTGTCCTTCCCCAGCATGCACTGGCAAACACTGTCCTTGCTCTGTCCCAGGCTACTGTCCTTGCTCCATCCAGGGCAAGGAAACACAGGTACTTGGGCTTGTGGAAGAAAGAGGGAAGGGAGGGAAAACCAGGCTGTGTGGATTTCAACCACCTTTGAACCACCCTGGTTTCTGTTTGACAACTGGGGTCAGCCTTGGTCTGCCTGAAAGGGCCCTGTCTGAATGTACAGGACGGATGGCAGAGAAATCTGACAGACAGGAGGTGAGAGGAATGCTCCCAAAGATGGTTTGAGAATGAACAAGACACCAAGCACCAGAGAGCTGTCACTTCTCCAGCATCCCACCCCGCCAGGGGCATGTGACAAGAGAAATGTTCAAACAACATCTCACATTGTCTGGACACCCACTATGGAGACAACACAACTAATGGCCAGGCACATCTCCCTGACTCAGCCATTCATCAGGGTGGAACTGTGATCGTTTCCCTGCTGGGTTTCCACTCTCACACTGCCTTTAGTGTCTCCTCTGCTGCAGGGACCATTCCCAAGGGAAGGCAGTGGATCATTCAGCCCACACCATCTCCTGAGTTCTCACTGTCAGTGCTGAAGCTCCCCTGGGGTTGCCCATATCATACACTCCAACTGCACTGGTCACAGACCCGCTCACTCCTTTTGTGGAGGAGTTTTTGTAGAGGTTGTTGGTCAGAGTCCAGCCTAGATCTCAGTCAAGGCCTTTGTGTGACACCAAAGTAATAAAGGAACAAATCTTGGAACAGAAAACAATGCAGAATGAGAGAAAATGCTGTGGAAAGTGAGAGCTGGTGGAAATAATCCTGAAGGAGCCTTCTAGAAGAAACTGAAGCGGTGCTGCTGGGGAGGGAGCATCTCTCATCAGCTTCCTGGGGCAGGGGGTAACACATCTGTCCCAGCCTGCTATTGGCTTTGTGGGGATGCAGAGTCATTGGTAACAGCCACAAGGAGGGATCTGGAGAGGCTGCTCCTGCCCAGCTGTGCCTGCAGCTCTCTCAGCACTGCCCGAGGCAGGAGCGGCGCTCACAGACCCAGCCTGGAGAATCGGCCACTCCTCAACGCTCAGGTGGGAAATGGGAGAGGGAAATGGGAAATGCTTGGGTGGGAAATGGGAAAGGGATGTGGAGGAGCACACCACCAACACAGACCATCCACTCCCCTCTGCCTGTGCAGGTGGGGATGAGCCCCTGTCTGCAGCAGGCAAATCCCCACAGACCATGGGAGGGAAGAGCAGTGAGGACAGAAGAGGATGAGGAAGCTGCAGCTGTGGCCACACAAAAGCCTGGCAAAAAGTCCCAGATCCAGGAGAAGAAGTTCTGCTGGACCTCATGCTTGAGCTGACCCATGGCTCTCCCACTGGTGTAGGACCCTGGTGAGCAAATACAGTGATGCCAAAGGATGGGACACACTGAGAAGGTGTGACACGTGGGAAAGTCAAACCCAGTGCATTTGGGATGAATTAATACCCCTTCACCACTTTTCCCAGCAGAAGGTGGTCCTGCTGCCACAGCAGGAGGAGACCAGCAGCTGCTGGGTGCTCTGGCACAGTCCCTGTAGGAGCCCAGTGCCCCATGGCTGCTCAGCCCACACTCACCCCATGAGGGTCCCATGCCCTGCAGTGTGCCAGGGCCACAAGCCCAGGGCTGTGCTGGTGGGGCTGTGGGAGAACAAACTGGTGTGGAAGCACTGGAGAGTGACAGATGTGGCTGAGTCACCCAGGCAGGTGCTCAGCCCACACTCACCCCATGAGGGTCCCATGCCCTGCAGTGTGCCAGGGCCACAAGCCCAGGGCTGTGCTGGTGGGGCTGTGGGAGAACAAACTGGTGTGGAAGCACTGGAGAGTGACAGATGTGGCTGAGTCACCCAGCCGGGCTGGCCGCAGCCATGGCTGGAGGTCGCTTCTCCCAGACTGCAGCTTTGTCACTCTCCATTATTTAATTGATAATTTATCATGCCATTCCAGACAGAGACGAGCTCCCGTTCGTGCCACTGTTTGTTCCCTGTCACATAGTCAATTCCCCAATCCAATATACCAGTTGTACTCTTATTTTATGAACCATACCTTAGGGCCTAATTAATGCAATTAATCAAACTTTTACTTAGGCAGGCATATCTTCATTTCTCCACTGACTGTGTGCTTGGACAGCTGGGTGTGTTGTCTGCATAGTATTCATCATCTTCAGCCATTACAATGCTCTGGAGTGCACTGGGGAGTACGGGGAGGGGACTGTTGGTGACTGAGCATTTCTGATCAGGTTTCAAATACAGACACCAAGGGCAGATCCTGCTCTGTCTGAAGGCAGCCACCATGAGGGGAGAACCCAACAACTCAGCACAGGGAGCTGGGCTAATGCAGAAGTTGGTCATAGAAGTGGTTTCATTAATGTTACTGAGGAACACCAGTGGGTTTGCAGGTCACTCACCAGAGCAGAAGAAAATGTAATGATAATTGGAGGTGTTAGCCAGAAATATAATGGTGATTTTGTGACTAAAAGGCTCATGAAATGGAGTAAACTGACAAGCTGGACAATTTCCTAAGGAGCCATTTCACATCAGACCACAAAAGATCACTTGCACAAGACCCAAGTAACATTTCCTATAAAAACAAACAGCTTTATGCTCTCTAATTATCTCTAAGAATCCAAAAAGTGACTATAAGAAACCAAAACATTGTCATCTTCCAGCCCATCTTAAAAATAATAAATAGATGAAGCTGTAAGGATAATCTTTTAAAGTCTCCTGGAACGGAAGTGAGCCCTTGGCTGAGTTGTGACCCACTGATAACGATGGACCTTGATGGAGTTGTGGCTATCAATAAGCTATGGCCAGCCCTCAGCCTGGCACCCAAAGATGATGGGACAAGGTTATCTGCCACATCTGTGAACACTTAAAAATGTGTCAGGACTCACCATTGTGTTGAGTGCTTATCAATCAGACACTCTTGAAAGCACTGCCAGGAAATACTAACACCAGAGATCACAGACTCGGGGATATTTATAGTGCTTCCCCAAAACTGGCACCAATTCCACTGTCAAAACAAGAGTAAAAAGAGCTCTTTCCATAGCTGGCAAGTTGTAAGGGAGAACTTTAAAGAGCCAAGCAAAGGAGAGTCATAGCTAAAACCAGTCAAAGTGTGTCATGTCACCACAACATCTCAGGGATTGTGCCCTGTAATGTGGCAAAACTGGCACTGGGACATTTAGTACAGAAGTGACAGCTCCAGGCCCAGGACATCTGCTGTGACAGCATCTGGACCCAGACTAGCAGCGTGGCACTTCTTAACACTTGAGTGGTTTTAAACTAGAAAATTAAGACCTGCTATCTAGGTATGGAAAGGGCCAAACTGATGTCCACTGCTCATGAAAAAGCCACTGCCTGTGCATTAATTTGCTGCTCCGTGGTTTTGTTCTTTGCCAAACAGGGTAGGCATGCAGAGTGTGTTTGACAACATCACTGCTGCTTCGATAAACCTAATGAGCCATTGATGGAAATCCTTCAAAGACTAAAAATACACCTCTCAGATTTTTCCTGTATCACCACAATGCTCCCTGTGGGCTGGAGCAGCTCTGCTTTTCATGGACAGGAACATTCACCTGCCCCTGCAATAGAATTTGTGCTCACCAAGCAGCCCTGCCTGGGTCTGTGTGTGCGTGAGCATCTCTGAAATACAAGTGTTAGACAGGCAGAACTGGGAGGAGAAGGAGAGGTGGAAGATCTGTAACACACCACAGATTAAGAAGTTCTTAAAACATTACTTTCCAGAGCTTTCAGAAGCAGTTCCAGATTTTAAGGGTGACTTTCCAACTCTCAGTTCATTGTAGCAAAATGTCACTAAATGCACCATAGTGTCCAGCCCAAGAGCTATGGTCTGTGTGACACCATGAATTTCAGGGATAAATGATGAATATCTAGTTATCCCAGAGGGGTGGCTGAGGGACGTGCTGCTGTGTAGCTGTGGGACATGGATTAAAAAGCAGGAGCTGACAGGTAAAGCCACACACTCACACAAAATTCTACCAAGTTCATGAGAAGCTGAAGCAATTATTGCTCGTATTCAGCATTAATAAACCTGCAATGGCAAGCATTTAGCTAAGCCTAATTTTCAAAGATATACTGCTCTCTGGGAATTCAGTTTCTGCTCAGATCAAACCCAACCTGCGTGACAGCAGTATGATATAATGATGATATCCTACTACATCATTCTAAAGGAGCTTAAATCAGTCAGCATCCAGGCTCAGCCCATGGCTGTGCCAGACTCCATGTGACCAGACACCCACAATGCTGTCAGAGCCCTCTGAAACACCAGCCTGGAGAAAGACATTTTGGGGGATTTCAGCACTTTTCACTCTGCAGGAAAAGAGCTGCGCTTCCCAGCAGTAATGTAAGATGTTCAGGCTGGTTTTGGACAAGGAGGTTTTATCCATTGCCTAGAACACAGCCACTGAGGAACAACCACAAGATCCAGGCCTTGGTGAGCCCACTGCCTGGAATTTAAGGAAAACAGGAGCTGGGGGAAGCACTCCATGTGCCCAAGTACAGCCCCATGCAGATGCCTCACAGGGAGAGAGCAGGACAAGACAACCAAGCTGCTCTCTTGTTGTGTTTGAGGCTACACTATTTCTGCCTCTTCCTGTTCTTGTCCTCCACCTCCCACCTTCAGCTGGACTTGAAACTTGGTGGAAACCAATTAGTTTTCCCCAAAGATGACAAATCTGAAAGTTAAAGGTGAAATTCCCCCTGTGGTGCTTTCAGTGTGGGCAAAGTGAGGTTTCAGGGTAGCTCTCAGTGTGACAGGCACCTCCTTGAAGGCAGACACCCACTGATACAAGCACCAGGAGCCTTGGGAAGCAGATATTCCCTGCAGGGCTGCAGCAAGGATGTACAGGGCACGTGGGAGTCTGGAATAACCAGCACCACCTAACTCATGAGGCAGAGGGGGAAAATCTCCAGGAGTGGAGCTGTACTCGGAGATAGCTTTGACTTTTCCTTGCTCCTGCCAGTAAATGATCTGTCTTTTCAGCAGCTCATTACCAGGCACACAGAAAACACCTACACAGCACGAGCCATTACATGATACCAAAAACCCAGCCCCACCTTGGGGAAGCCTTGCCATGGGTGCTGCTTACAAAGGATGGGTGGGGATATTTCCACCTCTTGTTTTCAGATGCTCTGGAAGAAATGAGCTGTCCTTACTGGAAACCACCTTGTGGCAGATCCACAAACCCACACAGCTGCCCTGCTGCTCCCCAGGGGTTCATAAATCCCCATCTGACAGGAGAGGGGATGCCAAGGATGGCATGTGTAGGGGCCAGGGCTGGATCTGGAGCTCACCAAGGAGGCAGCAGCACTGCTGCTGGCTCAGGGATGCAGGAGAGGCAGAGCACCCCTGGTGCTCCCCACAGAGCTGATCCCAGCCCTGCTCCTGCCTCCACCTGAGGGCTGCAGCAGCAGGAGCTCAGACCAGTCCCAGAGGCCTTGGTGGTCTCTCCATCAGCTTGGCCAGCTCTGCTCAGCCCCAGAGGGAGCAGGTTTGCTGTGGCTCACAGCCCTGGCCAGGATCGTGGGAGAGGTGGCCAAGGTGGCCCCTTCTGTGAGGGAGCACAGGCAGGCACGGACAGGACCTGCTGTGGGCAGGGGCTCCAGGTGTGCCCAGGCCGGGCACAGGAAGGTGCCAGGGCTGCTGCTGCCTCCTGGCTCCCCTGCAGCACGGAAAGGGCTCCCTTGGAGTGTGCAGGGAAAGCTGCATGCAGGGAAACAGGCTGGGAGAGGGCTGAGAGCTCCCAGAGAGGCTGCCCTTGGGAAAGGGGCTGAGATCCAGGGGATCCTGCCACACCACCCCAAGCTCCTGAGTCCTTACATCCCCCTGTGTCAGGACCCAGGACATTCCTCTGCTGCCCTGGAGGGCTCCAGACCCTGGCAGGGAGCTCAGAGACCTTGGCACAGAGACAGAAACACCTGTGCCTTCTATTTTAGCCCATGAAAACAATTACCAACTTTGTGTGAAGGTTTACAAGCCACAAGGGTTTCAGTAGAATGATAGTGAATTTACCATAGGGTGGAAAAGTAGAATTTTGGGGTTTTTAGAATTGAAGTTCCAGAGGCAAGATGGAGGAATCTGGGCATGTCCTGTCCTCCTTCTTCTTCTTCTTGTCCTCCATCTTCTGCTGTGATGGTGGCACTTTTGGATTGGTTTAGAGACAGAATGTCTAACACAGGTAATAGGTATTGGAAAATTATTGTAAATAAAGTACACATAATTTTTAGTATAAAAAGTTAACACCACCCCAAGGGCAGTTAGAGTGCCTCAACCTGACCAGCCAGACAGACCTCAGCAGGTCAGACAGACAGTGTATGAGATAAGAGCAAATAAACAACCTTGAGAACCAGAGCCAAGGAATCCTGGCTTCTTCTTCGGTCTCAGGGCTGGGAAAAAGAGACTTTCCAACACCTTGGGGGCATCTGGACACCAGGGACCTCGCCACCCCTGGTCATGAAGGAGCCCATCTCTTTCAGGCTCCTGTGGCATCTTGCCTGGCTAGGGGCAGCCATGGGATGCATGGCACATCACTGCCACAGCTTCCAAAGGGACAGTGCCATGTACCAGAGGGGCCTGGGCTACCCCAGCTGCCCCTTTGTGCCCCAGGTACTGAGAGCAGTCCCTACAGCAGGCTGGGATGAAGGGTTTTTAGCCTACGTTCCCAGGAACTTGATGCCTGACTGCCCCACAGGGCTTTAGCCAAGGACTGTCTTGCTCTCTGAAGAGCAGAGCTCAGTGGCCAAGAAGAGGTCGTGTGCAGGAGCATAAATGATTTATGGACAAGCCTGAGCAGCCCCCTCCCTGCAGGACACCTCCCTGGTACTGCTGCTCCCTCTAAAACCTTGCTGTTCTTCTCTGGTTTTTCCCCTCTCATTTTGCCCACTCACCTCCCAGTCTGGACTTCCCAGACGGCCAGAGGTGCCTGAGGAACACACCAAGCACACTTCCCATGGGATGGAGCTGTGATCAGGAGGGAGCTGCAGGAACCCTGAGCTCACCACTGCCTGGGGACCAGCACCCTGTGCCAAGAGCCCCCCTGTCCTCCCTGCTGGGCCTGGCAGGGTGCAGAGCAGGAACATCTGTGCCACAGAGCCAGAGGGGCAGCTCTCGGCTCTCTGCTGCTCACAGTGACCCCGAGATGTGTTAGGAAGTCTCTTTTCCCAGCCCAGTGCTCAAAGAACTCTTCATTTCTCAGTCTCAAGGTTGTTTATTGTTCCTTATCTATAAAATTCTTTCTCTTGTCCAGTTGAGGTCTGCCCAGAAGGTCAGACAGAGGCACTCTGCCTGCCCCTGGGGCAGTGTTATCATTTTATACTAAAAACTACGTGTACAATGTTTACAATTCTTTCCCAATACCTATCACCTGTGTTAGACAGTGAGCTTCTACTCTAAACCAGTCTGTAAGTGCCAACATCACAGCAGAAGATGGAGGCCAAGAAGAAGAAGAAGGAGAAAGGCTGGACACACCCAGATTCCTCCATCTTCCCCCCTGAACCCCCATTCTAAAAACCCCAAAAAGAATTTTTCACCTTGTGATAAATTCACTATCATTCTACTTAATTTGTTGTGGCTTGCAGATCTTCATCTAAGGTTGGTAATTTGCTCCACGGGTCAAAGGGCTAAATCAAAGACACGGGGGTCTTGGGCGCTGTGCCAAGGTTTCTGAGCCCCCTGGGCAGGATCTGTCTTGGGTTTTTGGTTGTTAATTGCTGCCCTGAGGTGCACGAAAGGTCTCTGTTTTGGCACGTGCGTCTGAAGAATGAGTCAGAACTCTTCAGTTTTTGGTCTTGAAGTTGTTTATTAATTCTTATCTACAAAATTTGTCTTTCTGCCCAGCCAAGGTCTGCTCAGCAAGGCAGCCATAGGCACTCTGACTGCCCCCAAGGCGGTGTTGTCTTTTTATACTACAAACTACGTATAACATATTTACAATTACTTTCCAATACCTATCACCTATGTTAGACAGTGCACTTCTACTCTAAACCAATCTAAAAGTGCCAACATCACCCAGAAGATGGAGGCCAAGAAGAAGAAGAAGGAGAAAGGCTGGCCATGCCCAGATTCCTCCATCTTGCCCCCTGAACCCCCATTCTAAAAACCCCAAAAAGAATTTTTTTCACCCCGTGATAAATTCACCATCATTCTACTTAAACTGTCGTGGCTTGTAATTCTTCATATAAGGTTGGTAATTGTTTTTTTTTTTTTCCAAGGGCTAAATCAAAGGGTCTTGCAGCCCGAGGAATGTCCTGGGTTCGGACACTCGGCTGTCACAGGGTCCCCGTGGCGCAGTGACCATCCTGGCGCTGTCGCACGGTGCCAGGGCAGGCACGGAGCTGCTCCGGGCAGGGCTGCGGGATGGGCTCACCCTGTCCCCGCAGAGCCAGCGGGCTCGGGGGGCTGGTCCCCAGGAAATTGCCGGCCAAGGACTGCGGAGGGCAGCCGCCGCTCGCTCTGCATTAGCATTCCGCGGCACTGCCACGGCCGGAGGGGGAGGCTTCTCCTCCCTCCGCACATCCTTCCCGAGCTGGGCGCGCTCCCACCCCCGGCAGCGGCGCCGGGATCCTCGCAGGACCCAGAGCGCTGCCAGCAGCAGCATCACCGTCCCCGTCCCCCCTCCTGCTGCTGTCCCTGCAGACAGCCGCCTGGCGGGCTCCGTGCCCGCGTTCCTCGGCAGCAGGAGGGACACGGAGCCCCAAAGTCTGCAGGAACGCTGTCCCCAGCTCACTGCCACCGTCCCCACTGTCACCTCCCCTGTCCCATGGGCAGGGGCAGCCCCCCTCTAGGAGCACAGCCTGGTGCTAAACCCCACAGCACATCCCCTGGTGATTGCAGAGGGCATCAACAACAGTATTTAACCCAAGGGTGGACAGAGGATGGGGTTCATATTTAACCCAATGAAGGAGAGAGGATGGGGTTCATATTTAACCCAAAGGAGGACAGGGATGGGGTTCATATTTAACTCAAGGAAGGACAGGGATGGGGTTCATATTTAACCCAAAGGAGGACAGAAAATGGGGTTCATATTTAATCTAAAAGAGGACAAAAAATGGGGTTCATATTTAACCCAAAGAAGGAGAGAGCATGGGGTTCATATTTGATCCAAGGAAAGACAGGGGATGGGTGTTGTATTGCACTAAATAGTTTATTTAGTTGTTGTTTTGCACTGGGAGACAAGGTCTTACAGATGGGGTTCATATTTAACCCAAAAGAGGACAGAGAATGGGGTTCATATTTAACCCAAAGGAGGACAGAGGATGGAGTTCATACTTGACCCAAGGAAAGATGGGAAATGGAGTTTATGTTTGACCCAAAGGAGGACAGGGATGGGGTTCAGAGGACAGGGATGGGGTTCAGCGTGCAGCCTGTGGGCTCGGTTACCCCCTCCCTTCAGACCCTGTGTATTCCCTGGGTACCCAGTGAGGAGGGGGCACAGAGATCCTGGGCTGTGTGTCAGGGCAGCCTCAGAAGGCAGAAGCAGGCTGTGCATTTCTACTTGAGCAGCTCGCTGGGGGGCACAGCACAAGCCTCTGGCGGGGAAACCAACCATCCTCAGCAGCCATGAGACCAAACTGGGCAGCCCTGCCTTGGTTTGTACTGGAGCCACCATGTGGGAGGCCTCTCCTCAGCTGTATTTCTAAAATCTCACATGATGTCAGCTTGTTTCCCTCTCTGCAGGCTTTAAAACTAAAAAAGACCCATCTCTGAGATGTCATCCTTGTTCAGGCAATATTTTAATTGTCCTAGACTCTGCCTCCCTTTTTACCTCCTCAGAGCTGTGAAATAAATAACA
>NW_005054386.1:539679-541239 GCF_000277835.1 Geospiza fortis
GTTCTTCCCTCAGGGACCAACAACTTTCACTTGTGAGGAGATATCTGCGCTACAAAGTCCAGCAGTCCCCTCCCCACAGCAAACAGGGTCAGAATTCAAATCCCACCAGGATCTACATGATCCTGATCATTTACAGAAGCACAATGCTCTGGATGGGGGTGATGTGACAGCCCTGTCCCTCACGGGGCTGTCCCCATGCCCAGGAGCTCACAGCCTCTCCCCTAGACAAGAACCAGGCAGAGGATGAACCATGACCTGTGGCAGCCTGTCGGGGTCTCTGCTGCTCACAGTGACCCCGTGATGTGTCACAAAGTCTCTTTTCCCAGCCTGGCGCTCGAAGAAGGCGTCAGAGCTCTTCAGTTCCTGGTCTCAAGGTTATTTATTGTTCCTTATCTATAAAGTTTTTTCTCCTGTCCAGCCAAGGTCCTCTCAGACAGAGGCACTCTGCCTGCCCCTGGGGCAGTGTTATCTTTTTATACTAAAAACGACGTGTACAATGTTTGCAATGTCCTCCCAATGCCCATCACCTGTGATAGACAGTGAGCTTCTACTCTAAACCAATCTGTGAGTGCCAACCTCACCCAGAAGGGGGAGGCCAAGAAGAAGGAGAAAGGCTGGACACACCCAGTTCCCTCCATCTTGCCTCCTGAACCCCCATACCAAAAACCCTAAAATCTACTTTTCCACCCCGTGATAACTTCACTATTATTCTACTTAAACTGTCGTGCCTTGCAGATCTTCATCTAAGGTTGGTAATTTGCTCCATGGGTCATAATCAAACCCACAGGTGTTGTGGGCTCTGTGCCAGGGTCTCTGAGCCCCTTGGCAGGGGTCTTGGCTGCTCAGGACAGCCAGAGGGATGTCCTGGGTCCTGACAGCAGCCCAAAGCAAAACACTGTTCAACTGCAGCACCCCAAAAATATGGTGGAAAACATCTTTTGCATCACTGGTGGCCAAAACCAGAACTGAGGAATAAAGGCATTGGTGCACCAGCAGCCTCAGGCGTGTGCACAGCCACAGCCTCACTCCCTGTGACCCAGCTGTGTCCCTCCTCTGAGAGCTGCCAGGCAGGCTGGCATCTGCAGGGGTGGCTGTGGCCATGCCCGGGGGCCTGTGGGGTGCAGGGGGACAGCCTGGGGTCCCCACTGCAACACTTGAAGTGGAGTCTTCCTCTGCTTTTACATCATTGAGAGGTACAGAGCATGGCACATCCCCCTGCCCTGGTGGCACACAGGGCTTTCCATGGGGCCAGCAAAGGTGCATCCTGGCTGGACAGCCAGATTGCAGCCCAGGAACTCCCTGGTGAGGGTGCTGAGGTGCCAGTGTCCCCATTCCCTGCCAGCCCCCTCTCAAGGAGGGACCCTGCTCACCCTCTGCTCTGCTCTGCTCTCCCCGGGCTCTGCAGCAGAGCAGCTCTGGGCCAGCCTGGCAGCCCTGGGATCAGAAACCCTGCAAAAGAGGCTTTGTAAACAGCAGCCAAGGAGCCAGTTTCTCTCTTCTCCTTTGTAGTCTCAGTGCAATCTGGCAGGGCCCGGTGCGTGCAGGGGCTGAGGGCTGCAG
>NW_005054386.1:541261-549391 GCF_000277835.1 Geospiza fortis
GCCTCAGCTCCGGGGCAGGACAATGCAGCAGGAGAACAGAGCACACAAATGTTCTGCAGCAAGCAGGCCCAAGCCTTTTGCTAGGGGAGAACAGCAAGGAGCAACTGGAAAAATCCAAATTCTTCTGTGGTGTGATGGTGTTCGCAGGGGTCCGAGGATGAGGGAAGAGATGAGGATCTGACTCCATGTTTCAGAAGGCTTGATTTATTATTTTATTACATATATTATATTAAAACTATACTAAAAGAATAGAAGAAAGGATCTCATCAGAAGGCTAGCTAAGAATAGAAAAGGAATGAATAACAAAGGCTTGTGTCTGACCGAGACAGTCTGGACAGCTGGACTGTGATTGGCCATTAATTAGAAACAACCACACGAGACCAATCACAGATGCACCTGCTGCATTCCACAGCAGCAGATAATCATTGTTTACATTTTGTTCCTGAGGCCTTTCAGCTTCTCAGGAGGAAAAGTCCTAAGGGAAGGATTTTTCATAAAACATGTCTATGACACTGTGGAACTGGGCCCAGCCTCACCTCACACAGGTCACGGGGTAAGTCCAGGGACCTGTTTCAGGTGTCCTGGGAGGGTGAACCTCTCACAGCTCTGGCACTGGCAAGACGACTGAAAACTGGGACAACTCAGCTTGGGGAGCCCTGAGTTTCCTTGAGAGGGTGTCCAGTCCCTGAAACCAGAGAGCTCCCTGGTACAGGAGATCCCAGGTGACATCCCAGATACTCCCGATCCTACAATGGAAAAAATTCCCAGAACCTGGGAGCCTGAGGGCCTCCTTTGGGTGGGAGAAACCTCCACTTCTTGGCCTTAACACTGTTTAACTGTGAATCAAGGGCCCCATGCTGGGACGTAGCTGTCCTTGGCTGCAGCATGTCCAAGCACAGGAACTCAGAGCCAGGAGATCTCCTGCCAGCTCCCAGAACAGGCACTCCTGCAGGTCTTGTTCCTTCCTGGGCTTTTCAAAGATGCTGATTGATGCTGATGGATAGCACAGACTGTGAAGCAGGTCAGAAGAGTCTGATCCATTTTAAATGTGGCAATCAGAAGCACACAGGGTGGTTCCTTGGTTGTGAGCAGAGGAGGTTTCATGCACAGAAGAACTGGAGCAGTGATGAGCAATCTTGAAAAACCCCAGCCCTCTTTAAGGCCACATCTGGTGTAGAATAGACCCCAGACCTTCAGGCTGCTCATTCAACATTTCAGCACAAACCTCCCATTCCTTTAGACAATGGGAAGTGATGCCCACCCCTCACAATCCTTTGAACAGTGTTGCTGTCCCAATGGGAGTCAAAGAATTGATGTTCCCTATTGCATGGGACCTCCTGAAAGGGGATATTTTTATCATAGAACATGTTATTTATTTCTAGGCTTCAATTTAGAGACCCTCCCTGAGCCATCCCAGGTGAATGGAAGGAGCACCTTTGTGCAGCAACAGGAGAAGGTAACAGAGCCCCCCACTCAGGACTGAGAGCACTGTGGGGAACCTACCCAGGGAACTCAGCAGCAAACACAAGGATTATCACCTTGTGCCAGGGAAAACTGTCAATGCAATGACCAAGAAAAACCTGCAAATGAGGCAGTGGCTTCTGGCCATGGGAAGGAGCTGAGGGTTACACTCATTGGGAAGAGGACTGAACACATGGGACAGGTTCTGGGAAGCACTGAGCACATACACTGGGTCCTAAATTGCATCCTGGTTTTGAGTCTATATCCAAGAAACAGAATCTTCTATTAGTCATAATAAAATCGATTGACCCAATAGACCCAAGGTTATTAATATCTGCCATAAAAAATAATATTTTAGGAACCTAAATATTATCTGATGCTTCAGTTCAAAACAGAAAGGACCAACAGTTCAGACACTAATGAAGGGTTGTCTTTAGAGCTGCTCTTTAGCCTGTGTTAAGTAAAAAAATTACACTATTTGCTACATGAACTCTTCTGTACGTGCTCTGCAGCTGCAGAGGAGCCCCACTGCCCTGTGACAGCCTTTTAGGGCTACAAGAAGAAATTAAGTCCTGCTTCATATTGGGGTAATATGAGAAATTCAGACCAGGATATGACCTACAAATCATACATGGCTCAGTTAGGGCAATGGGACTGGCTCTCTCTTCAGAAATGGTCTGATGTGGCTCAAAGCCATCTTTCCACAGCCAAGGTAAGTTCACCTCCTTGAGGGTCTGATTCCCAATTGCCTGCTTGGTCTCAAAAACCTTTTGAAAAAAGGAGTAGTAGAAATAGTAAAAATAGTAGAAAGTAATATAATCCCTTTTTTTGTGGTTTTTGTTCTGGCTACACACTAAAAGGAATATACTGCTGGGAGGGAGGGAAAAGGAGTTGGAGGTTGCCTTTAAGGTTTCTTGGGCCAGTGAGAGGAATAGTGGTGATGATTTTCCTGCAGATAGTGCAGTATGAGCTCAGGCTCTGTTTCAGACTCGTTACCAAGCTGTCAGGCTGGAAGATGAGGCAGGGATAGAGGGAACTGGCTGTGGAAGCTGGCCTTTCCCACCTGGAAAAATGTGTCCCTCCATGATATGTGCAGCACAGACCCCACAGCACACCTGCCCAGGTGCCTCCACTAAACTTCTTCCTGAAAAGGAGGAGAGCAGCAAAATGTAGCAGCAGATCAGAGATGGAAGGGGAGAGGCAGCAGCCAGGTCCCTTCTTAGGGTAGATTTGGGCTTTGCCTTAACTTGGAGCAGCTGAACCAGAGCAAGAAGAAGGAACATTCCCATTTGCCCAAGAGGAATTCAAATTTTGCTGAAATGAGGCAAAATCTTCAGTGAATTAGATGCAGTAGCAAGGTATGGGCAGGTCCTCCTGGACAGAGAAGACACCACACCTTCAGCACTCTTTTTTGACAGACCTCTCGAATCTGCTTTGCAGATGTGGGAAGTAAAGATTGTGTTCAGCTGGGTGATGTCCCAGCTGTGCCACCGACTGTGGAGGGGAAGGCTGCAGTGACAGTGCAAGATGGAGAGCCCCTCTCACCACTGCTGGCATGCTGAGTTTGTGAGGCTCCCCAGGACGAGGTGGGAGATGAGAATCTGACTCCAAGTTCTCAGAAGGCTGAGATATTATTAGAATATAATATTGTTATGTTATGTTATGTTATGTTATGTTATGTTATGTTATGTTATGTTATGTTATGTTATGTTATATTAATGCTATACTAAAAAGATACTAAAGAAAGAGAAAGGACACAGACAGAAGGTTTAACAAGAATGAATAAGAAAAACTGGTGACTGACTCCTCAGAGTCTGACACAGCTGATGGTGATTGGTCATTAGGCAAAAACAATTCACAGGAAACCAACCAAACATGCACCTGTTGGTAAACAATGTCCAGAGCACATTCCAAAGCAGCAAACACAGGAGAAACGAATCAGATAATTATTATTCACATTTTTCTCTGAGGCTTCTCAACTTTCCAGGAGAAGAAATCCTGGCAAAGGGGTTTTTCAGAAAATATGAGTAACACTGGCAGAAAACCTATCCTTGCTTCCTGCACACTCCCAGCCCTCTGTCCCCTCTGCTCCTTGTCTTGTTCTTCACTTCCCAGCTGAAGTCCTTGCAGCAGGACCAAGCCCTGCACAGCTCAGGGCACTTCAGCTCTAAGAGAGACCTGGCAGTGGTGGGGAAGAGGATGAGGAGCTGGACAGCCACACATGGAAACATCAGAAATGATCACTTGAGAAAGTCCAGAGGAAAGGCAATTATCTTCTAATGATGGCAGCAGAGCAGAGATGTGGACACATGTCATGGTTACAGGACAGCCCATGCAGGGACCCCTGGTCACAAGGACTTGGGGACTGCAGGTCCTCCCTGAAACAGAGCAGCAAGCTAACAGCCAGCTACTGGGCTCCAGCCACTTCTCTTTGTAAACTCCTTTGCCATGGCAGAAAGAGGCCCCGAAAAGAGACCTCAATTCTTTGAAGTGAGCGCTGAAATTATTGCCAAGGACTCATGGCAAAAGATCGTGGGAAAAGACTTTCTATTGATTTTTTTTTTAATTAGTTACTTAAAGCTTCCTCATCTTGGCCAAGGAAATGTAACCATTCACCATTGCCTGCTGTTCAGAACAGCTCCTGTACCCATTCATCATGTACTAGGAGATGTAAGCTCCTTGTTCTAGGGCTGTAACTCCTTTGGGAAAGTTTTCAGCTAAGGCTAAGGCAGCTCTTCAGTTTTGGTTAGATTATATATGTCTTTTTAAATACTCTAAAATATCTTTGGATCTCAGTCCCTGACGAGCAGTTGGGGCACTGCAGGGGCCAGCAGCAGCTGCAGAGAAGCAGAGGTGAGAACCCTGCTGGAAGAGCTGTGGGACAGATGTCCCCACACATCAGGTCCCATCACAGCCTGCCCCTGGCAGGGCTGCAAAGGGAGGTTCAATTCCTAAACTGTCTCTGCTGCTTTTGCTGGGAGATGCTGGATAACTGCAGTTACATACATGAGAGCCCAGAAGAGTCAGAAAAAACAGCGTCAGGGTGATTTAGGAGATCTGCACTGTCAGCCAGCTGGAGTGCTTGGAAGCGCCCACCTCTACCAGCAAGATCCTGGGGCTGTTCTGGATTCCTGGGGGGGATTTCAGCATCACCAATTCCTGTTTGTGTGCTGTGGTTCACCCCCAAGCTGCAGGGTGAGCTGTGGCCCCAGGAACAGCAGGGCCTGTTGCATTTCTCCCAGGAAAAGGGTCTGTAGTGATCTTGATCAGCAAGGATCAGTGATGCTGATGGGGAAAATGTGAGAAATTGTGTTCTCCTGTACCTGGATAGGGACAAACCAGCCTGGGAAAGTAATGGTGAAAGAAAGTGTGGATCTTGTGCCTGGCTCAGCCAGTCACCTTGGGGAAGTGACCTTGGCCTTATCTACACTGAGACAACCAGGAGAATGAATCTGAATTAACCTTTGCAAATTGGATTAGCTAAACTTCATTAAACTGTCTATGTGGACATTCCTGTTCAGAATTCAAGCAGCCTCCACTCATCCTGGCTTACCTCATGTCCACAATGAGTGAGAAGAAAAGAAACTCAGCTTTTTTTGTCCATTGTGAGTAGGACTGTCCACACAACTGTCCTAAGTGCAGTTTAACTAAACCACCACAACATCCAACTTCAGACTAATGATCCCTGGTGGTCTCACGTGTCTTTGTCTTCCTGCCACCCTGCCTATTTGGACAAGGAGCTCTAGAGTCTCTGGATAAAGGAGCAGCTCTGATTGTATGCACAGACCATGCCTGCTGCAGGATCAACACAGCCTCTAGATGAAATGTAGCCTCAAGCTGTGCCAAGGAGGTTAAGCTGGACATCAGGAGAAATTTCTTCAGAGAAAGGGTTGTCAAGCATTGGGTTGTCACCATCCCTGGGAGTGCTCAAGAAAGGATTGCACACTGGTCTAGCTGACAAGGTGGTTTTCAGCCACAGGTTGGACTCAGTAATCTCAGAGGTCTTTTCCAACCTGAAGGATGTTGTAATTCTGTGATTCTGTGACTGTTTTACAGAAGTAGCACTGGTGCAATTGTAAAGTTGTTTATCTGAGTAGGAGAATGTCTGTCAGGGATGGGTTGGTTTGAACCCAGCCAAACAAAGGTCACATCACACCTGATGGACCTGACTACCTAGGCGGCAAGAAAACTGGCTGTGAGGACACAGGGTGAATAAGGGAGTATTGAGTGGTTTCCCTTGCCTGTAGTAAAGCTCTCAATGCCAATCCCTAGGGCCAGGCTGGGGAGATGTGGGGCCAATAAACAGGAAAGAAGGAAGCTGGGGATGGGTTGGGCTGCTGCACTCACAGGGTGATGATCAGAAGCACAGAGCCCACTTGGCAACTCGTTGCTGTTGAGATCCTGGAGGGACTGGAGCTGATGGCTGGGCACTTCTCAGGAAGTTTTCAGAAGCCACCAAAGGAAGCAGTGGGGAGGGAAGCACTCGACACCCAAGAGGCAGCAGCTGCTGTTCAGGAGTGCAGAAGTGGGCAGACAAGTGCACAGTCCTGATGGAATAACCTCAGAAGGGAACAGGACAGGCCAGGGGACAGCTGGGCTGGGAAGCAGGTTGATAGGAAGCAGATAGAAAGTCAGGAATTGAACAGGGGTCATTGCTGGGTTACAGCAGAGGTGAGCTACACCCTCAGCTGTGTGAGCAAGGAGGCAGGCAGCACATCAGGGGAGTGTGAATCCCCTTGGTTTGGCCCCTCGGAGATTGTTTTGGAAACACTGGGTCCAGTGTGGGGCTTCCCAAGACAAAACCAGCATTGGCAGATTGAAGCAGGTCCAGCAGACGCCACCAGTGGATGGTTGAGTGACAAGGAGAGGCAAAACCAGCTGGGTTTGCTCACCCTGGAGGAGAGTAGGAGGAAGATCAAACTGCTTTCTGCAGCTCCCTGAAGGAAGGGACAGAGAAGACAGAACTGCTGGAGGTGCAGAGCCAGCCTGGGTTGTTCTGTGGCCCAAGGCTGGGCTTTGAGTGCCAGGCTCACCTGCAGCTCCTCAGAGGAAAGGGGTGCTCACACCATGATGCCAATCTACATGAGGGTTTGAGGATGCTCTCTGTCATCATGTTTGGGCTTTGCTGGTGAGGGTTAGAGAAGTGAGTCCTCCATATTCCTATAAACTGGATTAGTGGGGTAGTAAACATATAATAAAGTAATAATAAACATTTCTAGAGTGATTAATCTAACTGCTAATTGAGGAATCAGTCTGATCTCACTTTATATGTGAAGGTGTGTTTGCCAAAGGTACTCCTTTGAACTTGCTCATACCTTTCCATCTGTGGTTCCACATTTTCCTTTAGAACTCCAGTGAAGCCTGTGAGATGAATTTACCCTTGCTCACCAGGCAGGAAACTGAGGTTCAGAGAAGCCAAGCAACTTGTTTGGAGTCATGGTGAGCACTGTGTTATGCAGATCATCAAAACACTGAATGCACCTGCCTGGTTCTCCTGCCTCAGGTGGTTTTTTCCCCCTGATTTTTAAACCTGGACACGGTCTACTCTCACAGCTCAGCTGATGGATGGCAACTCATTAAGCAGGAGTAATGCAAGTGGGTCTCAGCCCTGGAAACAATTCCCTAAGAACACACAGCCTCTCCTCTGCTCACACAGAGAAACTGCTTTTTATTTCCATGACTGTCCCTGAGCCTCTTATTACCCCCAATTTGAAGTCCTTTCCTGGGGCACTTTCAATAGGATGGCTGGAAAAATCAGGCTTTTCTAATCTTTTTTTTTTTTCAATTTAAGGAGATAATAGTTATGGAGATCATTGTGTTGATGCTCCAGTAGACAATCAGAGAGGCTCAGCACCGAACTGCTGGCAGCAGGTGGACTGTGAATCACTATCTGCTCCAGTCACCTGCCAGGAGTCCCCCACCCCTCCTCAAGCAGATCCACTGATGGGTTGTTGTGTGGTTTTTGTTGTTGTTGTTGATTGCTGACATGAAAGAAGCTGAAGCGACACCGTTTTAAGCTGAGTATCCAAGGCGACCTCATTAACATCTCTGCAGAGGAGCCCTTTAAAAAACATCAGTCACGGTGGTCCTGAGTGGAACCGAAACTGTTCTGTGTTTTCTTGATCAATTGCTTAAAATTCAAGGTCGGGGTGCAGAGCAGGGAGGGCTCCCCGCCAGTCACTGCGGGCTTGGGCTGAGGGTTTTTTTGGAAAATAGTGATGCTGTCGTACTGGAGAAAATCCATGTGCTCCCTCAGAGGAGCACTATTGGGAATAAATGCTGGAAGCTGTTCCACTTGAGCAGATGGCTGAAAAACTTTGGCTGAGAAATAAATTGAGTATGACGGTCTGAGGGCCAATCACAGATGGATGAAATTCTAGTGATGTCCCAAATGTCCTGAACATAGAAGGTTCTCTTCTTTCCCCTTTTGTGCTAAAAAACCATAGTAGGATTTTTAATACAGACTGAAAAAATGTTGATGGAGTGAGACACAGAGATAACAGTTTAATGTCCTCTGGATCAGCAGCACATTTAGGGGAGCCCCGAGGTTGTGCCACCTCCAGGTCAGCAGTGAAGGAAAGTGCTGATCATGCAGGGACCATGATGGAAGGGCTGGGGAATGCCCCTGTGCTCCTTCAGACACAGCCTGGTGTCCACGTGCAACACCAG
>NW_005054386.1:549401-565230 GCF_000277835.1 Geospiza fortis
TGAATCCAAGTCGTGCAGAGCCCAAAAGCAATTTTTTTTTCTTCAGGATCTTTCAACTCAGGGTAGACTGGAAAACTGTGCTTTAACTGGAGAAGTCACTAGGAGCTCCTTGCCTTGCTTTGAGGCCATCCCCATAAACCCAGGGGTAACCCTTGAGGGGTGTAACTTTCACAACCACCCTCCCTCCAGTGCCAGCACATAAAAGGAGCCCTGGGTTTCAAATCATGGGCTCTGGGATCCAACCCAGTGCAGATCCCAGACTTCAACTCATCTCTGCTCAGGCTCAGAAGGGAGATGAGCCACATTTCAAGTGGCACATGTCTTGCATGTCCTGAAAACACCCTGAGCCCAGATCCTCCCTTCCCAATCCCTCAATTGACAGGATGCCATGAGAGCTGGTGAGACATCAGCTGTGAGCTGGGTTAGTGCAGCCTGGCAGCCAGCAGCACCCGAGCCCAGGGGGATTCCACAGGGACCCAGTCCTCTGTAGTGTGAGGACCAGGGCACAGAGCAATCCTGTGCCTTTTCCAGCAAACAGATGAGGCCACATGCAGGCACCCAGTTTGTGGTGATTGGAGTGGGGCTGGCCCAGGCCCATCCCCATGGGCACAGCTGTGAGCAGCAGGGGAGCAGCACTGCCAGCAATGAGCCATGGAGTGCCCAGGGGCACTGAGCAACCACCAAAGGGAACAGAGGGCACACAGGGGCAGGGCATCAACATGGGGGGATAAAGGGTTGGGCTGAAGAACAAGAAGGGCAGACACCTGAAGCCCTCTGAGGTATTAGGGTGTCACTCTGTATGGGTTGAAGCTTTCTGAAATTGCATGGGGACACTCTGTGTGTTGTGGCCATCTCAGCTGTGACATGAGCTGTGACAGCCACACACACACACCCCCTGTGCTCCTCTCCTTGAACAGCTCCTTCCCTAGACTAGCCCTAGGGTAAGGAGGAGGATGAGTGAGGAGGTTCAGGCTAGGCTGGTGGTAGGGGATTGTAGTTGGGTGGCTCATGGTAGCAGGAGGAGTAGGGCAATTTCTAGGTAAAAAAAAACAAACTTTAAGCCGACAGAAGCTTGGGGAAGAAGATTGCCATCAGCCCAGCATGGCAAATATTGAAGAATACCACAAAACACATATTTACTATAGGAGAGGAAATTAATATTTCAAATAAAATACTAAGTATTTCTTATTCATTCACCATATTTCATTTACAGTACTGCAGTGGTTTGGTTTTTATTTGTTTCTCTGTCACAGAACACTTGATATGTCAAATTGCTACTTTCTTTTCTAAAGCCCCAATGTCTTTCAGCAATCTCAGCTACTTCATTCACTTTTCATCCCTTATTAAATCCCTTATTTCTGGTGATGGGACAAGCTCATGCAGGTGAAGGCTGTTATAACCCACCCCAACATTCAATCTCGTGGGGCAACAGCAGCAGCTTCCAACAGAAAAGATCTTCTGTGGTCAAGTGACCAGCTGGAAGGATTACATGGGATTTAATCATTGCTTCAGCCATACAGGACACCATAACCCCACAGAGCTGCACAAAGGGTCTGTGCTGCCTGTGAAACCTTGGTGCCAACTTGCATTTGCTGGGGTATCAGCTGGTGATCTCTGGCCAGGTCAGTGACAGCTGTCACATGTAAGAACACACGGTGGGGACTTGTCAGGGCTCCCTGAAAGCTGCATGAGAGGTGGATAGGGTTACAACATTTCCTGGCAGCCCTGGCTGAGAGCACTGCCTGTGGGACTGGGACAGATATTAAAGGCTGGACTTAGCCTGCATCTGCAGTGCCCAGCAAAGGCTTTATCAAATGAGCTTATCAGCAGTGCTGCTTATTCCTCTCAGCCAGCGGCTGTATTAAGCACCCTCAGCCCTTTGTGGCAGATGCCCCTTTAAAACCCACGACTTGAAAACAGTCTTTGCATCTCAGGGATGTATTTGGAGTTTTTAACAAACATACCTTCACATTGATATAATCTATGTGGATTCAGTAACACAGACAAAAAAAAAAGGGATTGTGAAAAATTCCATAGAGAGGAGGATGTGAAGCCTGCACTGTCAGTGCAGAGAGCTGGACCCCCCACACCCTTGGGACTTTAGGCCAACCTCACTCCACTTTATGTTTACACGTTGAGTCTGGCACTCAGCGTGTCCTGCATGGTCCCACACCAAGCTGGCAGAGGAATTTTAAATACTGGATAAGACTCTCCACAGAAGACGGAGGAGTTTGGGCTGGTGTGGAAGAGGTTTTACAGCAACTTCTGTGAGCTAGAGAGAACTTTGATAAGAGGATCCATGTTTACCTCTGAAAGAATTTCCTACCAAGGTCGTTGACATAGAAACCAAGAAAGAAAGAAGGATAAATAAGAGAAACCTGCAACTGCCTGTTCCAATAAGCATTTTGTTTGTCTTTTGTGACCAATAAGTAAAGTGTAAACTTATGAGTTTTGTAAGAATATATAAAAAGCATGCACGCTATAACAAAGGTTTGAAAGCTTCTGAAAATGGAGTGTTGCTTTGTATCGTCTCTGTCTCACCTAGGACAGGCTGGGCCCTGCTCTTGCACTGTGGTTGAGCAGGAAGGGGGAGTCCAGGTTTAGAGATGTTTCTGCTGTCTTCTCCAAGGGCAGCTCCCACAGGACATAGCCAGTGCAAGCAGAGAGGAGGGGTGGGTGACACACACACACCAAGCCTGGTGTTCCACTCCCTGTCTCATGGTACATGGCAAGGGCCACTCTCTGTCTCCACCATCAAAATGTGGTAAATGATGTCATAGCTGTGGTGTGACACATGGTCCAAAGGCTCAGCACCTGTCCCCAGCACTGCCCAGTACACAGGACAGTGTGATCATGGGCAAACACTCCCCCACGATCTCCTTCCAGCCTGCAATACTCTGTGCTTTAGAGACTTCCTGACCCACAGTTAAAGTCCTTGTATTTAGTCATCCTCAATTCCTCAATGGTTTTCTTTTCCATGACCTTGTTTGTGAGTTTGCAGCTCCCAGTAAAGTCAGAAATTCAAGTGCTTCATTATGAGCATTTTCTTTACCATTTCCTGATTAATCATCCCCGCCAGCAGGGTCATTACAGTGGTTCTGGAGACCGAGCAGTGGCAGGGCTCATTGGCCAGGCACAGCAGCACACAGCCCTCACTTTGGAGATTTCCATGGGGTAACTGAGCAGAACCAGCTCTGGGATGGGCCAAACTCACAGTCCCAGGAGGAGGCACGGGGGGGATCCAGCCACGAGGCCACAGAGCAGCAAGGGACTGGAGGGGTGAGGGAGGACGTCAGGGGAAAGCAAGACAAGGGGAATAGAGAATTGAAGCTGGAGAAACAGATGGATTAAATAGTTAATCTGCATTATAAACAGCACAGGTGAGAGCCTGCTACTGAATCTCTTAATCCAGTTATTACCATTCAACGTGGTCATTTCCTCCCGTTCTGATGCACCACTCATCCTTCAGGTTTGGAAAAACAACAGTAGCATCAACAACAAATAAAAAGAGACACAAAAGAACTTTTTGTGTGTTTGTGCAGTTTGGGATTTCCCTCCTGTAAAAATGTACCAGCACTTGTAGGGGAGAACATCTTTGGGAAGAACAGGGCTGCATCACCCTTGTGTTGATGACAGTGAATATTCCTGAGTAAATAACTCAAAAGTGACAAAGTTAATACTCGGAGGTCAGTCTGGGCTCCTGTCAGTCCAGCAGGGCAAGACAGACCAGATATGACCTCATGAGAATTTATCAGCTGCAGATACAGGGTGTTTGAGTGGTGGTGCTTTACCCTACAACCCACACAGGGGCCAGAAAACAGACACTGCACATGAGGAAATACAAAGTGATGGTTGGAAGGATGGAGGAAAAACTTTGAAAGGATGAGGGCAAAAAGGCCTGGACCTGCTCACAAGCAATTTGTGACTCAAAAAGAGGAGGCAAAACTCCTGGACTGTGCATCCCCAGCTGCTGATGCCTCCATCCATCCCTAGGCAGACAGGAGTCCCTCCCAGGGTGGGAAGTGCCAGCAGGGCCATGGCAGGTGGTGTCCCACGTCCGTGTCACAGCAATAGCGGCGTTACAGTGACGGTGGGAGAACTGACCCAAGTGTGACCTAGCACCTCTGAAAGGCAGCAATGGGAGAGCCCAGTGCCTTCCCCAGGGCTGTGTGAAAATCAAATGAAGCCTCTCAGTGTAGGAGAGGGGCTGTTGGCTTGGGAACATGAATCTATCTGACACAAAGAGCCCCGAGTCCCTGTTCTGTCTGAAGCTCACGGAGCCATAGGTACCTGTGTGGAAAGTGCTGCCCTGGATTTCCCATCCAGGTGCTTTATGGCTCAGTTACATGCCACTGAATATGCTAAGACCCTCATTTCAGAAGAGAGCAAAGCAAGGATGTGCTGATCCTGGAGTTTCAGCCAGTTCTGGAGGTGTGTTTGAAGGCAGCAGAGATTGTCTTCTAGCCCAACACAGACGCAGGGACTTGAGGTCCAAGATGGAGCAGATCCATCCAATAAGATGAATCCAGACATCACATTTCAGAAAAAGGACTGGATTCAGCTGCCTTTTTGGCAACCACCTGAGATTTCAGCAGGCAGGCTAATTAAATGAGCTGGAACTTTCTCCAGGTGCACGGAATCATTTGACAAGCTGCCCCAAGAGGGCACAGGACAGAGAGGTGCAGGTGGCAGGGGCAGTGAGCCCTCTGGTCCTCAGAGCACTGGAAGGGGCTCTAAGGTCTCCTTGGATCCTTCTCCTCTCCAGGTGAGCACCCCCAGCTCTCCCAGCCTGACTCCAGAACAGAGGGGCTCCAGCCCTGGGAGCATCTCCATGGCCTCCTGTGCCCCTGCTCCTGCTGGTCCACATCCTTCTTGTGCTGTGGTCTGGATGCAGTCTGAAGATTTCCCTTAGTGCTTCCTCTGGAGGAAAAATGATGCAGAGAAGAATATTGTGTTAAAGCAGGGTTGGTCCCATTCCTTTATTGCCTGATTGGAAAACCATGTTCTCTAAAAAATAAAACAAAAAAAACAGAAACAACAAAAAACCCCAACAAAATCAACAACAAACCATACTCATTTGGAGGCATTTTCTCAGTACTGCATGGAATATTTGTGACTTAGCAGCAGCCACAACTTCTTGTTTTACCTCCACTTAGCAGCTGGTGTGGTTTTATGAGCCCTGCAGAGATTGCACAGCTCTCCTGGAAGGGCAAGGACCTTCTGCCTCCAGGATGAGTGTTGAAAGCCCAGCCTCCAGGAGAGACCTCTGGCTTCTCTCTGTCAGATTTCTGCCTTTGTGTGCAGGATTGGGAAGGGTGTTTTCCTTCTCAAGGCCAAGAGATGCTATGTGTGCGTGACTTTTTGAGTGACTGTCTGAAACAGAAGCTACCAGAGGGTGCAGAACAAGAGAAGAGAAGAGAAGAGAAGAGAAGAGAAGAGAAGAGAAGAGAAGAGAAGAGAAGAGAAGAGAAGAGAAGAGAAGAGAAGAGAAGAGAAGAGAAAAGAAAAAAGTCACTCCCAAAAAAGGAGCCCAACCCAGCCTGATTCCTTTAGAGAAAAGCACCTGCACCATCAGCCAAGCACTTGGTGTTGGCACTGCTGCCTGGAGCTCTCGGGCTGCGTCACTGCAGCAGAGCTCCAGCAGCAGAGCAATCCATCTCCTCCCCTCTGCCTCGGCACAGCCAGACATCCCCAGGCACTCCTGCAGCCCCTGCAGGCTCAGGAAGCCCTGCTCTGGGTGGTGGTTCTGTGGCTGGTGCTGGAGGAAAGGATGCTCACCCTGTGCAGCCCTCACCTCTCCCCTCCTGCTGCTGTGCAGGGTAAAGGAGCCACTCAAACTGTGAGAACCAAGCCCAGCACTCATCAGGCCTTTGCTAATCAGCTCAATGTATGCAAATTGTGTAAAAAAGTGGGCTTGGAGAGACCCCTCCAGCACAGCAGGGGAGGGAAGGGACAACACTGCCCCAGGCTCCTTTCAAGCCCCAGAGGACTCCATGAGTCCAGTTTAGGCTGAAGATGCTCAAATGTCACAAACCTCTGGGGAGGGTCAGGATGTGGTGACACAACTTCTGGGACTGAATGGATGGATGGTGCTCAGAGGAAGAGACAGCAAGGGGCAATATGGGACTGCACCAATCCTTGCCTCACCAATGTCATTAGGAAGAAATTCCTCCCTGGGAGGGTGGGGAGGCCCTGGCACAGGGTGCCCAGAAAAGCTGTGGCTGCCCCATCCCTGGGAATGTCCAAGGCCAGGTTGGACAGGGCTTGGAGCAGCCTGGGATAATGGAAAGTGTCCCTGCCCATGGCAGGGGGTGGAACTGAAGGAGCTTTAAGTTCCTTCCAACCCAACCCATTCTGGGGTTCCTTGCTCCTGAGATGGAAGCAAAAGTGGACAGCTCATGGCAAACATCACTAAAGCCCCCAGTTAAGGTCCCCAATGAGCTTCATCACAACAACATTCCTCCAGCCACAGCTGGATTAGCATGTTGAAACTCTCCTTGCAAATCACATCTAATCAGCAGGTTTTTTTTTGGGGTTTTTTTTTTTTTTTTGCAGAGCCCAGGCATGCAGGTTGCTCTGGAGGGCTGGATCTGCCTGTAGAAATATGCAGTCACCTGACTGGGGCCTCGTCATCTTCACAGGCTGTTTTGTAAACAGTCATTATAAATAATAAATCAACAGCATGCTAATGAAATGAGCTCTTTTCAGGATGCTTTAGAGAAGCCTCTAATTTAATATAGGAGAAACTCTAATCTGCTCTGCCAAGTTATAAAGAGGATTAAACTATCTTCCAATAATGGTGAAATATTCAGGCTCTGCATTACCAGCACAGGAACTGAGGGAAGCATTCAGAGGCGCAGAGGAGAGGTCAGCTCCCCAGTCCTGTTGCATTTGAAGGAGAACTGTTGCACCACAGTGCCTGGAAAACCTATTAAATCCCAGATCCCACACCCATGAAAATCAAACTCTGCTATCAGATTGGTGGGCACTGCCTTCACCCTTCAGTGAATTTAAATAAATCTTTCTAAGTCAATGCTGCCAGGAGTTGGTCATGGCCAAGTGGTGTTTAAATATGTAGGAAGGAATTTGTTGCTCCGGTGTGTTTTCTTGTGAAGGAAGGACCTGGGCATAGCAAGGACCCAAGAGACACTGAGGTCAGGATGGGAGGGACTGGGAACAAGCAAAATGAGTTGAATGAGTCTGCAATAAAATTTTGGGCCTATTTAATTTTAATTTTATTTCTGTGTACAGAACAGAGCATGGGTCTGAGAGCCTTGTCTTGCCTTTATTTTAGAGAGTCTGTCCTGAGAACCAGAAGCTGGTTGAAATTCCAACAAAGACCCAGCACACAAACACAGCTCTACAGGGACAAAGCAAGTCCTCAGAAGAAGGGGAAATGGAAGAAATGAGTGACCATGGAAAGCTGTCTGGGAGAAGGTTGCATGAGAGGCTCTGGGGTTTTTCTCAGTGGGGCTCAATGGCACATGGAATTGAGAGGATTGAGATTTCTGTACTATTCCACTGGCTCTTATGTGGGGAACCACGTGAAATAGCCTTTCTTTAAAAGCCATTTATGGATTGATGGAAATCCCTGCCAGCCCAGCACCCTCAGCACTTCCCTACAATTCTCCGACCCATCCTGGAGCTGTGATCCTGAGTGCCTGAGCTGGGGAGCTGTGACAAGGGAAAGCCTGAGATGTGCAGGAGGGCTGGGGACTCAGGAGTAGGCTTTTCTGGCCTAAGAGGGCACAGGAAGATCTGCACATTTCTGCCTCTGGGCATGAAGAACAAGCAATGTCCAGCTGTAGCACACAGTCACAGACCCTTCACCAGCTCCACTGCCTTTCTCTGGACTCACTCCAGCACCTCAGAGTCTTTCTTGGGGGCCAAATCTGCTGGATGCAGAGCACCCCACCAACAACAGGAGTTTTAGTCAGTGATCAACTCAAAAGTGCCCAGCAGACACATCAGAGATGATGACATTCCCCAAGAACACAGTGCTGGACACCTGACCCCACGCACAGAAAAGGGAGGAGCTGCCCAGCCCAGAGCATCCTGTGGCTCCTGGATGTCCTTGGTACCCTCACAGCACCTGAATAAAGCCAACAGAAACCAGCCCAGAACGGCTGGGCAGCCAGAGCTGGTGCTGGATCAGAGCCCCAAAGAGCCCCCAGAGCTCCAGCTGCCAGCAGTGCCCTGGGGGCAGAGCAGGGCTGGAAGGAGCAGCCAGCACTCAATGCCTGATTATTTTCTCTCATTTCCTATGCAAGTCTCTCATCATCAAGTGATCCCCCAGTGACCCACAGCTGCACTGATACATGATGCTGTGCCTGCACTGGCATCCTACACCCAGGAGTGCAGCTGCTGGGTTTTGTACTCCAGCCTTCCTAAGTGCTGCATAAAACACAAAATACAGCCAGGCCTGTCTCAACAGAGCATGCAGCATTCTGCAGAGACACCAGAACATGCTCCACCTTCACGCAAGGTTTTAATAGATAGAGTACCTCTTGTCTATTCAATAAGGAACTGTCTCTGCATGGATTCAATCAAGTAAAACAGCTATCTGTGTGCCTGGGAGTTTAAAATGGCTCCAGGTTACACTTTATTCCTTTATTTGAAATATTAAAAAGCAGGTTACTCCAGTGTAACAAAGACTTGCTGTGTCATATTTACACAAAGGCCATATTCATACAACCATAGAAGGGTTTGGGTGGGAAGGGACCTTAAAGATCATTTCATTCCACCCCCTGCCATGGGCAGGGACACCTTCCACTATCCTGGGGTTCTCCAAGCCCTGTCCAACCTGGCCTTGGACACTTCCAGGGATGGGGCAGCCACAACCTCCTGGGAAACCTGTACCAGGGCCTCAGCACCCTCACAGGAAACAATTTCTTCCTAATATTTATTCTAAACTCACTCTCTCTCAGCGGGAAGCCATTTGTAAAGATGTCTTTCCATCTTCTTTGCAGGCTCCCTTTGGGTACTAGAAACCACAGTGAGGTCACCCCAAAGCTTCTCCTCTCCAGGCTGAACAGTCCCAGCTCTCCCAGCCTTCCCTCCCAGCAGAGCTGCTCCATCCCTCTGATCATCCTGGAGCCTCCTCTGGGCTCTCTCCAGCAGCTGCAGGTCCCTCCTGTGCTGGGCCCAGAGCTGGATACTGACTTTGGCTGTGCTGGGAACTCTTCTTGACAAAATCCAGCTGGGTTTGGCCATGGAGGCAGCACCCTGCCCTGAAGGAAGACTAATGCACCTTGCACCATGTCCTGAAGATCATTTATTTGAAATTCATGGAGAACAGAGCAGAGTGCCCTGATGAAGTCAGAGGTGTGCCCAAAGTCACATTGCCATGGCCCTTGTCAGCCAGAATCTCTCCTCCTGCTCTGCACACCTGATGCCCCCTGGGAGACAGGGAATAACCACAGCAGGCAGGGCTGGACGGGCCAGGAGGGATGGCCACAAGTCACTGAGGAGACACTGCAGCCCAGGAACTCTCAAGGGCAGCCAGAGCCACCTGCAGAGCTGGCAAAGCTCCTGTCCTGCAGAGGTGTCTGCTGCGGCCTGGCACCAGGGGCTCCTCAGGCACGGTGGGTGGAAGCTGCCCTGGGCTCTGCAGTGTGGCCAGGCTCAGAGGAGCTGCCCTGGGCTCTGCAGTGTGGCCAGGCTCAGAGGAGCTGCCCTGGGCTCTGCAGTGTGGCCAGGCTCAGAGGAGCTGCCCTGGGCTCTGCAGTGTGGCCAGGCTCAGAGGAGCTGCCCTGGGCTCTGCAGTGTGGCCAGGCTCAGAGGAGCTGCCCTGGGCTCTGCAGTGTGGCCAGGCTCAGAGGAGCTGCCCTGGGCTCTGCAGTGTGGCCAGGCTCAGAGGAGCTGCCCTGGGCTCTGCAGTGTGGCCAGGCTCAGAGGAGCTGCCCTGGGCTCTGCAGTGTGGCCAGGCTCAGAGGAGCTGCCCTGGGCTCTGCAGTGTGGCCAGGCTCAGAGGAGCTGCCCTGGGCTCTGCAGTGTGGCCAGGCTCAGAGGAGCTGCCCTGGGCTCTGCAGTGTGGCCAGGCTCAGAGGAGCTCCCACACACCCTACCAGCTGTCCGGACCATAGGCACAGCCCCCAGGCAGCTCAGACAGCCCTGGAGCAGCTGCAGCTCTGGGGTTCTGTGCCCACGGGTGGAAGTGGGGGTTCCAGATTGCAAGGCAAGATGTTTTCTATTGCACTCTGTATGGCAGTTGTTTTTTGTCAAGTGGGCAGTTTGCCGTATCTCTCTCTCTGAGTGACCACCCCCACTCCTCCCTTGGGAGGGGACATCTGCTGATAACAGCTATTGAATGTCCCTGCATGACTGATAAGAACTACAGCATCCCATTGGGAGATGTGAGCCCAGAGGGAGGAGATAAACATTCCTACCTGGATATAATCCAGAGGTTCTGAGACACCAGCACGGCTTTCTCCACAGGATTCCCCAGAGGAGCAATAGCTGTCTCTTCCACTGGATCTTCAGAGGAAGAATACATCCTTCTCTACAGGACCCCTTTGCTCCAGCAGAACCACCCCTGACACTGCAGGAGGGCTGCAGCCACAATTCCAATGGGACTGCTGCCAACACCCTGACCCACAGGGTGTCAGGTTGGGTTCTGACTCTGTCAATGGTGTTCTAGTGGACTGCATTGTTTATTTTATCCATTTATTTTTCTTCCCTATTAAAGAACTGTTATTTCCTGCTCCCATATTTTTGCCTGAGAGCCCCTTAATTTAAAATTTATAGCAATTCGGAGGGGTGGGGAGGGTTTACATTCTCCATTTCAGGAGAGGCTCCTGCCTTCCTTAGCAGACTCCTGTCTTTCCAAACCAAGACAGTGGGGGATCCACAGCTGGAAGTGGAGCATTCCAGTCCCTTGTGGCCTCCCCAAGATGGCCACAAGCCTCACCAAGAGGCCACTGTGCTGTGAGGCAGCAGCTCCCTGCCCCATTTGCACAGTCTGTTCTCTGAAGAGTCTCTTCAAAGCTGAGGCAGCCCCTGGGGCTCCCTTGGCTGGCTAACACTGACTCATGAGTCACTGGAAATTACTTTTCAGTGCTCAAACCCACAGGCTCGAGGGCAGGGAAGAGTTATGGTGACCCAGGCACCTAAACCCCAGTGCTGGAGCCACTGTTCTGTCTGTGAATGACTCAATGAAGAGCCCTGAGCTTACAATAGGAGCAAAATCTCAAACAGAACACTGCCTCTCAGGTTTATCCCGTTCTTCCCCCTCTGTTCCAGACCTTTGCTGTCTCCAGCTCAAGCAGCAAAATTGTCGTGCAACTTTGATATTTGCTGTAAAAACAAAGCCTGGCAGCAGCAAGCTGGCTATGTGTGCTGTCCCACTGCCTGTGTGTGCTGGGTACCTCTCCCAGGAGCACTTCATAGGATGCTCACAGCATCCAGCTGTCTGCACGTTCAAAGGAAGGGAAGTTATGATATTAGCACGGCCATGACCTTCAGAGAAAGGGACTAATTATTCCCAAGCAGGCAGCTTAGTGCTGGGCAGCTGCTAATGAACATTGATAGGGAATGAAACACATCCAGATGCAAATTGCAGCACTGCCTTAGGAGGTTTATGAGGAGATGATCCTGTGCTGGCTGCAGCTCCATGGCTTTGCTGTGGATGAACCTTTCAAGATTTCTGTCCACCTGAGTGCCCCTTTTTTCCTCTTTCCCCACTTCCTCCCAAGCTGATTACAAACCAATGACCATTAGCAGGAGCAGAGCTGTGTGCTGCAGGCTCGGTTTCACTTGCAGGATCCAGGTGTTGGTGTCCAGGGAGGCCTTGGCAGGGCAGGGCTGAAGCACCACCTGCAGCATCAGCAGCAGAAACTGCCTTTTGTTTTGGGGTGTGAGGGGAGGGAGCTGCAGAGCAGAGCCAGGCAAACTGGCACACTGCTGCTCCCAAGGAGGGCACATCTGTCCTGAGTGCCAGGCTTTGGACAATGCCAATCAGAAGCCAGTCCCTATCTAATTCAGCCTGCTCCTCTAATCAATGCATTGGCAAAAATGCAGCTCGGAGCTAAGAGTAATGGCAAGCTACTAAATAAAGTTTTTTTTTTCTGTTAAGGAATAATCACTCTGCTGTATATAAACTACTAGACTTAAATACCAGAATTTTACATAATTTGGGAACAGATAAGCTACAAGGGAAAAATCACAATGATTTTTGATGACTCCTCAATTAGAATATATATAATTATGGGTCCTCCTTGGCAATAGTGGCAGAAGTGCAGCAAAATAAGGAAGGGCATAATCCTGGGGACAGGTAATGCAGTGGGGAGCAGAAAGGTGGGACAGAGCAACTGGAAGCACCTCTGAGCAGGTCAGGTGGCAAAAGGAGCAGTTGCTGGCTCCCACACAGTCAAAATGCATCCCTAAAAGGCATTTGTGCTTCGCAGGGAAAGCTGTGCTGAGGGCTGTGACTGCATTCACCCCTGGCAAGGCCCTTCCTAGGCATGGGAGGGGTGACAATGTCTGTTGTCAGCATCCTGGAGGAGCCTGGGACACCCTGGCAGGCTGTCATCAGCACGAGCTCAGTGCCTGCTGCTTGGCTGCCTGGCCAATTCCACCTTGCACAAGAAAAAGCAAACACAAAGAGGAGGTTGCAAAAAAATTGAAGCGCCCTGAAGACAGGAAGTGTCAAAATCCAGGCTGCCCGCTCAGCCTGGCTTTGGCAGAGCTCAGGATGCCAGCAGGAAAGGAACACGTCTTCCATTTGATGAGGGGAAACATGCCTTGCTCTGTGTTGGAGAAGTTCAGGCTGTGGAAGGCTGTTTGATGTTTTGCTTCCCCAGCATCTCCAGTGGGTGTCCTGGCCCTGCTCAGGGCAACCTCCGGATGCTGTGGTGGTGATTGAAGTGTTTGTCCCTTCTGGGCTGGGCTCTGGGATGTATAATTCTGATTTCTGGGCTCCTTGAGATAAAAATACCAGTATCAGCAGGTGTCCAGTGGAGATCTCAGCCTGCACTGCCCCTGCCTGGCAACGTGGGCTGCTCCTGGTGCTGCACTGAAGCTCTTTGTGACAATGAGCACTGACAGCTCTGCCTGGACTCCCCTTTGCCTCTGCTCTGCCAGTGCCTTTCCCAGAGGGGAGGGATGCAGAGAGCCCTGCTTCAAGCAGCCATTCCTGCAGAGCTCCTCAGCCTGTCAGGAGTATGCAGCTCCAGCAAGGGCCAAGCTCCCACCAGCCTCATTCCCTCTCATCTTGGATGGACACAGCTGAGTGCAGAGGGCACCAGGATTTTGTCAGAGCTCATTTCAGGGGTCAGTTACCTTTCCCAAAGCATCCTGCTTTCACCTCACATCATCCATGATCTCACAGCTGGCTGTTCACTCAGGACTGTCCTGTGGGCAGTGGTGTGATGGTGGCAGAGGGGCTCCCTCACACCTCATTCCATCACTGCTCTGGGACCTGACCCCCCTGAGCCACCCCTCATCAGAACTGTGCTCCGGAGCCTTTCCCATCTCCATTCCCTTCCCTGGACATGATCCAGCACCTCCATGTGGATCTTGTTGAGGTGTTAGGGCATGGGTTGGACTTGGTGATCTTGAAGGTCTCTTCCAACCTAGTAATTCTGTAAATTCTGGGAATCTTGAGGGGCCCAGCACTGAACCCAGTACATGATTTCAGTGCATCTTGGAAAAAAAAATTATATTTTTGGGCATAAGTAAGATTATCAGGGATACTTCTGATCAAATATCCACAGAAAATAGCAAAGGACATCCATAAGGCCATCCCTGGGCACACTGAGGAGCACAGTTTGTTTCAGCAGGCTGGCAGGTAGGACTGGACACTCAGAACATCCATCAGGCAGGTTCAGCTCTGAGCTGCTGGACTCAGCTGCAAGGTTAGAGCATCCCAGTGGGACCTTCCACTCACAGACAGGGAGCTGGAAAAGGACCTTGGGCAGTCATCTGCTCCATCCTCCAGCTCAAAGCAGGGCTCATTTAAAGACTAAATCAGGCTGCTTGGAGCCTTATCTTTCTTATAGAAAGATAAACTGGACAACTGTAAATAAACTGGACACATCCAAAGACACTGCAGACACAAGATATCTTTTTGTCAAGAACATTAACTAAGTCTCAGTGTTTTTCACGGAGCAAGAGTTTCAAGTTTCTTGGTCATTTTTGTTTATATGAGCTCCAGTTGGCCAGTGACAGAAAAATTGGTTGAATTGTACCTGGCAGGACTTCTAAGAAATATTCAGTTTCATGGCAAAATGCATCTGCTTGACAAAATGGGACTGCTGGCTCATGTGGTGATCTTGGTGGAGTTCAGAAGGGATGGTTTCCCAAATCACAGGGTCAGAGGTGAGGACATCCCATGAACTGACGGAATGAGATCAGGAGGATCCTTCAGCAGCACAGAAACGTGACCACCCTGAGGAACCTGGGCACCCCTGAAGTTACCAGGAGCACCAGAGATGCCAAAGCCAGCAAAGCTGAGCTTGGACAGGCTCCACTGAGATGCAGGATGAAGTTTCCATTGCTGCAGGAGACAGCTCAGCCCAAGCATCTCATGCAGTTGGAAAGGATGGTTACCAACAAAGTTGGAAAGATCAGCTCTTTATGAGAATTGATGCTAGAATTCCCACACACCTTCTAGCTGGAAAACCATAGGAAAATTGTCCCAGCTTGAACAAAGCCAGGCTGTCTCCAGAACACTCTGTGTCCAGCAGAAATGCATGTTCCTGACACATCCCTGGGCCTGGGCTCACTGTAAGCTCTACATCTGCAGCCAGCCTGACTTGGGCAAAGTGGGCTAAATGAAGAAAAGTCTTCTTGTTGACTTGTGAAGAGGTGGCATCAACCCCCATTTCTGTTTCTTGAATACATTTGCCTTATTATTTAATGGACCACACGCCCCAGTCTTAGGGATGAAGGTCTAGATGTTAAGTATTCTTCTCATCAACACATCTCCTTCATTAGCACACCTGAAGAAATCCCATTTCAGTGGAGAGCTGGCTGCCTTGGCCCTTCTCTCTGACCACAGCCTCTCCCTAGGATGGGTTTACCAGGAACCAAAGACAAGAACCACGGCAAACCTCTCCTGCCTGCAGGGTTGTGGCTCTGGGACACCTGTGTGTGGCTGGGGGTGGCTGCACAGCTGCAGCACAAGCAAAGTGTCCTGAGAGGAGGCAGTGGAGAAGACTGCAGCGATTGCATTGTGATACAGAAGAAGTGTTAGAGCTAATCCATTGCCATCTGTCTTTATTTTGCTAACCCGTTCAGTTGGACGCCACAGAAGTGCATTCACAGCAGATGAGCTGGGAGAGCCGTGGCATGGCAGCTCTTGGATTACTGGCATGAAAAGAATCCTTTTGTTCACGAGCCAGGAAGATTAGCTGCTGCCACGTCTGTGTCTGGTTTGTAGGACAAGAAAGAGAAGATGCAGCTCTCTTGCTGCCTTGGCCACTGCTTTGTGGCATCCCAGCTCCAGCTCTTTTCTCACCTCCCTCTTGCTTTATCCTTCCTCTGCTCCTTCCTTCCTGCTCTCTCCTCATCTTGAGCTTTCTCTGTCTTTTCCATCTGCTTCTCTCCTCTCTTGGCATCTTCTCCGCTTCTGCTTGAGTGCACACAATATCCCCTTCTCCTCTTCCCCGAGTTCAGGCGGGCAACAGAAAAGTTCAGAGCAGCACAAGCTCCTCTCCATAGAGGTGCTTTACCTGCAGCCCCTGCTGAGAGAAAAATTGGCTCGCACCACCAGATCCCAGGCACATTTGCTCACAGCGGGCGCTGGGGATAAAGCGCTCCGGCGGCCGCGTTGTTCTCGCTGGCGGGGCTGGCGGCGCGGGGCTGCTCCGTGGGACGGGGCTGGGAGCCC
>NW_005054386.1:565246-570133 GCF_000277835.1 Geospiza fortis
CGCGTGCCCGGCTCTGCCGAGGAGCGGAGCAGCCTGACCCAGTTAGAGCTCCCCGACCAGTTCAGCACGGCGTGAGCCGGCTTTCAGAAGCGCTTCTCCCAGCAGGCGCTCAAGCCCTCGGTGTCCTTCGGCTCCAGCAGCGCCGCGCTGGAAGGAGATGCCCTTGAGATGCCCTTGAGATGCCCTGTGCGGGCTCTCTGCAGAGCACAGAGGAAGCCGGGTTCTCTCTGGGTTAGGGGCAGGGCACAGCCCCAGCTGCAGGGCAGGAACGCGGGGTTGTAGAGCAGCTCCTGCTCGCCCCCGTGGGCTGGGGGCTCCACGGGGTGACCCTGCCTCCATCAGGCACACCCGGGCTGGGGGCTCCAGGGGGTGACCCTGCCTCCATCAGGCACACCCGGGCTTTGCCGTGCGGGTCCCTGCAGACATCAGAGCTGCCTCCTGCTGATTTCACCCCTGGAAGAGGATGAATGCGGGGTGAGGCAGGGAGGGGAGGTGGGAAGTGTTCCTATTCCTCCATCTCCCCCTCGCAGGTCCGGAGCTGGGCACGCAGCGCCAGCTGGCAGCGCCCTGCCCTCCCCGGGCTCCAGGAGCACTGGCATCATGTGCAGGGCACGCTGACCTTGGGGCTGCATTCCCAGAGAGATGCTGGAGAACAGGAACCTCCCCCACCAGCTACTGGGGAAACGCAGCCTGGGATGGGGACACTCACAGCCTGCTCAGTGGTGTGCAAGGCTCCCAGACCTGCTTTTGTGACATCCTTAACTCTGCCCTGTACCCTGCAGTTACCAGATCTGTGCCACAGCCAGCATTCCCAAATACATCACTGCTGCAAATGCAGAGACTTCTGTGTGGGGTAAAAGGGGTAAAGAGAGGTGTTGGCTTGTTTTAGGTGTTGCCTAACAGAGGTGAAAACTCACCCAAGTCAAAAAATTCCCCAGAAATAGGTCTGCACTAGTGCCTGAGGCGGGCGCAGTGGATGAGAGCGATGGTGTGCTCCAGGAGCCAAGCTGCTCCCTGTCCCCCAGAGACTCAGTCCTCCTCCAGCATCCTTCACAGGCACCTCTGACTTTCAATCCACATTCGTGAAAAAACTTCATAATCTCCCTGACTAGGGAAGGTTTTGGGTCATATACAGATGGATGGAAGAAAATTAATTTTCTGCTTGGGCACTGAATCGTCGTAGGAGAAGACCTTCATCTCACACTGCAGCTCGCTGGACCATGCCAGCCTGTTGAATTTCCTCCTGTGACACTATGGGGGGCTGTTTGGGCCCTTCACAATCAAATAAGAGTCAGAGATACATTAAAGATGAGAAATGAGAATCCCTGCCCCCTTGCAGGGTGAGCCCCCGCTTCTCCCATTGAAAAAACACAGCCAGAATTTGACCCCCGTGGTTTTCAGAGCTGGTCAGTAATTTGGGGCTGCCCAATACCTCCAAAACTCTGCACATTGATCAACATGGGGGTCTCCATCAACATCAAGAGGTCTCCAGGGTCTCATGGTGGTCAAGTGGTTTGGGGTGTTACCAGCCAGTACCTGCAGTCACCAAGGGTTTGGAGAGGAATTTGTGTTGCTTTGTGCCATCTCCTGAGAGCCAAGAGGGAATCTCATCCCTTGCACCTCTCATCCCTGCACTGGCTCAGCAGCTGGACACCCATGGTACTCATCATCCTGAGCTTCCCCCCATGGATCCTCTGCAGCCAGACAAGACCATGGCATCTGCAGCTTTCAACCTCGAAACATCCTTGTGCATGGATCTTTGTAAGTTGTGGTGGCCTTCCCATTCCCATGTTGCTCCCTAACTATCCTAGCTATTCTCTCAGCAGCCCTAGGAGGATGAATGAGACTCAACCAAACTCCGGCTTGGAAGCAGCGTGGCTGCAGCGTTTGGGTCTGATCCTCCTCACTGCCCTGTGCCTCCCAGGGGTGGAGTCCCCCTGAGCAATGCTGGGGCTGGATGGGTGATCCTGAGCCAGGTGGGCGAGGGGCACGGCTGGCAGGGGGGGTGCCCACGCTGGCACTGCCATAGCAGCAGGGCAGGGTGCCCTGAGCTGGGCTGCCCTGTGCCCAGGGAGGGGGATGTGCTGGATCACGGCAGGTGGGAGCCCTGCCAGCACCCCTGGATCAGATGGGAGCTGAAGGGCTGCCTGGCTCTCCGTGACTCAGCAATAATGCTTTGGGTAGTTAACATTTCATTATCATTTTTAAAGGCTAAGTGGCTTTTACCACCTGAGAAGTATATTAATGGCCCCAGTAAAACACTCCCCTGAGTGCCCTAATGCTTCTGTTATATCGATTCATTTCCCCCCTCCCCCCTTTCCTTCTTTCTTTTTTAAAACATTTTTTCTCTCTCCCTGCATGTATTCCCCCATTATGAAAAATACACACTCATTTATACGGTGCAGACAGGGGGAATAATGCCTTTCTCCACCTAATAACACTGCTGAATCCTCCCTTCCTTACTTGCTTATTACTCCCCACAGCAGAGAGACAAGAGGCAGATGGTGACAAACTCCTTCCCTGCCCCCACAGATGATCAGCTTATTCCCTGGGTTCCCTGGGTTGTTCCCAAGGGGATTTCTTGGGGTTTGGAGGTTGTTGTGCTTCAGCCTCTGGAAGCCTCTCCCTTGGGCTGTGTTGTTTCCTACGTCTTGTCCTCTCACTTCAAGGAAGGCATTGAGAGGCTGGAGCATGTCCATGGAAAGGAGCGGAGTTGGGGACGGGTCTGGAGCCCCAGGAGCAGCTGAGGGAGCTGGGAAGGGGCTCAGCCTGGAGAAAAGGAGGCTCAGGGGGGACTTTGTGGCTCTGCACAACTCCTGACAGAAGGGGACAGCTGGGGAGTCGGGCTGTGCTCCCAGGGAACAGGGACAGGAAGAGGAAAAGGTCTTGAGCTGCACCAGGGAAGGTTCAGGTGGGACATCAGGAAGAATTTCCCCACTGGAAGGGTGGTCAGGCATTGGAACAGGCTGCCCAAAGAGCTGGTGGAGTCACCATCCTTGGAAATGTTCAAGAAATGTCTTCCAAGAAGAAGGCCTTGGAAGAGATCTCCAAGATCATCAAGTCCAACCTTTGGCTGATCAGTATCCTGTCAACAGCCCAGAGCACTGAGTGCCACCTCCAGTCATTCCTTGAGCACCTCCAGGGATGGGAGCTCCACCACTGTCCTGGGCAGCCCCTGCCAATGCCTGCCCACCCCTCCAGTGATGAAATTCTTCGAGATGTCCAGCCAGAACCTGCCCTGGTGAACCCTGGGGCTGTGTCCTCTTGAGATCTTCCCCACCACAAATGCAGACCCCCAAATTCCTGGATGCCACCTGCTGTACAGGCCAGGCAGGAGCCTCCCAATCCAGATTTGGTTGCTGCTGATGCTGGGTCCCACAGTGAAGGACTTGCTGTGTCAGCACTGGTACCAAGTGAGCTCCTCTGAGTGGCCAGGAAGGCCAAGGGCACCTGGCCTGTACCAGGAATAATGTGTCCAGCAGGACCAGGGCTGTGATTGTCCCGCTGTGCTGGGCCCTGATGAGGTCTTTTCCAACTTAAATACTTCTATGATTCTAGAAGTATTTCAAAAAGTGATTCTCCTCTCCCCTCCACCCCGCTCATCAAAAAGCCATTTCTGAGAGACGAAATGCCAGTTTCAAAAGGCAGGAAAGCAGGGAGCATCCCTGGCAGTGACAGGCCCAGGCTGGCCCAGGCACTGACCACGTTCTGCTGGTGAAGGTCACAGCTCAGAGCGCTCCAGATCCCCACAGGACTCTGTGGGATCAAACTCTCCTGTGATGCTGTGAACTCTCAGCTCAAGGCAGCTGCACCCTCTGATGTGCATCCTCCCATCCCTGATGTTGGCCAGGAGTTGCAGGAGGAAGGGGAGGCACCCTTGGGTCAAAGCTGAGGCAATTTAGCACCAGTGGCACCAAAGCTCAGCGTGTGACAGAACACTCCAGTGGTGTTGTTATATCCACTCACAAAATGGAATTTTTCTCAATCAGCAGGGATGGACCTTGGGATGTTTTAAATTCTTCTTTTCTGGCTGGGGTAGCAGCCAACAAAACAAGGCAGATTGCAGTGTGACTTACTCCAAAGTGCCACCCCAGCTCAGCTGGGGAAAGGGCAGCTTTGGGCTTCTTCCTTGTGAGTTTCTTGCCATTTTTCTGTTCTCAAAGTTTTATCTAAAGATTGGCAGTCCAGTTCCTTCCACATAAAGTTACCTGCTTGGCCATGAAGCACCAAGACCCCAGTGCCCACCCAGAGAGGCTCCAGTCCTCGTATCCTCAGTTTTTCCCCATCTCTAAATCTGGGGAAACATGCTCCTCCCAGAATTTATTTCTCAACAGGCAAAGCCTCTATTCTTTGCTGCTTTTCTAAATGACCTTTCCCTATCTTGTCGTGATTCCCTATCTAAACTATATGGGACAGGTGACTTCTCATTGTCTCCAACATTTGTTGATGTAAAATGGATTTCTTATCTCTGATGAAATACACCTCCCCTTTTCTCATCATTTTTTTTTTATATTTTTTGCTATTCTCAGGTCAGTATTTCGGGTGAGCTAGAGAAATTAATTTGAGCAGTTTCTTGTCTCAGTCCCTTTCTCCTCCAGGAGCTCAAAGACAGCTTCCTGCACTGCCCAGCCCTCGGGGGGGAGGTTGCAAGCATCCTGAAGAGCCACTGAACCTTGCTCCAGCCCAGAGGGACTCAGCCCTCCCCTCCTCTCCTCCATCCCTTGCATTTATATCCTGACCCCGGGCTCTCTGCATGCCAGGCAGGGCTGCGCTCCCTGCGGCTCTCCGGGCTCTGCAGGGAGGAGCAGGGACGGTTTGTGGGAAGAGGCAGAGCAGCAGCAGGGAGGGAGGGAGGAAAGGAGGAGGGTGGCACAGGAGCGGGCGGTG
>NW_005054386.1:570382-571864 GCF_000277835.1 Geospiza fortis
GTCAATCCAGCCCTGCACACACCAGCAGTGGCAGGAGCAGTAAGGGCCTTCCCTTCCCAGGAGCTGGGCTGAACCCCCAGGAGCTCACCGTGCCCTCCATGGCAGTGATTCCCTGACTGCTCCCCAGCCCCTCTCTCCACCCTGGCACCCAAAGCTTTACTCCTTCTCTTCCCTCTGCGTGCCCCCTTTCCCACCCTTTCCTGCTATCCCCTCAGGCTCACTGGCGTGCTGCTGGAGTGCAGGGGACACGGCTGCTGGGTGGATCTGCAGATAGGCTGAGATGAGGAAGCTGGCTGAACTGATGCCCAAGTCTGCAGACTGTCACATTCAGAGCTGCTCTCCTGCAAGTGAGAAAATTTGGTCCCGATAGTAACACTTGGATCGCTGCTTTGCACAGATGTAACTCCTTTCTCCAGCTTCTGTTTTAATACGCTCGTTCCTGCCTATTCCTGGAGATGCAGTTCGGTGCCGGATGGAGGGAGCAGCCCAAGACACCCAGGCAGCTTCACTCTGCAGCCAAGGGGCTTCCCATTGTTCTCCCCAAAACCTGCCCAGATCTGGAGATCTTCCACCCCAGGGGGCTCACAGCACATCCCGCTCAAAAACCCACCCAGCCCTCAACCCCCATTCGTGGCATTTCCTGGGATGGGAGATTTGGGCACTGAGAGCCCCACACCACGCCCTTGTTTTCCCCCACCAGCCCATGCCACCTGTGCCAGGTGTGCTGGAGGGAGAGGGCTGAGGCCATGCCCTTCAAGAGCTGCCATGTGTTGTCCTGGCAGCCCCGGCCGGAGCGGGATGGGCGGGACCGGGATGGCTGCAGCTGCAGCAGGAGCTGCCTGGCTTTGGGGCTTTCCGACTCACAGCCCTAATGCAACATTAATGGCTCTGCTGGCGCTGAATATTTATAAACCCACGAGCAAGTTCCTGCCCGTGCACCGGGAAGCCGGGGGCTGCAGGGCAGGGAGCAGCACACGGCCTCTGGCTCCAGGCTGGCCAGGCCAGGACCCTGCCCGTGCTCCAGGCAGTGGGACCTGCCCCGTCCACCTGCCTGGGAAGGGGAAGAAGATGAGAACAGGGAGGATGCAGCGTGGAGCTGTCTGCAACACCTTTCCCTCCCCTTTCAATCGTACATCTCTGCCTAAATTTGTGGAAAACCACACCAGCTCCACAAGCCCACCTCCCTCCCCTCTCCTGTCATCCCTCCCAACACCCCTGTGCTGCTGCAGCCCTTCCCAAAGCCTGACTCTCCCAACCAGTGTCCCTTGTCCGCATCCTCTGCTCCCCTCAGCATCCCCTCCCCATTTCCCTGACCAGACACCTCCCTTTCCAAATCCTGCTCTCCTGGGGTCAATTTTGAGGATTTCCCAGAGCTCCTTCCCACCTTTCTGCACATCCCGGAGATGCCAGGACCTGCTGCCTGCATGGCCCTTCCCTCCTCCTGCCGTGCCCCTGTGCCAGCCCAGCCACACAAACCACTGC
>NW_005054386.1:572065-575927 GCF_000277835.1 Geospiza fortis
GGAAAAGCACATGGAAAAAAATGTTATTTTCCCCCCCTTTTTAACCCGTTTCAAAGGGATCCTCTGCTTTTTTTGTTTGTCTCATGGAATCTTTTGTGTGGAGGCAGAATGAGAAATCGCCCTGCTATGGCTATCTGGCCAGCCAGAGGGAGATGCCAGCCTCCAGGGGACATCACTTTGGAATGTGGAGACCTTCTCTCCCACCCAGCCTCCTTGGACCACTCTTCCCAGTGCAGGGCAGGTGGAAAGCCCTCCTTGGGGGGGGAGGGAGAGCCCAGGAAGGCTCCCACCCACCTGGGGTGATGTTGCAGTGAGAAACATGGTTTGGCTCTGCTCCAGCTCACCTCGCCCTGCATCGGGCACTGCAGCTGAGGGGGCTGGGGGGGTCCTGGGGGCCAGGGACATCCCCCCTGCCCATCCCCATCCCCATCAGTGCCCGTGGCCCAGGCCACCTCTCTTCTCTCCTGTTTGAGCCGTCAGCTGCAGCAATGAAAGCACCTCCCCTTCCCAGCTCTACATTAAAAGAGCCGGACCTAAAATTAATTTAGCCCTGCTCTTTGTTGTGGACAATACAGAGGGGATATTGTGTGTGGGGAGAGAAAGACTTTTTGTTTGGGTGAGGAGACAGCGGCGGTCTGTTCTTGCGGACATCTGAAAACAAGGCTGGGAAGAGTGGCCCTTTAAGTTCGGCTGAAGCAAAAACACACAGCCCCATCTCACAATTAAACACAGTATCAAACCGAGAAAGGATCAATTGAGCCTAAAACAGAAAGCTCCCCATGTGACAGATTCCAGAAAGTACGTGATACACCATGCCCAGGGCTAGTACATGCCTGCTGTGTTTCCCAGTACATGATTAATTTGACTCAGGGCAGGAGGCTGCAGGCAAGGGATCTGCAGCACACACTGAAAACTTTTAACACTTTGAAGACTGGAGGCGCGGCTGAGCGCCGCAGACAAAGGCAGAGGCGGAGGCGGGCGGTGGGAGCACGGGCTGGACGGACCCACGGACAGCCGCTGACTCGGTTCTCAGCCCGTCCCCAGCACGGGGTGTGCTTCCCGCTGGAGGCCAGCCCCGGCATCCCCGGCCAGCATCCCGCCTCCATCCCGCGGGGCTGCTCCCCACGGCCACGCTCGCAGGGACGATTTGGGGCTGGGGGTCCATAGGGCAGTCCCTGAGCTGCAGTGCCATCCCTCGGCTGTGTGACAGGGATCGCCGGGGGAGGTTTGTTTCCCTTTCCCGGTCTTACAGGTGACCTTGGAGATGCGCAGATTAGAAACAATTAATATATTAGTGGCTTAATTGCTGGAGAGTGCGGATGAAGGCAGCGGGCACTTTCCCCGGGAGGCAAGGGGTGGCGCTGCGACACCAGCGGAGCAGCCTGTCCTGGTGGGGTGCGGGCTGGGGACACTGGGGTGACAGCCCCAAAGCTGCCCCTCGCCGCCCTCCACCGGCTGCCCACGGGGGCACACGCTTGTCTAAGGGCAGGATGCGATCTTGGCCGAGGGGATACAAGGTGGCACCCCCAGAGTCGGATTGCCTCTCTTCCCCCTGCCCAGCTGTTGGGGACATAGCCCTTCTAATGTCACCCTGGATGAGGGGTGCAGGCTGGGGACATGGGGGTGGCATGCCCAGTGCTGGGTGCCTTGTCCCCCCCTGCCCACACAGCACTCCTCAGGCAGAGCTCAGGGCCCTGGCCAGGGTCTGTGCCACCAGCCCTGCACTCCTCGCTGTGCAGGTGGTCCCTGCTGCCAGCCCACAGGCTGCCATCCTGGGGGCAATGTGGGGCCCACAGGGGCCACAGCCACGGCACTGGGGTGGCTGCTGTGCAGCAGCAGGGCTGGCATCACCGTGCTCAGACTGTGCAAACCACCCCTGAAAGCAAACAGAGCCCAGGCTGTGACAGCACTGCCCAGGATGGCTGGACACAGAACCTCACAGCTCTGCTTCTTGTTGCCAGTGTCTTTTCCCAGGCCTGGGAATGGTTTTAGCTTGGGAATGACACTCCCCAGCCTCAGCCCCAGCTCTGGACCCTGCCCAGTGCCACAGAGGTGCTGCAGCCCATACAGGGAGCCCTGAGATCCCTTATCCCTGGGGGAACACACCTCACCCAGGCTGCTCTGATCCTGCTACACTGAGCCTTTAACCAGCACGACTTCTCCAGAAATATCTCTGTCAACAGGGCAATCCAGGCTGTCTCGTGAAGGAAGCAGACCCACAAGTTTCCAGGGATGAGCCACACAGGGTTTGGCACGGAGCAGCTCCTTTTTCAGGCAGCTCTCTCCCGTTAAAGCAGCTGAGCCATCCCCATGCGGGATGTGGAGCAGGACGGAGTGGGGAGCAGCAGGGCAGCCCATCGTCGGGCTCTGACTCCCCCCATAAAATGCAGCCCCTCCTGCCTGCCTCAGCGAGGGGCTCCGTTCATTATCCGCTGCCAAGTGCTCCGAGATGCGCGGATCAAAGGTGCCGGCGCAGCTCCAGCCTGATGATTATTGATCATCCCTTCCGAGCAGGTCCCAAACGAAGGCAGCGAGCCCTGAACGCCCAGGAGCCCAGGGAGGGCCCAGCCATCGACTGGCGATTTTTACTGCGGCTGACCCGAGCCAGGGAGCAATTTCTGTTCATCCATCAAGGAGGATCCAGGCGTGAGCAAACAGCCAGGTCATGGGCATTCATTTTATTATTAAATCCTAAAGGGGCCGCGGCTCGTGCAGCTGGATGTAAGTGATCTTCCTGCTCAAAAGACGAGCTTTGAATTTAATTTTGCAGCCCGGCTGATAGACCTGGGGATGACTCAGCCAGAAGAACCAGCTAGGCCTTCTCCTCGGGGAGGAGCAACACAGCCAGGAAGAGTCAGGGGCCAGCTCCCAGCACAGCACAGCCCTCAGGACCCTCCTGGAGCTCCTGTTGTCCCCACTTTGTTCTCCTGTCCTCGTGCACCATGTGCCAGGGTGGCTGAGCTCACGTTGAGGGCTGTGGCTCTGCTGGGGACAGGCTCTGAGCTGTGCTAGCCCAACACAGGCACAGGTGGAGTGAACTGTAACAGCGCTCTGGTGGTGAGAGCCACCCCTGGAGCACGAGCACCACGTGTGGATTCACCCTGCACAGCTGGGCACACACATCACCCACTGCAGAGGTGTGCTGCACACCCTGCATGGCTGTAAACACACATCACCCACTGCAGAGGTGTGCTGCACACCCTGCATGGCTGTACACACACCATGCACAGCTGTACACACACCCTGCACAGCTGTGGTACACTCATGAACAGCTGTACACACACACCACTCACTGCAGAGGTGTACCACCCTCATTGCTCACCTGTACCATGCACCCTGCCCAGCTCTGTCACCCTCACTGCACAGCTGTGCCATGCACCCTGCATGGCTGTACCACACTCCCTGCATGGCTCTGTCACACTATCTGCACAGCTGTACTGCATTCCCTGCATGGCTCTGCTCTGTCACATTCCCTGCACAGCTGCACCACACTCCCTTCACACCCACACGCTGTTTCCTGCACCAGCCCATGCATGGCTGCCCGCACAGTCCCTGCTGTGCCAGGCTCCTGCAGGGCCGGGGTGCTGAGGACAGGCGGGATGCTGGTGGAAGCCAGCCCCGAGGGAATGTTCCTGGAGGGGATGCAAATGCTGCTGCAGCTCCCAGGACTGTGGGTGTGGGAGCTGAGTGCCCTCTGCTCGTGTTCCCTGGGCTGGCACCGAGCAAGCCCGGGGAGCAGAGCACAGCCCCTGTAATCCCTGGCGCCCATCCTCATCCTCCTCCTGCCCCCACAAGACTGGCTCCACTTTCCCCAGCAGGAGCCCAAGGAAAAAAAAAGGAAGAGAGAGAGAGAGGGAGGGAG
>NW_005054386.1:575942-578813 GCF_000277835.1 Geospiza fortis
TGTCTTCTTTAATTAATGAGGCAAGGCAGCCTGGAGAGCACGTTTGGGATCGCAGGCCCCCAGCCAGGGGCGAGCCAGCAGCCAGGGCAGTGACATGGAGGAAGAGAGATGGGGGGAGCGTGGGGGGACACAGGCACAGCTTTTTATACTCTCCTGTTAACTGATCCACGGAGCTTTCCTGGCATCGGTTTCAAAGGTATCCCTTCACTAATCCGCCGGGCTGTTCCAGGATGGCGGTTTTGACCAGCCGGAAGGGGGAAGGGAGGGAGGAGAAACGGTCACAGGCAGACTGCACCTTTTCACAGCCCGCAGGAAAGAAAAGCAGGGGGGGAAAAAGGAGCAGAGTGTGCTGTGGGGCAGGGGAGGGGGATGCTGCTGCTGGGGAGCTGCACAGGGCCAGCTCTGGGGACAGCTTGCTGCAGCATCCGGGGAGGGAAGCAAACGGCACCTTCCAAATTTAGCTCCGGCACGCATCTGCCTGCCGGGCACCGCGGGCATCCCCAGCACGCCCTCCCCAGCAGCCTGGCCTCTATATGGGCTGATCCCCTCCCCAGTGACCTTCCCCAGGAGGGCTCCCGCTCCAGGGGGAGTGCCATAGGGCACCCACCCAAATTCCCTACAGGGCACACCTCCCACCCCAGGGAAGGCAAGCTGGCAGCTGTGCAACGCATGGATACAACAGGAGGGAGGTGGCCCGGTGGCATTTGTGCCCTGGGGAGGGCTGTGTGGGTGCCACTTGGCCATGTGAGCTGGGGGCTGAAGCAGAGGCAGCAGTTTTCACACAGAAGCAGCACCTTAGGGCCTGATTACTGGGGCCAGACCCTGCCTACCATTACAAGGGTCTTCTTCAGTTATAGTTCTTGCTGCTCTGTTGTTGTTTTAATTTCAAAATGTAGCCCCAGAGAGAGCCTGGCTGGGTGCCCAGCCTGCTGTGGGGACTCTCCAGGCAGGTCCAGTCTGCCCCAGCAGCTCCCCAGCATCCCAGCATCATTTTCTCCTTCAGCCCATGAGCCACTGCCCTTCTGCTCCAGCTCTCCCTCATTCCAGGGCAGCCTCTGCCCGTCATGCTGGAGTCAGCCTGGCTCTGTTGTGGCCATCACCAGTGGACACCAGCACCCCTGGCCTGCAGGGAGGACACCACATCAGGCACCAGCACTTCCATGGGACAGAGAGGAGATTGCAAAACTGGCAAGGACCCTTCTGCAGGGCACCACTGCAGGCAGCAAAGGTGTTTGGTCATTAATGTCACTTTTCAAATTGCAGTTCAGAGCTGGGCACAGTCACCACCAGGGAAAAGCTGCTGGTGCTGACCCAGGGGGAAGGTACAAGAAGAATTTGCTTGTGAGCTTTTCCTCTAGGTGGTTAAAAAGCTCAGTCTGTGTGACACAGAGAACTGTGCTAAGACAGATCCCACGCCACAGCTCTGATTTCCCTGTCAGGCCAAGGCCACTTTGCTAAAGCTCATGTCCTGACGTGTAAGATTTGGGCAAAGCCAGGTAAAAGCCTCAGTCTCCCTGTGACTCTGAGGTAGCTGTGCTAGCTCAAAAACCAGATGTGTTGTGCTCCTCAGCACAGCTATCTAAACTAGCCTCAAAATGCCTACAAAACTCCTCTTCAGTATAGGAAAAATGTCACTCCTCCATCCAATAATATTTTTACAGCTTCTTGCTGCCCAACCAACTCCCTGAAGTTCCAGCAGTGTCAGTTCTGCATCATTTTTGAAAGGTCCTTTTTGAGTGAAGGACCAAGTTTTTTGTGTGAAGAAGAGAAACCAAACCAAACCCTCCTGCAGAGCCTAAATGGCACGGTGCCATTTGGGGTTGAGGACTGCTCTGGACTTTTTTGGTCCCTTCAGACCTGGCCCACCACCTGGACAGTGCTCCTTGAGAGCTGCTGGGAGGTTGGTGTAGCTCATGCACAGTCCTTTGTCCCAGGATGGAGTTTGCTCGCCCATCCTTCCATCTGTTGGAAGAGGGGAAGGGTTACCCCCACACCCAAGAGAGGAAAATCCTCTTTCCTGCCAATCTCAGCCTCTGATGCTCCCCAGGTTCTGAGGTGCTGTGCATGCTGCTGTGCAGAGAATGCATGCAGGAGTTTGGGAAAGCAGCTGGGAAGGGGCTGAACCCCTGATCCAATTTTACACCAGTGTGTTGGACAGTCCCCTGTCCTGCAGACCTGCAGGCAGAGAGGCTGGGATGGCGCTGCCTCGGAATGGGAATGCCATGGCAGAACCAGCCCATACCCAGCATGAGGACATTACACATTACATTCCTCCCTGACCTTTGTCCACGGGCTCATTAAAATAATTGATCCTAGCCATGACAGGCACACAAGGACCCCGTGCTTGTCACATCACCTCCTGGGTGGCTCCTTCCTTCCCAGCGCTCTGGCCAGCCCCGAATCTCTTTTTGCCAGACCTTCCCTCGCCCCGTGCTCCCCCGGGGCCATGGCAGAGCCGTGTTTGCCCCGAGCGCCCCGGCATGGGGGGCAGCCCGGGCTGCCTCAGGGGCTGGGGAAGGTGTCTCGCTGCTGCCCACGGGGAGATCCAGCCGCTTCTTTTGCTGGCTTTCCTCCGGAGTGTTAATTATTCCAGCCCCAGGTGGCATTGTCCCTCACTATTACACGGTTGACCTGTATCTAATCCGTCATCATCTGGAACCCTCTGGCCCGTCCTGGCATCCCCGAATCCCCCACGCCTCCGTGTGCTTTATTCCTCCTGCAGGAACCAAGTTACAGTTTCAGGAGGGAATCAAAGCAAAGCCCCTCGATTTCCATCCAGCGGAGCCCGGTGACTGTGGAGCCCCCCGGGGCGGCTGAATCCCGGCCGGGCAGGAGCGGCCGGTCCCCGTCACGCTGCCCTCCGCACCCCCG
>NW_005054386.1:578868-581948 GCF_000277835.1 Geospiza fortis
TGTAACCCGCCGAGCTGGTCCTTCACACGCCGTGAATGATAACAGCGAGCTGCGGCCCATTGTCTGCGGCCCTCGCGCCGGTTTGTCAAGTTTGCGGTTGCATTTTAATCCTGACGCCTTTTCAAAGCCCAGCTGCGCATTGTGTGGGCGCAGGAATTCTTGACTTGCAAATCCCCCAGCATTAAATTGAACCTTCTGGGGCTGCGGGGATGGTCCGCACGGTGAATGGGGGGCGGGGGGAGCCTCCTTGCCCCCTGCCATGAATAACAAGCAGATGAGAACAGCGCAGGACAGCGCTGGGGGAGCCTGGTGCGGCCGAGGTGACAGCGCTGGGGACTCTGGGGCTGCTGTGGTGCTCAGCAGTGAGATTTGTGGCCAGGCACGGGCAGCTCGGCAGCTCCCCCCAGCCCCTCCTGCTCGCTGTGGAGCCGTTTCAGACCATGTGTGACTCCAGCAAGGAGGGCTCAGTGTCCCCCGTGTCACAGCACGGGGACAGCCCTCGGTGGGGGACACAGAGAGGGAACTGCGAACCAGAGAACCACAGAATGGGCTGGGTGGGAAAGGAGCTTAAAACTCATTTTGTTCCACCCGTGCCATGGGCAGGGACACCTTCCCCTATCCCAGGTGCTCCAAGCCTCATCCAAGCTGGCCTTGAGCACCTCCAGGGATGGAGCAACCGCAGCTCCTCTGGGCAATCTGTGCCACAGCATCACCAGCCTCATCACCAGCCTCATCACCAGCCTCATCACCAGCCTCATCACCGGCCTCACAGGGAAGAATTTCTTCCCAAGATCTCATCTAACCCTGCCCTCTGTCAGTTTACAGCCATTCCCCCCAGGATGGGGAAGGGACAGCAAAATCCTGTGGGTGCTGCAGTGCCAGCCAATGGGTCATGCAGGCAGATTTAGCCTTTTCCTGCCTGTCTGGGTCTGCTGCAGGGATTGGGAAGCCTTCCTGCAGCCTGGAGGTGTGGAGGCTGGCCAGACCCAGCTGAAGCAGACAGGGCAGGGGTCTGCCCATGCAGGTGGTGTTCCAGCTGTGATGACCCAGGCTGTGCTGCCCAGTGCTGTGGTTAGTGCTAGCCATCCTCCTGCTCTGCCCAGAGAACAAAGGGTGCCCTGTGTGCAGGAGAAGGCCCTGCTGCCCTGCTCGCTATGGGCTGCCTGAACCATCCTCCGACCAGTTGGGCAAGTTTTCAATGCAGCCAAGTTGGGTTTTTCATAAAAAAAATACACACACACATACACACACACACCAAAAAACCACCCATTTGTCAAAGCTGAAACGTTTCAGGGAGCTGTATCGTTCAGGCAGGCTTTTGGCGGCAGCCAGCCCCATTTCCTAACCCTGTGCCTAGCAGGCAGCTCCAGAGCCAGGTTCCCAGGCCGCCTGCAGGCTGCCAGGGCTCCCAGCAGAGCAGCCTCTCCCTGCCTGCCCGGGTGGGAGCTCATCCCTCCAGGCACGGCTTTGCACAGGACCCCAGCGCTGCAGGCATCCCACGGCTCCCGGCTCTTCCCTGACGGCTCCTGGCTGCTGGAAGCGGCCCCAGCAGCCCTCTGGAGCTGGGGCAGCGCGGGAAGTGTCAACTGACAGCTCTGCTTTGTTTCAGGGGGAAAAAAAGAGTAACACAATCCCCTCTCATCTTCTCTGGTGGCCTCACTTAACTTCTCAGTGCCTCGCTTTGCCAGGTTCTGGCATCGTAAAGCCCTGTAAAAGACTCGGAGGTCCTGGAGCTTGGGGGAGGAAGGTAGGAATGGAAATAGGAGGAGGGACTGGCTCCCAGAGCCCTCCAGCACCTCCCAGGCCAGCACTGTCCTTTCCCCTCCTCTCTGCACACTGTCAAGTGTGTGTGATTGCTCTGCACATCCTCACCTCCCAGCACCCCTTCCTCTGCTCTCCCTGACCTGCTTTCCTTCTCTCCAAGGCCCAGAATGCTGCAGCCATCCCTGCCTCTGCCAGGCTTCCCTCCTCTGCTTCCCTGCCTGCTCTGCTCTGTGCAAGGGCTCAGGCAGACTGCCCCCAATCCTTCTTTTTGTCCTTGATGTGTCTTCACCAGGGGAGAGCCCCCTGTTCCGGGCACAGACCCCAGTCAGGCTCAGTGGGGACCACTCAGTGGGAGCCTGGAAAATGCAGGAATATGAATCCTGCAGAGGTAGAAAAAGTGTTTAAGTTCCCCAGGGCACTGGCCAGGAAGCAAGACCCTGAGCCCAGCAAGCTGTCCCAGACAGGAGTTGGCCACTGTCTGCTGGCCATGCAGGACTTGGAGTGACGTCTGTCCTCAGAGCCACCCTCCACTCAGCAGAATTCCCCACACCAACCAGAGAGAGAATTATCCCCTGTTTGTTTGCCCTGGTTTGTTTTTAACAAAACTGTGCTGCTGGCTGTTTATCACTTCATTTTCCTCCAGGAGATGAGGCAAGCGAAGGAGATCAGCCAGAATAAACCACGACCTTTCTGGGCTCTGCTGTGGGCTTGGACTTTCCACCTACCAGCGTTTGTACCAATGGGGTCTGAGCTGAGCAGATGCCAGGTGCCATGTTTGGTGCTGGCACAGGAGCAGCATATGCAGCTCTGAGCTCAGGCCCACGGGATACTCCCCAGCGTGTGCTCATGACACCCACCCAGAGAGTTTTTGTGCCACAGCTCAAGTCACTTCCTCACACCCAGCAAATTCCTCCCCCCACGGGGAAGCTCAGCAGACGAGGGCTGAGTGCACACAGAGCGCCATTTCTGGGTTCCTGCAAGACCCAGGCATGCAGGGACTCCCTCCCTGGCCTTGCTCAGTCCCCAGCTGGGCAATGTGTGCAAAATTCCTGAGATGTCTCCCTGGGATCTGAGGGCTTTGCTCCCTGGATGTGCCCAGTGTGTGAAGGCAGAGTGTGCACGGAGCCACAGCAAAGCACAGCCATGTGAAAGATGCTCCATCCAGGGTGTCCAGCCCACCCCTGCCTCTCCTCTCACAGCTCTGCAGCCCAGCCTGGGACCTGCCCCTGGCTCAGGTGGACCAGACTGGCCTCCAGCCAGGCCCTCACCAGCCTGGGCTCCAAGCCCAGCCCAGGGGGAGCAGTTTGGGTCAGGCT
>NW_005054386.1:582036-593464 GCF_000277835.1 Geospiza fortis
CTGGACAATGCAGTAATGCAGGAATATCCACCACACACTGACCAGCCTTCCCATGGGTCACAGGGGGGTGCACAGCCAACCCCCTCCCCATCTGGGTTGTGAGGGGCCTGGCTTGGGAGGCTGAGAAAGGCAAAGCCTTCTCCCCAAAATGGCTCTGTCCACCCAACCCTGAGTGCCAGGTGTGCCACTGGTTCCCACAGGGTCCTGCTGAGCCTCCTGGGGCTCCTGCCCCTCCTGCTCAGGGATTCACATCCAGTGCTCCTGGCACATCTCCCTGTCCTCATCTGGAGCCAGCCTGGCTCTCCTTCCCTCTCCTCGGGGAGAGAGAGGCTCTCTGGTGTCATTGCTGCTCCCTCCAGGCCCAGAATGTTCTGTCCAGTGGATCTGTTATCCTTTGGAAGCACAGTGTGTCCAGAACATCTCTCCCAAATTGCCCTGAGAGGGGTTGAGGGATGCCTCTGTCCTGGCTGTTGTGGTGCTCACATAAGAGCTGAACATTCACTGTCTTTACCGCAGACTTGAGCTGTGAAAAGAGCTCTCCTGGCTTGTTTTTGAACAAAATCCAAGCAGTTTTGACCCATGGATGGCATCCTGAGTTTTGAAGGCATTTACTGAGTAGGAGTAAGCTCAGAGATGTGGTGATGGACCAGGGAAAAGCTGTCCTGGTAGGGATATCTCCAAGGGAAGATGGGAAAAGACCCCACTCTAACAGCCATCTGCCAAGTGTCCTGGTGGCTTCTTCTGGGCCACTTTGGTGGCTTCTGGGCCAAAGATGTCCTGGCTTCTGAGCCCCAAAGGTCAGCTGTGGGACCTGTGTGAATGGGGACAGTGAAGGTGACAGTGAAGGTGACAGTTTTGAGCTCCTGAGAGAACAAAGCCTTTCTCAATGATATATCTTGAAGGTCCAGGCCATCAAAATCCTCCACATGAAGCACAAAGAAAGGTGTCCTCCATCCCTACGAGTGCCCCAGGCATGGTCAGATCAAGTGGGTTTTGGTCACCACTAAAGAATTCCCCTTCCAGACACAGGGGAGCCTCAGGGCACACACAGGGAAGCAGCAGGGCATGAGGCAAGGCAACCCTGGGAGGGCAAGCAGCTCCCTGGAGGCATTTAGGGCCATGCTGGGAGAGCAGTGGGGATGGCAGCCAGGCTGGAAGCGTGCCCTGCAGCCTGCCTCTCTCCTCCCTCAGCTGAGTCCCAGCAGGTAGTGACACAAAGCAAGCAGGTTTGTTCGCAGTGACATTTTGGAGGATGCCTCCCAAAGATGAGTCAGGCTGTGCCTGCTGCAGAAAAACAGTGATGCAGTGTCTTGTGGGACAGCTTTAGTGGCTGTGGTGGTGGCAGGCTCACCTGAGCCAGCCTCACCACGCTGCTCCTTGGGAAATGCCTGCCACAGACACAGCCAGTGGTTTCGGCAAGAGCAGCCCAAACAGCCTTCCTTTCCTTCCACGAGTCATTAATGCTCCTGGAACTTGAGCAGCACTGGAACTGAGGTGTCTCTTCAGCGAGGTGCCCACCCAGAGGTGTCTCTGCCTGCAGTGTCCCCCCTCATGCTGTCCCTGTTGCCAAGGTGCCCAGCTTAGCAATGCCTGCTGCTGACACCAGACCCTGGATGCTGCCTATCACATTTCCCCGAGCTGCAGAGAGCAATGAAAACAGAGATCAGAGAGCCGAGGAGAGCAGCTCAGCCTGCTAATTACAGTGGGAAAGCAACATTCAGCACCTGCTGCTGGCAGCTCCGTGCTCCTGCCAGGGGCTGTGTGACAAAACAGGTTCTGTGGTGCTGAGACAGGGCAGAAAACAGCATCCAGGAGGGCCAGGAGTGCTGGGGGCAAAGTTGGTGTCGCCAGGAAGGAATAAGACACACTGGTGGGTTCAGGATTATTAAATCCACCATGCACCGATCCAGACAGACACACTGGGTGTGTGCAGAGGCAGGTTGTCACCACCATCATCACCCTTCTGCCGGCTCTGCTCCCGTCCCTGTGCAAATCACCATGTTTTCTTCCTGCCACCTCTGCCAGGGTGATTTGTGTCAGCAGGGTCTCTGGCCAAGGTGATTGCAGCAGCAGCAGCAGCAGCAGCCTATTTTTGGGAGTGCCCTTGAGAGCGGCGCGGCAGGAAGGTGCAGCCCAGCTGCTGGCGGGGTCCGTGCCCCGGGAGGCTCCGGCAGCTGCAGCCCCTGCTGGCCGCCCTCCAGAGCCGCGCTAATTGCGCCGGGCCCTTCACTAGCGCAGGGGCTGCCCGCTGGCTCTGCTGCTCCTCGGGAGGGGACACAGTGCCCCAGCCGGGGGCCACTTCAGCCTGCAGGAGATGCCAGCGTCTCCTTTCGGGTCCTGGGGTTTTGGCTCCAAAGGTGCTTTCTGGCTCAGCTTGCATTCTGGATGCCTGCTGACTCCCCAGGACTTTGATTTGGCTCTGAAAATCAGCAATAGGCTCACAGATCCCCCTTGTTTTGAGGCCATTTTAGGTACAGACAAAGATTTAAGGGACAGCTTTGCACCCAAATGTATGTGAATCCTATTCTGACCATCACATTGATTTACCTTATTGTGACCGTGTTCACAGGGGTCTTAGGATGAGAGAAGAGATGAGGATCTGACTCCATGTTTCAGAAGGCTTGATTTATTATTTTATGATATATATTACATTGAAACTATACTAAAAGAATAGAAGAAAGGATTTCATCAGAAGGCTAGCTAAGCATAGAAAAGGAATGAAATAATAACAAAGGCTTGTGGCTCGGACTCTCTGTCCAAGCCAGCTGACTGTGATTGGCCATTAATTAGAAACAACTACATGAGACCAATCACAGATCCACCTGTTGCATTCCACAGCAGCAGATAATCATTGTTTACATTTTGTTCCTGAGGCCTCTCAGCTTCTCAGGAGGAACAATCCTAAGGAAAGGATTTTTCATAAAAGATGTCTGTGACGCCTCATCTTACAACCCCAGGTAACATCTCACTGAGGTGCTGTCCACCCCCAAACTGCCCCACTTCACCTGAACGTGGCAGGGATCCATCTGAGCTCCTGGGCCACCCTTGATCTCCCTTGCCCAGAGCAATTGTGGCTGCCCCTGGATCCCTGGCAGTGTCCAAGGCCAGGTTGGACAGGGCTTGAGCAGCCTGGGGTGGTGGAAGGTGTCCCTGCCCATGGCAGGAGGTTGAAATGAGATGGTTTTTAAGATCCCTTCCAACCCAAACTGTTCTATGATCTGTTGACCTGCAACACCCCAAAATGAAGGCAGAGGCCTGGCTGGAAGCACGTTTTGCACCCCTCCGCCTTGCATTCCACACCTGCCCATCCAGTGAGCACCAACAGCCCTTCCTGGAGTGGGTGTCACCCTGCAGGACCCAGGATGATGGTGACACCTGGGATTCCACCTCTTTCTCGGTGGTGTTGCACCTCAGGGTCTGAAATCTGCCTTGCATGAGAATGGTGGCTCTGCCAAAGGCCTGTCCTGCCCTGGCCACGTCTGCAGCAGCAGCTGGGGGGAAAGAATCTCTCTTTCACATCCTTCCCTGGGATATAAGAAGAAAACCACACAGTGCTTCCCACAGCACTCTCCCTGGATCTTCCTGATCCAGATGCTGTGCAGAGTGCCTGCTTTTCCACAGGTTCCTTTTCCATGATCTTGCATCCACACTAATGCTTTGATGCCCTTTATTAAGGACTTCCACAGCACGTTCCTTGAAAAATTGCTTCCATCCATCTGCTTCAAGCCACTGCCTTTGCCTCATGCCCCTGCTTCTCAGCTGGGAAGGAGAATGAGCAATCCCTGCTCACATTCCCTGTGCTGCTCATCCTTTCCTGGATTTCTCAGGCACCCCCAGGTGTCTCTTCCTGCTCTCTTCATGAGAGGTAGCTGCAGTTCAGTGGTGTGCATGAGAAATGCTGTGGCTCGCAGTAAAGCTGGAGTCCTGTGATACCCTCCAAATATTGCTGAATTTATCTTTCCAGCACACCTGCCAAGCTGAGAAATCCTGTTACCCCTATTCCAGTGAGGAACAGCATGGCCAGGTAGCAAACACTCCCCTGATGCAAAGCAGGTGCTGAGCCTGCATGTCCTTGTTCCCACCCCAGAGGTGCTTTTCTTAGCAAACCAGCTAAACCAAGCTTAACAAAGCACCTGGCTTAACTCAGCACCCAGCCAGCTGACCAAAATCTTGTCATTCCAATGACCAACCCGCCAGGGCTGTGTTTTGATCTCCAGGAGTTGTCATCCAGCTCGGATGGCAGCAAAAACTCGGAGAGATATGGCTTTTCCCAGACAAAGGGAAGGAGGGGAGGGAGCAGCTGAGCCCGTGGAACTGTTTGTGCAGCCACAATCACACCTTAAAGCACGGCAGCAGCACCTGGAAAACAGCCCTTGTGTGAGCCTGGCAAACAGAATGGTTCAGTGTGGAACACCCTTTTTGGGGGCACTCACACACCCCCTGAACGGTGGGGGCTCACAGAGGCAACACTTTGATCCTTTTTGGCCAGGGAAGAATTGCTCCCTCCAGGTTTTAACTTCACAGCTGTTTGCCTTCATTAAATATATATTTTTTATTTTTTTAAATAGAGAGGAAGGCCAGTGTTTTCTGGCAGTTTGAAAGGGTCCCACCCAATGCAAACGGAAGGGAGCAGAGAATGGGGAAGGCTGGGAGGGAAAGTGTCCCAGCCTTGCCTCTCCCTGCCCCTGCCTGTGGTCCATGTGCCCTCCAGCCGTGCCCTCTTCCCCTGCCCGTGTTTCCCTTGCTTCCCTTGCTGGGCAGCTTCTGCTGACCCCTCTGTGGGCCAGAAGCTCCATCAGTGCTGGGGTACAGCAGGGACACTTGGGCACCATCAATGTCAGAACCCAGGACATCCCTCTGGCTGTCCTGGATTTCAGGGCCCCTGCCAGGGGGCTCAGAGGCCCTGGCACAGAGCCCACAACACCTGTGGGTTTGATTATGACCCATGGAGCAAATTCCCAGCCTCATATAAAGATTTGCAAGCCACAACAGTTTAAGTAGAATGATGGTGAAGCCATCATGGGGTGAAAAATAGATCTTTGGGGTCTTTGGTATGGGGGGTCAGGGGGCAAGATGGAGGAATCTGGGTGTGTCCAGCCTTTCTCCTTCTTCTTCTTCTTGGCCTCCATCTTCTGGGTGATGTTGGCACTTTTAGATTGGTTTAGAGTAGAAGCTCACTGTCTAACACAGGTGATGGGTATTGGGAAGTTATTGTAAATATTGTACAGGTAGTTTTTAGTATAAAATGATAACACTGCCCTGGGGCAAGCAGAGTGCCTCTGTTTGACCTGCTGAGAGGACCTTGGCTGGACAGGAGAAAAAATTTTATAGATAAGGAACAATAAACAACCTTGAGACCGAGAACTGAAGAGCTCTGACTCCTTTGAGCACTGGGCTGGGAAAAGAGACTTTGTGACACATCTTGGGGTCACTGTGAGCAGCAGGAGTCCTGAGACATCAATGCTGGGGTACAGCAGAGACCCTGGGGGCTCAGCTCTGGGGCACTGGAATGCCAGAGACAAGGGTAGAAGCAGCAGGGCCAGACCCAGACCCCACCTGAGCCAGGCCACGCTCCAGGAGGCTGCTGGGGTGCGTAGGGATGCTCCAATCTGTCCCCAGGGCAGAACTTGCCATCTCTGTCACTCAAAGACGCTCAAGTGCCATTCTGGGAGACACAGGCAGGGTCTGGGAAGAGCCCATGAGCTGCAGCAGTGGGAGAGACAAGCCAGACTTTGCCTCTCTCTCAGCTCTGTCCCCCACACACTGCAAATGAGAGCTGCAGAGAGCCCTCTGCTCTCCAGGCTGGCCTCTCCCCCTCCGTGCTCCTGCTCCCACTCAGCAGCTCAGCCCTGCATCCAGGTTTACATATAAATACAGAGTGAGTGTGAAATCCACCCTGGGGTCTCTCCTGACTCCCACTTGGCTCCCTAATTGGAAAGCCTGCCAGCAGGAGATACTGCAACGAGCTCAGGCAGAAACAAACTCCCTTTATCCCAGGCAGAGCTGAGGGCTGGGGTTGGGTCCCAGCCCAAATCCCAGCGGCTGGGAAGGACACAGAGCAGGTTTGCACATGCTCTGCTTCTCCTCCAGGCCCTGGGGCTCCACCACTGCTGTGCCTGCAGGGAAGGGGCAGGGAAGGGATGTGAGAGAGGGTCCTGCAGCCCCTCATCCCTCTGGGAAGGGCTGGACCAGCACTTTGCATTCCCTGAGCGCTCGATGCCAGCGAGGAGGGGCATTAGGGCAGGGGCTGATCTCTGTGCAGCACTGGGGGGTGAATTGCTCCAACACCTGCATCTTCAAACAAAGACACCTGGTTCTGATTCACCATTTGCTCAGTTCCCCTGCACACACACAGCTCCCACCCAAACACTGCTGACCTGCAGTGACCCCCACTGCTTTTGGTTATTCTGCCTAAAGGAATTGGGAGTCAGACCCTTCACCTCCTTCCTGTGAGGGAAAACTGACCCTCACACCTTGTGGCCTCTCTTTCTGCTCCCCAAGCCCTGTACTGCAGGTGTTTCTCAACACCTTTGATGGAGGCAAAGTGCCCACATCTCACCAGGGCACGTGGCACCCCAAACACTCCTGTCAACAGCCAAGAGCACTGGGAGAGGCAGCTCAGAAACCTCCTCCACCAAACCTCCATTGATTTTTTTGCTGCCTCCTCTAGTTTTTGGAGGCCCTGGAGGCACACACATTGCCTCCAGTAGAGCTACTTCAAAAGCAACAATGATTTCAGTACAAGCAGATCAATGTTCCAGAGCTTTGTGTTTTTGGAGAAAAGAGCACAGATCTTGTCTCTAATGCTGCTCCCCATGTCCGGGGGGTGTTTTCCACAGTGGATGCCATGTTCACCCCAGGATCAGGGCTTAGCTGGTGCTTCCTTTGGGTCTGGCACCACACAGCCCCAAGGAGCTCTCCAGATGAGCAGGCAGGAAAGCCCCAGGGAGAGAAGAGGAACAAGGGATGGTCAGATACCAGTTTAAACCAAGGATGGAGCCAAAGCAGGTGCCCTGAGCTGCTGAGCATTGCTGTTGGGCTCAACCAATCTACTCCCATGAAGGGCAGAAGCTTTGCCTCTGAAAGCTCATCAGAATTTCTGACTTATGTAGAACCCAAATAACTGGGAATTCAAACGTCTTCAAACAGAAATTTCCATTTCTGACCAGGTCTCTGAAGCGAAAACAAACCTGACGTACGAAATACCAGTTTATTGCTCACGTTGTCTGTGTGAACTCAAACATCCACTGACGCAGCAAATGCTTGATGCCAAAACAACACCAGAATTAGTAAGCTCAGTGCTTTAATCATGGTGCTTGGAGTGAGAGCCAAGGTGCTGCACGCTCACAGACACTTCCTGTGCACATGAGCATTGCTCCTGTGGCCCTTGGAGAGTTTCTCATGGCCACTGCCATGATTCACCCCCAAAGACCAGACAGACACTTGCAAAGGCACCTTCATGGCCATTCTCTTCTGCTGGTGAGATCCTGAGTGCTGCAGACTCCTCCTTTCACTAATCCTGCCTCCTGGAGGCACTGAGCAGCTAATCTGGATTACCTGTTTCTGCTGTTCCATGGCAAAGGAAACACCTTTGTTTCAGGTCCTGGTGGCTCCCTCCGAGGCAGTGGCCCATGGGAACACCCCCTTGTCTTCCTAATTTGATTTAGGTTGCTCCTTTGCCAAGACCCCTCGAGTCTCACGTGGATTTAAGTGAGCCATTGCATGGGCTCCAAGCACACTCTCCTGCTGCAGCAAACACCCAGACCTGGGCTTTTGCAGCAGGGGGATTATCACTATTTAGCAGATGTCAGGACCCAGGACATCCCTCTGGCTGTCCTGAGCAGCCAGGACCCCTGCCAGGGGGCTCAGAGACCCTGGCACAGAGCCCACAACACCTGTGGGTTTGATTATGACCTATGGAGCAAATCACCAACCTTGTATGAAGATCAGCAAGCCATGACAGTTTAAGTGGAATATTAGTGAAGTTATCATGGGGTGAAAAAGTAGATTTTGGGGTTTTTGGTATGAGGGTTCAGGAGGCAAGATGAAGGAATCTGGGCATGTCCAGCCTTTCTCCTTCTTCTTCTTGGCCTCCATCTTCTGCTGTGCTGGTGGCACTTACAGATTGGTCTAGAGTAGAAGCTCACTGTCTAACACAGGTGATAGGTATTGGGAACTCATTGTAAACATTGTACAGGTAGGTTTTAGTATAAAAAGATAACACCGCCCTGGGAGCAGGCAGAGTGCCTTGGACTGTCTTGCTGAGTGGACCTCGGCAGGGCAGGAGGAAATTTTTTATAGATAAGACACAATAAACAACCTTGAGACGGAGAACTGAAGAGCTCTGTCTCCTTCTTCAAGCACCGGGATGGGAAAAGAGACTTTTAACAATCTCGGGGTCACTCTGAGCAGCAGAGACCCCAACAAGCAGATGCCTAAGGAAACACAGACAGCACAATGCTGACCCACAGCATGGAGCTGGAAACACCTTCCTGGCCTGATGTGGGCAGGAGTTTCCTCCTTCAGAGCATCCCTTGTCAGGTTTCAGCCAGCCCATGTCCCTGCAGGTCAGAACATTCAGACAAACCAAGTCCAGCTGACTTCCCCAAGCCCTGGAGCAAACCTTTGGCGCCGGTCACCCCAGAAAGGACCAGCTGGAGTTAGGGCTTCCAGAGCTTTGGAAGCCAAATGGGCCCAAGCTGGTGCGTGTGAAAGCCCCAGGGTGTGCCAGTCTGGAGCTATTTTGCCAGGCCTCCTCCAGCTCGGTGCCTGTGACTGTCATTTGTGAGGTGGGATGTGCAGCCCTGCCCACATTGCCCCAGGCGAGGGCACGGTGACACCCCCGCCTGCCTAACGCCTCGGGGAGGCTCTGACATCCTTCTCTGCAGCCTCTCCCTGCAAGTTCCTTATTTTTAGTCACCTTTCTGGTCACTGCTGGGCTCTTCAGCAGAGGTCCTCATTGGGTTGTCACAAAATAACCCAATTCCTGGGAGGTGTCAGCCAATTCAGGAGCTCTCCGTGCTCAGGGTGGGCTCTGCCTCTGTTTGTGGCACCCTCTGCCCTGTGCTGAGCTCAGCTGTGTGACCCAGGCCCACAGTGCCTCTCTCTCAGCCTGGACACCCCACTGGACCTGACCCTCACAGGTTCTGAGCAACCACCAGGACATGGTCTCACTCCAGACACCTCCCTGCAGTCCCTCACGTGGATCCTCGGGGTGCCCACGAGCCTCTTCACAGATGCCACTGAGCTTCATGTAGGAGGATTATTCCTGGGAAATCTCATTTCTCACTTCCACTCACACATCCTGGTGGCCCCTTCTAAGGACAGCAAAAGCCCCAGCCCTAGAGCCTTCCCAAAGAGCTCAGATGAGTGAGGCAGCTCTTTTAGCCCAGTTGAGTTGGGCCAGTGTGAAAATCCATTCCCCAAACTGCTCTGGGGAAGGAGCAGCCTGGCTTGGTGGCCAGGGGTGACCTGCTCCAGAAGGAAGGATGCTGGTGGCTCTACCTAAAGCCTTCAGCTTGTCAACTCACCCAGGAAAGACAAAGGCTTCAGTTTGTCCCCAGCAGCTCTGTGCTGGTCATGGTGCCAGGGTGCTGTGGAGTCCTACAGAGGTGCCAGGAAAACCAGTTCAGCTGGGCTGGTGGTGTTTGCAAGAGTTCAAAATTCATTGTCACAAAGCTTGTTGCCCTGCCTGCAGACCCACTCCTCCCTTCCCAGGCACCCTGCAGCCACCACTGCTTCATATGGGGCTTCAGAAATGGTGCCTTGCCCACCCTGGTCAGCTCCTTGCCCACCCTGGTCAGCTCCTTGCCTATCCTGGTCAGCTCCTTGCCTATCCAGGTCAGCTCCTTGCCTATCCTGGTCAGCTCCTTGCCTATCCTGGTGGGCTCCTTGCCTATCCAGCACCCCCCATGATGGGAGCCTGGGTTGTTCCAACCCTTCCAGACACCACCAAGATCCATCCAGCTGTTTTGGGCCCTGGCTGTTCTTGCCTTAGTGCCTCCTGCAATGGGGCAGGCAGTGGGCCTGGGTAGCTCACTGGACAGGGCAATGATTTCTGCTCCACATGGGTGAATGAAATCTCTGCTGGTGGGGCAGGACCTCTCTGCAGACCTGGCTGTTCCTGGGAACTTTGTCAGAGCATCCCATGTGAGGAATTTGATCCCTTTGGCACTGCCTCCAAGGGGTTTCCAGGTGGTGGCTGAAGGCACAGGCCTGGTGTCATTCCCTCTGAGCAGGGCAGGCAGCTCCTCTGGGCAGGAGCTTCTCCCTCCTGGCCACCCTAGGGAAGAGGTGACCTTCTTGAGAGGGAAGTGCTTGCTAAGCTTAATTTAGATTTTCTAAATATCCTGTCCTCATCCTGTGGCCCCAGAGCCACTTGTGATGGCAGCCAGAGCAAAGTCCCAGAGCAGAGGGAAGACGCACGATCCTGCCTCCCAGCCCAGCCTCACACAGCCCCAGCTTTGGCCTGGCCTGCCAATAAACAGGACAAAGCTGCCCAGGACAGTGTCCACCCACAGGAAAACCTTTTTCTTGTGGAGCAAAGCCCAGCCTGCCTGCAGGGAGAGGAAGGACCTGCTGCCTCCCCTCCCCATCCCAGCAGCCAGGATTGCAGCCCCAGGCGGATTCTCTCCTTGCTGGATAACTTACACGTAGCTTCCCTGCTCCATATACTCAGCTGTTCCTCTGATATGGTGCCAGTCTCAACACATGGAATCCAGGCCTTCAGAATCTTCCATAAGCTCAGGCAACTTTACATTAGCACTCTGTCGATGGTTTCAAAGCCCACAGGCTCAGCCAGGCCAGCCTTCCATAAAATACTGAGCCAGGTGATGGTAGCTCTGCATGCAGCAGAATGAAACTGTGCAGCAGTCCATCTTTCCAGCCACCACATTTCTCCTGGCTGAATAAAAGAGCTTGTTTAATGGCAGTATTAAATTCAGGGCCACCTGTTGTATTGCTGTGTCCCCAGGACCTGGAGGGAATGCTCTTGACACAGCTTTCCATGTTGTTTGTGAGGATATGGCTCCTAATTGCAGCTCTGCTATGTTAACATTTCCAGGAATGTTCATCAGGCCATTCAGCATCAACCTGAGAGCTTCCCTTTCCTTCCCTTATGAAACTTGCCATTTTTCTCCCAGAGTGAGAAAAAAACAGAGTGGAGAAGGGAGATATGGCCATTCAAAGTCTTGAACCAATTGGTCAATGAAGGAATTTCTCAACGATAATATTTTAATTATAAATAATACATTTTTCAGAATTTTGGGACTAAATAATAATATTTCTCAGAATTTTGGGACTATTCATCCCCAGTGACTAAATCCTCCTTCCTCTTCATCATGAAGCCACATTTGTTCTCTTCAAGAGACCTTTCCACCCCAATCCCTTCTCAAACTCCAGCCCTGCAGCTCACAAGCAAAGCAGGAAA
>NW_005054386.1:593474-602472 GCF_000277835.1 Geospiza fortis
TCTCCAGGATAGGCAATTAATGGAGGAGAGCTGGAGAAAGACCTGGCCACAGGTCCGGTGGGGGAACAGATGTCCCCTCCTGTCCCTTCCCCGAGCTCCTGGTGAGCAGCTGGATGCTCAGCACCACGGCAACCAGGCCAGCTCAGACCTCTTCCCTGAGCCATGCACAGAGTCACTGGTCACCAGACCACCACAACTGTCCCTCAGGTCAGCTACAGGCTGACCCCGTGGCACTTGGCAGCAGATGTGGCAGCTCTCAGCCTCCTGCTGTCCCTGCTGTCCCTGCTGTCCCTGCTGTCCCTGTTGTCCCTGCTGTCCCTGCTGTCCCTGCTGTCCCTGCCCCTTGTGCCATGGTTGGTGGATGTTTGCCGATGGCTCATCCCACCCTGTCCCTTCTCTCCTGCCCCTGTCCAGGCATCAGCCCTGCCTGTGCCATGCCCAGCAGGCTCTGTGGGCCAGCCCTGAGCTTCCTGCTGCCTTTCAGCATCTCCTCCAGCCAGCCCTTGGCCCAAAGCCCCGTGGGCTAGAGGATCCCCTGGAGATCCCAGCCAGCACAGCCTGCCTGGAGGCAGCTCTCCCAGGGGGAGATGTTCATCCTCTCTTTCTTCATTCAGCACCCACTGTGTCCCTAATCCCTGGCTCATGCTGCTGCTGCATCCCCTGAGCATCCCCAGGACACCCCTGGAGGTCCCTGCTGTGTCCCAAAGTCCCCATTGCACGGCACCACCACCCCGAGGCCCTGCATCCCACCCACTGCAGCACCCCGTGTTTGATGGCTCTGCCAGGGGACAGCTGGCTTGCTCCTGTTCCAAAGCCCTTCCCTGAAGCTGCCAGCCCAGCTGGGAATCCGAGCCCATCCCTCGTGGCAGGCAGGAGGGGAGGACAGGGACACCGTGGAGGGGAACCCCATCCTCTGAGCAGCAGGGGCTCGGATTTCAGCTCCTCTGCCCTTGGAAGGTCCGTGCCAAGAGGACCTCGGAGCTGTTTGGACTCGTGTGCCTCTCCCCGCCTCTGCAGAGGGTGTGGGTGAGATTCTGCTTGCCAAGAGAGCCCCATGGCTTGTCCTTCTTGGCTCCTCATGGCTCGGACCAGATCAGGTTTCTAAGCTCTTCCCAAGCCGGTAACTTTGGGGTTTTTTTCGGTTTCTTTGTTGTTGTTTTTTTTTTTTAAACCAGCACTGATTTTCTCCTTTCCCCACCCTCCCATCCTCCACCCTGCGATTTGTGGCCTGGCCTGAAGATGGTGAACGAGCAGCGGTGCTCCAGAGCACGGCCAGGGCTGGGCCACCTCTGTGGCCACCCAGGTCCCCTGAAAATGCTCCCTGAGGCCCAGGCAGGCGACAGGGGCTCAGCATCCTCCTGCTGCAGCCCATCCCTCTGGTCTGCTGTGTGTTCCCACCTGGTGTCCCCAGAGAACAGGACCAGAAGGGGAGGGGGGCAGAGCTGTGACCCTCTCAGCCCCCAGAAGATGTTCTCTGCTCCCTGCTGGGTGGCAGGCTGGCACAGCAGCCACCATGAGTCTCAGTCCCTCACTGCAGAAAGGGCTGGGAGCCCTTTCCCAGGATGCTGTGGGGATGAATACAGCAGATAGCGTGAGGTTCCCAGAGCAGGTAACATCCCCCTAATTAAGATAAATACTAATTAAGTCTGGGACTTTCAGAGAAGCCCTGGGAGCAGACTCCAACTCCTGTTGAATTTCAATGGGAACGAGACACCTGACTCCAGAAAAAGCCAGCCTCTGATATGAAGCTGAAATGGGCCCTTCTCTAAGGGTGATGTATTGCTGCTGTGTAAGTTATGAGAGCCTTCCCGTATATCCCACACAGCATCAATGTCCTGGAAATGCTAATCAGGAGCTCCAGGAGGGCAGCAGAGAACAGGCTCCAAGTCAGATGCCCATGCTCAGCCTGTGCTATTAAACACTGTGGACAAGCTTTGAGCAGAGCTTACCCCTATTGCACACCAGGCTCTGCCTGAGCCCCAGGTGCTTTGTGCATCCCTCCTTCTCCTCCTCCTCTTCCTCCTCCTTTCCAGCTGTGGAGAGCTGATGCTCTCTCAGGCCCAGTCCTGTGCTTTGTGGGGTGAGTGAGGGGAAGGGAGAGGGCACTGCTGGCAGCTGTCCCTGCGGGAACAGCCTCGCAGAGAGCACAAGGGACAGAGGTGAGGAGCAGAGCCCTGGCACGCCCAGATGGACGGGGCTGCCCAGCCTGTGTCCAGCGCAAGCTGTGGGTCACCCCTGCCAGGACCATGCCCTGAGGGCTGTGCTGGGTGGCCACAGCAGCAGGAGCCGTGTGGGGAGCTGGGGGGACATAACACGGGTGTGGTGATGGGAAATAAATGGAAAGCATTGGGATTTTCAGTGCTGGGATCAGGGAGTGAGCGCCGAGCTCGGGCACAGAACCATTGGGGGACTCCAGAGCTGAGACCCCTCCATGAGGCACGGCGTGTCCAGCTGGCTCAGACCCAGCTTTGTGACGGGCTGGACGTCACTGCCAGCCCCGAGCTCTGACAAACACAACCTCTGTGTCCCCCGGCCAGCGCCTGCTTCGAATTAGCATTTCCCCTGCCCCCACCAGCAGCCGTTTGGGCAAATCCCTCAGCTGTCTGCCAGGGGACACCGACCCCGGGAGCCCCGTGTGCTTTCCAAGGACTTTCCCAAGTCCCCGGTACACTTTAGCAATTAGAGGGTTAAGTTTCCTCCCGGCCTCGCTGCATTAACTGGAAAGGAATGAAGTGTCAGGCATGTTCTCACCACAGCAGGCTGTTGGAAAGCAACTCCCTTCTCCACGCACACACACCTCCCACTGCTGCGACCAAATTATTTTCTATCCTCCAGAGACCCAGTATGCCAGACAAAATCTGCAGCATGACTCTGATTCATTGCAAAAGGATGCAGATGTAATATTCCCTTTTTTGCCGGGGCTTCTCGCACGCTAATTCACACGGCATCTCGGCGGTTCCAGTTTTACAGCTCTCCTGCTCTCTTTATTATTTTTTTTTTTCGGAGGGCTCTGACGCCCCTCGCTGACCCTTGGCCCCGCGTCCTTTCTCCCAGCACCACCAAAATAAAGACACTAAGCCTCCCATCTCCAGCGTGCAAATAGGCAGCTCTCCCCAATGTGCTAATTAGCCGAGTGTTTGGAAGTAAATAGGTAAGATTGGTGGTAATTTCCTGGCTGAAGGGGTAATTATTTGTTTCAAACAGGCTGCAAAATAACCCCCGTAAGGTGAGATAGGAAACTAAATTCAAAAGAGGTTTCCTATTCCCACTAAGCAGGATTGAAAACTGGTTTGAAATTCCTTTTTTTATTTATAGTACATGGTATCCATGGAAACCTACAGAGGAGGTCATGGTAGCTAGGCCTCCGTTTCACCCTGCTCAGGGGATTACCGTTGCACAGTGGTACGCAGCCGTGTAAGAAAGTGGATTCACAATTCCCCGCAAACAGCCCCCCCCGCCAGCCCCCAGCCCCAGCCATCCTGGAGGGCTGCAGGAGAGCTTTTGGGAGGCTCATAAATCTGCTCCGAGATGGGAAAGTGATGGGAACGGTGCCTCCAGCGTCCCCCAGAAGCAGGAGGCAGCCGGGAGCGGGCTTCCCTGAGCTCCCATCCTGTGCCTTTCCCCTTCCCTGGGCTCCCATCCTGTGCCTTTCCCCTTCCCTGAGCTCCCACCCTGTGCCTTTCCCCTTCCCTGCGCTCCCATCCTGTGCCTTTCCCCTTCCCTGGGCTCCCATCCTGTGCCTTTCCCCTTCCCTGGGCTCCCATCCTGTGCCTTTCCCCTTCCCTGAGCTCCCACCCTGTGCCTTTCCCCTTCCCTGCGCTCCCATCCTGTGCCTTTCCCCTTCCCTGGGCTCCCATCCTGTGCCTTTCCCCTTCCCTGAGCTCCCATCCTGTGCCCCTCCCTGAGCTCCCACCCTGTGCCTTTCCCCTTCCCTGCGCTCCCACCCTGTGCCTTTCCCCTTCCCTGAGCTCCCATCCTGTGCCTTTCCCCTTCCCTGGGCTCCCATCCTGTGCCTTTCCCTGAGCTCCCATCCTGTGCCTTTCCCCTCCCCGGGCTCCCGTCCCTGCTCCAAGCCCCGCGCGGAGGGGAGGAGCACCATGGCCAACTTTTCACTTGGCTGAACCGAGCGAGGGAAGCCCAAGCGCGGTCCAGATCCTGAATTCCCGTTTGCCGGCAGGGATGTGCAGGCCGGGCATCCTCTGCGCTCACCTTCCCCTGCTGTTCTGGGGAAAACCGCTGCTCTGGAGGGAGCGGGGAGAGCGTGGGCACCGGGATGCCGCAGCAATGGCTGTGGGTTTTGGCCATGTGCTGGGGTTGTGGTGCTGGCACTGCTCCCCTCATGATTCCAGCAGGGATTAAAGGCTGCTCCTCGCCTTCGGGAGCTGTTGGTGCTCTCCCTTGCACGAACCTTTCGCTGCTGAGGATGAGAGCGGTTTCCCCTCCAGCCTGGCTGTGTGTGATTTAGCGGGCGAGCGCGATCATCACTTTTTGTGCCGTGTGTACAGCGCGGATCCAGCCCGTGGAGCGGCTGATGCTCCACCAACACCCGCGAGCAGCGGGAGCACTCAGCCAGCGCTCACCCCCGTGCTGGCAGGGCCCCGGCGCCGGGATGTTCCCCGGGAAGGCAGAGGTGGAACGTGGAGCTGCTCCACGAGCATTTTCCAGCCAGCCCAGCCCAGCCCAGCCCAGCCCGCCATCCCCTGCAGCCCCAGCCGCGCTCAGAGCAGAGCGACATTCCGCCTGTGACCTTCACTAATTCACTTTCCCTCTCCACGCCGCATTCCCTCAGCTCGCAGAAGGACTCGCTTTTTCACACAGCACAAAAATAGCCTGCGCAAGGCGTTGCCAGAGGAAGCTGCGGGGCCAGCAGCGCAGGCAGGAGGAGGCGGTGGGAGCTCCCAGCCCGGCCTCCACCACCACCCACCCACCCCCGGCCTCCTGAACACCCCAGCTCCTGCCTTGCTGTGCGCTCGCTCTCGGATGTGGTGAAATTCAGACGGTGGAGGTCAGCAGCAGGGAAATGCTGCTGCATTAACCTTCCCCCTTAAACTGAATGTTTTTCCCCCCCCTCATTTTAGGAAAGTGAAGGCTGAAAGCATCAAATTTAAGTAAATTGCAAGGCAGATTTCTGAGGTTTTCTAAAGAAAAAAAAATGATCCAAAAAATAATTTCCATGTCCTTTATGGAAATGCCTTGGGTTTGAATATCTGTCAGTGGGAAATAGCACTGGAGCCATCACCATCATGCAAAAATGAACTGTTGGTACCAAACCGACTTTATGTCACCATAAAACACCTCCAGCTCCTCTTGTCTTCACCTTGATTCTTCCTCTGCCCCCCCTCCAGCTGGCCTGTGCATGGCACCATGTGACCACAGCCACCCCCAGGCTGTGAGCCAGGGCTGTGGTGTTTCCCCATTTCCCATCCCTGTCCCTGGTGTGCCCCCCAGCCACCCTCCTGTTCTTCAGAGCCTTTCCTAGGCCTGCCCTTTGTCTGGGAGCATCTCATCTTCTGGGCAGGGCTTCAGCTGGCAAGGGAGGAAGCCTCTGGACACACCTCTTGGCTGATTTGAGGAGGTGAATTGCATCCTAGAAGTGTCCTTTTCTCTCCAGCACTGGCTGTAAATGCTGGAGCCACCAAAAGGGAGGCAGAATGAGGCCAGCCCTGCTCTCTCAAGTGACCAGCCTCTGTGCTCCATGTCAGACTCACCTCCTCTCGCCTCCCTGTCCCAGGGAGCCACACCACTCCCAGCCCAACACAAAACCTGCACCCAGCCCCTGTGTGGCTCACATTAAGTCCATCCCCAGGGCTGGTGGTTTTCCAGAGCTCACCACAATTCCATGCCTACCTTGCCGCGTGCTGTGCTCTCACCAGTGCAGCCAATCAATCTTGCCTCGGCCAACAAGCAGGAGAGAAGCAATGTTTTTCCTACTCCCCCAGCTCTCTTCTCCTCCTGATCTCCATCAGGCACTCAGCAAGTTCACAAGGGCAGCCCGCTCTCGGTTTCCTTGGTCACGCACAGCAGCTTGCCCTCCTAGAGTAATAAAAACAAATGACACGTTGCTGGTTGTTGTCAGAGACGTGGCTGGGCCCCTCACTGGAGAGCAGGTTTGGGGAGAAGGGAGCATTTGCATTTTTAGGTTCCTTCCTGGGCAGGTGGAGGAGAAGTTGCCAGTGGATGTGACTTGTCAGTGGATGTAATGCCAGAGTCAATGGAGAAGGGTGAGCAAAGACTGAGGAATGCACGCTGTGTCTGCTCACAGAGCCAGAGATGGGGAAATGATGCTGGAACTGGTTATCTGGGAGCAAGCAAGACCCAGAGGTGCCTGTGCCAGGTCCTGGTGACTGGCAGAGGGGGACAAGCCCCCATTCTGTACTGCTGCACCTGGCACTGAATTGAGTCACCCTGGTGTGCAGACATCAGTTCTAGAAGATGAAGAACAGATTAAAGAGATTAAACCTCCCTTGTGGCTGGAGCCAGGGCTGGCCCTGCTTCCATTTGCAGCATGTATGCATCTCCTCCCAGTTCAGTGTCCTCTCCTTGTAGGTACATGGAGAAACACATGGATACACACTCTTAACTGCATGGGAGGAGGCCCCAAGCCCGCAGCAGAGCTGGAGCTCGGGAATTCAGGAGTTCTCAGGCCAGGAGTGCAGTCTTCCTTTAGCCCACATGCAGCCCATGGTGATGGAGACCCTAGTAAGCTGTCCCCAGACTCAGGAGCCCTGCACTGCCCACCCTGCAAGCCCTGCATCCCATCCCACCCGGGAGGAGCAGGCTGTGCCAGCCCATGGCCCCTGGGCAGCCAGCAGGGAGCAGCTCCTGCCTGAAGGACTTCACCATCTGCTTGCTGCTTCAGGCACCAGTCCCTGCTCCAGGACGTTCCAAAGATTGCAGGAGGGGAGGGATCACAACACCTTTATCTTTGGCTTTGCCTCTCCCTTTCTTCCTATTTTTATTAGCTGGGAGACAGCCCATCCTTTTTATAGCTCTGAATTCGAGGGTGATCAGATGAAAGTGGAGAGGGGCTCCTGCATGGGCGGATGAGCAGCCATAAGGTCAAGGCACCTGAAGGAGAAGTTTCCAGCTTTCACAGCCCTAAAGATTGTCCCATAAAATTACTCATAAAATTAAAGTGGGGTTTGGGTTTCAAAGTCCTAAGAAACTTGAAATAGTCATCAGTCAATTCTGGTATATGGGGAGCCTCAAAGCCCAGGTTGTGGAAGCAGAGGTTAATGCTGAGCTGTAACTTCTGCTGGGGGCACCATGGACATGGCAGTGCCCAGCTCAGCTCAGGGCTTATGGCTCAGGCACTGGGTGATAAGTTGTTCTCACTATCACACTATGGATCTGAATTTCTTCACTCAAATTCTTCCAAATAAAACACAGAGCCGCTTCCTCCGAGGCTTCCGCAGGATTTACGAGGACTGGGTCCTCTCCAGTTTTCTTTCTGTATCAGAGTGATGATTTAATTAATTGATGATGTAATTTCAGTCTGGAACTGAAGCTAACCTGCCAATTTGTGACTTTGACCTTGGTACAGATTAACCATGGTGGCAGTTAGTGTGAGTTTAACAGTGTCCAGAACAGCTTTGCTGTGGGGCTGCCTTCCCTGGACTTTGCTTTATAAAAATCCATCCACAGCAGGGTAAAAGGGGAGGGACAGGGATTCAGGTGGCTCCAAGCACCTCAGAGAGGAGGAAACCTCTGGCTGTAGCTGTCACTGTCACACCTATGGCAGCAACATCAGCTTTGAAGCAGGCAGGGGAGCTGATGTTGCTGACAAACAGCCCAGGCAAAACTCGGGAAGGTTCCACTCGGTGGCAGTGACAAGGTCACACAGCCGTGTGGAGAGCACAGGACACAGGGAGAGGCTGCTGGGGGAAGCCCTGGGGCAGCAGAGCCAGCGCTGCCCTGAGCTGTCACTGCCAGGAAAAAGGGAGCAGCTCTGGGGACCTGACCTCCTGTGCCCCACCGTGCCCCTGGTGCCAGCAAGCCCTGGTGTCCGTCTGTCTGTCTGTCTGCATGTGGTACGAGCCTCAGTGCACACAGCACCACACACGTCCTGTCACACCTGCCTGCAGCCTGCACAGCTCTGTGCACTGCCCCTGCCACGGGCACAGCCAGTGTCACACAGCCTGTGAACGCACAGACACACAGACACAGACACAGACACACAGACACACAGACAGACAGCCTGTGAACGCACAGACACACACACACAGACGCAGACACACAGACACACACACAGACACACAGACACACAGACACACAGACATACAGACACACAGCCTGTGAACACACACACAGACACACACACACACAGACAGACAGACACACAGACACAGGCTGTGCATTCCAGGGTACAAGGTGCCTGCACACAACTTCCACAAGCACACACATCCAGTGCAGCTGTGCACACGTGAACACACACACACACACACACACACACACACACGCACACACACATGTTCATGCACTCTCCAGGCACGGGGGTTGCCCACCCTGTGCTCCCCACCCACCCCCACAGCCCCAATCCTCCCTCCATCACCCCAGGGGGATTTCCCTGAGCTTCACAGCAAGCACAGGACCCCACCATGCCCTCATGTCAGCCCCCACTGCACTAGGCGCCTTCTGCCACTGCCCAGCCGCTCTCTCCATCTCAGGGTGGCAATTTTTGGGACATTCCTGGCTGCCAGAAAACAAGAGGCATCAGGCAGGGCAGCAGGACCTGTGTGAGCTGGGGTTACTGGGATGGAGGGGGGAGCTCAGAGCTGGCATGGAGCTGTGTGCACACCCACTGCCATCATCCCCACGTGTGTCACACTGCCTGTCGAACTAAACCAAGCCTTGGTTCCCAGCACTGCCAGGGCTCCTGGCGCAGCCCGGGCCCTCCCCGAGCCCTCCCAGCACCTCTTTTCCCGGAGGGTGGCGCACCCCAGATGGGCTCTCACGGCCTGGGGAGGGGAGCCAAGCAGTGGGACAGGAGCTGAGGCTG
>NW_005054386.1:602637-606984 GCF_000277835.1 Geospiza fortis
GGGCTCGGGGGAGCATCCTCCGAGAGAAGGTGAAACCAGCCCGAGCTGCGGATCGCCGCCGGGGCGGGGGGATGGCTGCAGGCTAATCACACTCCGTGTCTCATTATGCCGCGTATTAAGCTGAAATTTGCAGATGCTCTAATCACCGCGAGGCATTCTGCGCACACAGCCTCCCTCCAGCCCGGCAGCGCTGCTGTGCAAACACCGGAGGAGAAGCCCCGCTAACCATCCTGCCACATGGTGTCCTGGAATCTTTACAGACCATTTCACCTTCACAAATAGCCTTGGAATGTCTGTGCATCGACAGCCCCTGCGGTAGCCAGATAGGCTCAGCCGCCTCCTCTGCAGCTCCCCGGGCCCCTCTTAAGCTTTTTCCCATCACGCCGTGCAGATGCGAGGCTCCGGAATTTACACCGGGGCTGGGTAAAGCACCTCACGTCCAATGTGATCTGCGCCCCAGGCTCGCAGGAAACGTGAACTGTATTTTATAGAGGTTGAGGAAAGCTCCTGCCTGAATTGCTTTAATTATTGTTTCCCCTCTGTTTTTTTCTCTCCCTTCTTTTTTCTTTTTGTTTTTATGATTTTCTTTTCTTTTCCCAGATCTCTGCCCTTTGCCCTCCCTCAGTCAAAGGGGGCACGCATGCAAGTGCCGTGGGAATACTCCCTCCCTGAGTATTCTGGGCAATCTCACGAGAAAAGCTGCATTTTCCCCAGAGGTGAGGACACACGGATGGACTGCGCTGTGGGAAGGAGGGCTGCGGAGCCTGAGGGTTCCCTGTGCGTGGGAGGGCAGGAGAGAGGAGCAGCACGGGAAGGGTTAACCACAGACTGTCCTCGCTGTTTTTTCCAGGCCTGGCTGCACCAGATTCTTCCATTTCTCTTGGCAGGGATTGAAACCGTGGGGCTGAGCTAAGCACATGAGCCTGGAGAGTCCCTGTGCTCCGAGGACGAGCAGGACCCTGAGCGAGATGCTGCAGCTCATTAGCAAGGCAGCGGCTCGTCCAGGGCACGCAGGTGTCAGGCAGGCAGCAACAGCAGCAAAACAAGAGACAAGGAGGCAGAAATGCAGCGAGATGGGGAGAAATGGGCAACGTTTGCTGCTCTGGGCATGCACACCTGCGTGCACACACACACCCGTGGTTACTACAAGTAGTAGTGCAGAGGGAAAGCTGGTCTGCTCTCTGTGCAGGGTTTGGTGATTGGGCTCATCCCCCGTGCTTGGTGCTGGTTTGGGCCACCACCTTGGGACTCTCATATGGCATTTGGCAGCTTTTCCTTGCTGGGGGGGTTGTGGTCTCATCATCCAACCCTGGAGGGGTGATTTGGGACGCTCAGGGAATCCCAGGCGAGGCCACGCACTGCCCTCCTCTGGGCTGGAGAAATGGGGTGACCCAGGGAGGCCCTGAGCCGGGAAAAGGGCTGGGAATCATTCCCTGAACGAGCACAATGGCTCCTGTCCTGGCGGCTCGGCCGGCTCACAGTTGCCCAGGCGACTGCTCCTGAAGGATCCGCATGGCTGGGAGGGCTCGGCTGGGCCCGGGTCCGCACCCATCCCCGGCCGGGTCCGCATCCATCCCCTGCGCGCTCCCGGGCGGGCCGGCCCTGCCCCGCAGCGCTCAGGACCCTCTGCTCACACCCTCCTGCCACTGCTGGCACTGCCGCAGCTCTTGTCCTGCGCCCAAAATCCAGCCCCAGATCTGCCACTTCCCAAAAAAAGTCAGGGACGATCCTGACCTGTCGCTATGGGACATGAAATAACACGATGTGCACGCGCTGTTGTTCTCAAGGTAAAAAAGGGTAGTTTGTTTTCTGATTCTAACATTTATAGATTTCCAAAAGTGACAGTGGATTGGTGGGTAAAAGTGCCACCTCTCCAATGGCACAGGACAAACCAACAGTGCATCATAAAAAAATACAAAACAATCAGTTATTTACAGAAAGTGTGTGAGAAAGTTCGTTACAAGAATGTAAACATCAGAAAACAGAAAATCTTAAAAAATCGGGGTGGCACTGACTCCCCCTTCCCATGGATTGATCAGGGTTAGTGTGTGCTGCTGCCTCCACTGCTGTGGGTCTGTGCCAGGCACTGTGTGATGCTGCCCAGAGCAGCCAGGGACCCCTCAGTGCTTTGGTGTCAGTCTGTCCTTCACCCAGGACATGTTTTTCCAGCTGGACCCTGAGCTGGATGATCTGTGGTTTTCAACTGCTGTAGCAGGAACAGGGAAGCAGGAAAACTGCTGGGCAGAGACCCTGGGGGAGCAGCAGAAGGATTCAGGGTCAAAATCCATGCAGGCATCCTCCAAAGAGGAGTCCCTGGTGCTGGCTCTCCCAGCATCCCAGTGTGTCCCATGTCACCAGTGCTGGCTCTCCCAGCATCCCAGCCCAATGTGCCACATGTCACCAGTGCTGGCTCTCCCAAGCCCAGCCCAATGTGCCACATGTCACCAGTGCTGGCTCTCCCAAGCCCAGCCCGATGTGTCCCATGTCCCCTGGCTGTGTTCAGACACAGGGCAGCCCCAAGAGCAGCAGGGCAGTGTCTGCCCAGGCCAACAACCTCATGTCCTGTGGGCAGGAGCCATGGAAGGGGCACCTCTGGGATGGGGCCTCCAGCTCCTCTGACACCCACCCAGCCCAGACTGGAGCCTGCAGCCTCCTCTGGCCGAGGCTGCTCTGTGCTGGTGTGTCCCATGGCTGGCGTTGGCATTGCAAAGAGAGAAAGGAGACCCTGGGCTCTTGGTCTGGCTCCCAGCCGGTGCCTCTGTGACCACAGATTGGAATCACTGCTTTCTGCACAGCGAGCTCAACACCCTTCAGGCAGGGTCTGGAGTGCCCTTGCAGGCGGGCACAGCCACGGGGGTGGAGCTGTGCCAAGCTGAGGATGGAAACTTAGAACCATGGGATATCCTGAGCTGGAAGGAACCATCAGGATCATTGAGTCAAGCTCCTGGTGCTGCACAGACACCCCAACAACCCCACCCTGCGCCTGAGAGCATTGTTCAAACACTCCTGGAGCTCTGGCAGTCCTGGGACAGGGACCATTCCCTGGGGAGCCTGGGCAGTGCCTGACCACCCTCTGGGGGAAGAACCTTTTCCTGATATCCACATTAAATCCCCTTGGCACAGCTCCAGCCATTCCTTTGGGCCCTGTCCCTGGTCCCAGGGAGCAGAGATTGGAGCTGCAGCCTCCAGTGAGGTCTGACCTCAATCTCCTCTCCTCTCAGCTTCTCTAGCTTCACCTGCCCTCTCTGTGCCAGCCACCTTGTTCCTGAATGGCATCTCTCTGGGCATGTCCCTGCTCCCCAGCCATGTCCTCTCCTGCATCCCCAGATCTCTCCATGGCAGGGCACAGCCAGGGCAGTGCCACAGAAGCAGCCCCAGCATCCCTGCAGGTCGTGATTTGGGAGCAGATCCAGAGACCAGTGTGTTCCAGCTTGGACACCCCTGATCCAACATCCACTCTGCAAAAATGCATCCCACAGGAGGAAGAAAACAAAAGCAGGGATGATTTAAAGGGAGGATAAACTCCCTCCTGTGGGATTTTGTCCTTGGCCAGAGGAGGAATCACCTACTGCAGGAGTTGGATTGGGGTGAGTAACAGCCCCCCTCAGCTGAGGTGACACCTCCTGTGAATGCTGCATTCAGCAGGGGACAGGCCATATGCAGAAATAAACAGGGACCTGGGACACACTGGCAGCTCTTTAAAAGATTGTTAATAATGTGCTGTTCACGTTCCTGGGAGACTGCTGCCATGATCTGCCAGCAACAGACGCTGGCAGTGCTGGTGGCAGCAGCTCCTGCCGTGACAGAGCCCTCGCTGGCACCAGCACCAGCCCAACCTGCCCTCCCTGGCCATGACCAGCAGCACTGGGGAGGGGAGCACGCTCCTGTGGCAGGGACCTCGCTGATCCAGGTGACACAGGGCAGGGGACAACCTCAGGCTTTGCACTCCAGCCCTGCTGGGCTGGGGGAGCCTCTGAGCAGGGCTGGTGGTTCCCAGCATGGACCCAGCCCTCAAAACCAGGACGGGTTTTGGGAGGGCGATGAGTTGCTGCTCCAGATCTGGCAGGGAAGGGGAGATAAGAGTGGACCTGCAGCTATGGGGCCAGGAGGACAGTCCCTGGAGAGCAGGACAGCCGTGGGACAGCTGGGTGGACACACACCCACCACTGCAGACATTTCTCACACTGCAGCTCACGAGTCAGTGTCTCTGAGCTCATCCTAGAGCCTGGGCAAGCAAGGTCCAGGTCACAGTGGTACAAGGGAGAGGGAAATGAAAAATCATCCCAACTGCCACGTTTCTGTGCAATCCACACCCAAGCTGGCCTCAGCCTGGGCCCATCAGCCCCA
>NW_005054386.1:607043-612436 GCF_000277835.1 Geospiza fortis
AAAAATGTGTCAGGCTGGAATTCTCCCAAGAGCAGCTCCCTCCTGGGCTTCACTGCTGCTTCCTGTTCTCGGGGGCAGGAAATACCAAGCAAACAGCTCCGTGCATGACTTCAAAACTTCCACTTCCAGCACCGGCTGTGAGATGGGGATGGAGCAGCCTGGATGATGGGAGCAGGCTTTGCTCCCATGGACCATCCCCCCCCATCTCTCCTCTGCCCCTTGGGAAGCCAGGAACAGCTTCTCCCAGCCCTCAAGGCCAGGCTCAGGACCTGCTCTGAGCTCCTGGGCCATCAGTCCTGGTGGGTTCCATTTGCTTCTGCTCTCTGCCTCCACTCAGAGCCAGGCAAACAGAGGAATTAATAACGGCACAGAAAATGAGGCTGCGCTGTGCAGCGTGAGGCTGCTGGGCTGATCCCTCATGGGCACGGCTGGCCAGCACAGCACAAGAGCCTCTGCAGTCCCCCTACTGCTGCCATCATGAAAAAATCCATGGGCTGCTCCCCTTGTGCAGCAGAGAGCAGCCTGGAGTGGGGAGCGGCATTTTCCTGTCTCCATTCTGATTTTGGAGGGTTGGTTCAGCCTGTCCTGCTGTGCCAGGAGCTGCACAACAGCACAGTGGCTGTCAGGGGATGAAAAAGGCCTGTTTCCCCCACTTGGCTGGATAGAAATAACAAGGTAGTGCCTGGCCAGGCTCTAACAGGGTTTCCAACTGCTCTGTTGATTGCCCAGCAGATCATTAGCCCAGGCAGCGAGGAGCAAAACTGGGATGGAGCTGATGGCTCAGAGCAGGGGCCACCCTGGCGTTCTTCAGCTCCAGGGTGCAGGGGAGGCCCTGCTGTGTGAGCAGCAAATCTCACCGGAGCAAAAGTGTCCTGAGCTTCCTGCACTTTGCATCCCACATCCTTTGCATCCCCAAGAGACACCTGTCCCCAGCAGGGCTCTGCAGGTCCCTGCCACAGCTCTCCCTGGTCCCTGTGGGATGCAGGAGCTGGCAGCACACCCCAGTGAGCGCAGAGACCAGCGGTGCCCGGCACAGCCCGAGGTGGCACGGGAGGGCACAGCATGGCACGGGAGGGCACAGCGGAGCCTGGCACGGGAGGTCCCAGCCCCGCTCCCGGCCGGCACTCGCCGCCTTTGCCGCAGCAGCTCCGCTCTTGGCCCGGTGCGGGCGGAGCCAGCTGCTCCTGGCGCCGCCGCTCGTCTCTGCCAGGCGCGGAGCCATCTGCCTGGCAGGGCCAGCCACACCCGCTGGGAAGCGGGCTCGTGTGTTTGCACAAAGGGAACGGAGATAAGGGAGGCTCCTTCCCACCTGCCGGGCACCCACGTGGGACCTGAGCGGAGCCGCGGGACACCCTGGGCCAGGCAGGGCTGGGATGTGTCCCTGGACCCTCTGCAGGGTGTCCCAGAGCCATCCCCATGCCCAGCACCGGGCTGGGTTTGCTGCCGGTGTCCAGTGCAGGCTCAGCCGGGAGCAGGAGCAGCTACTCCTTCCCCCAGGAGGGCAGGGGGGTCAGAGGAGGCACACTCCAACATCTCCCGACAGTGAGGATGTTTCCTCTCCCCAGTCAGGGCTGGCTATGGGCCTGGGTGTTGTTCAGGGTCCCCCACTGTGGCTGCTGCTGTGAGGGAGAGGAACAGAGGGGACCTGAGAGCTTTGTCCTCCCCGGTGGATCCACCTCATCCTGCTCCTCTGCAGCAGGGGCTGCAGGAGCCAGAGGTGTGCCAGGTGCTGGTGCCAGGGTGGGGCTGCTTGCCCAGCTGCTGGCAGTACCACAGCCCTGAGGGTGCAGGGTGCTGCCTCCAGCCCTCACACCCCAGCCCCACCGCCAGCAGCAGCACTTAGGTGCTGGGATGGAAAATTCCTTCCAGCCCAGAGGAGCTGAGGGTCACCTGGCCGCTGGGGTAGCAAAGCTGGGTAGCAGGACAGGCAGAAAGCATGGAGAGCATTTCCAGCTGCCCCACTGCTGAACATCCTGCCAGAGACTCTTCTGCCCTGGCCTGTTCCCCTCGGTGGGATGAGGAGGCTGATGGGCATCACAGCAGTGCTTCCCCAGCCTGGCTGGTTTTTCCCCTCCCAGGGCAGCCACAGCTGCTCTGCCACTCCTGAGCATCACAGCTGGCAGCTCCTGCTGCTGCCCCTGAGCCCCAAACCAGCCTGGAGAGCTTTTCCAGCCCCAGGTCACACTGGATCTTCGTTCACCATCCAGCCAAGGCAGGGAAGTGAGCTCTGCTTTTGAGGGGTTGGGAACACAGGAAAATCACCCTCAGGCTGTGGGAAGGTCTCCTTACCCAAACCTCCAGCCCCAGCAGCAACCCTGGGTACCCACAGCTCAGGGGTGTCTGCAGGAGGCACTGTGCAGGGACAAGAGTGCCAGCTCCCCACTCCCAGTCCCTCAGCAGGACTCACCTTCTGCTGGCAGAGCAGCACATTTTGGAGGCAAAAAAGTCTTCCTGGATGGTTTGGTCTGGGTTTAGTGGATTGAGGATCTCTGGCCCTGCCTGTCATGAGCATCACCACCCTGAGGTGCAGCAGCAGCCTGCTGAGGTGGCTCACACACAAAGGCCCGGGCTGGCTGTGCAGAGCAGGGGCGCTGATGTTAGTGCAGAGCACTGGGGTGCCAGGGCTGCCCGGTGTGGGAGGTGGGATCACTGCCATGCAGGCAGTGCTGTGCCTCTGTGGGAGGCAGGGGGCCTCTCAGGACATGGCACCTCCAGCCCAGGGCTCCTGGTGCTCTGAGGAAGGTGAATTGCCTCCTGCCATCCTGTGTGAGGTCTGTGCCAGGCAGAGCAGGCACAGGGTACCAGTGGACATGGCTCCCACGCTGCCAACACCACAAGGGTGCCAGGGATGGGCTCCCTTGGCACCCCCTGAGCCCCTGGGCACAGTCCTGGCCAGCTGACACCCACAGGACCCAATGCTGGCCATGGGCACACAGTGCTGCTGGCTGCAGCAGGGGACTCAGAGGGACAGCGAGGTCACAGTGAGGATCCAGCTGCCCCGGGGAGAACCCAGCATCCCAGCTGGGCTTTGATGTGGCACGGAAAGCTGACAGGCAGCAGCACTCAGGGACTTAGCAGCAGCTCCTGAATGTTGTGTGAGCTCTCCAAGGGATGCTGACCCCAGCTGGGGTCCTGCTAAAAGCCAACCTTCTCACCCACCCAGGAGGCTGCTCCCTACCCAGGCCAGCACCGGCCTCCAGCCTGCAGCAGAGGGCTCAGGCTGGGTTTTACCCATCCCCAGGGCTTCCTCACTCCATGGGCACCCTACAACAATCCCTGAGAGACAGAGCCACCTCCACATCTGCTGACACCAGCCCCAGGGGCCTCCTGATGGCTCCTGCTGGATTTTACAAACCTCCTCCTGCACCAGCTTAGGCAAATTTTGCTCTAACAGGTCTGCTATGACCTTGACCTGGAGAAACTCCATGGTGGCGGCTGCAGGAGGGGACATGAGCTCAGCACCTGCCTGATGGGAAAAAAACACGCACAGCAAGCTCTCTCCTTCCTTTGCTGTCTCTCTGCCATCCATTTGGTGGGCAGGGCGGCCCCGCTGCAGCTTTATCTTGGTTCTCTAAAAGGCTCCCTGGCTGACATACACACCGTATGGGAGCAGTCAGCCGAGGAGAGCTGTAAATCTCCCAAGGCCTCATCTTGCGGGGCACATTAGCTGTTTTAAACTTGTCAGCTTTCGGCGATGGAAATTGACTGTTCAAAGCCCTTCTTCCCTCCACATCCTGCTCCATTTTACGCCGTGGAGAAGGTGCTGCATCCCCGGTTGGAGGAAGGGGATGCGTGTCCCCCCACCTGTCTCCTCAGGGACTGTGCATGCTTTAGGGATGTTTCTTGAGGTCCCACCAGGAATGTGAATGCCTCCAAGCCTTCTCCTTCCTCTCTGTCTCATGTGATCCTGCCCCCAGCTGGAAGCAAGGATGGGGATACATGACCCCACAGAGTGTGCCCATCCACACGAGCTGCCTTTCCCATGTCCACCCATGCAGGATGACTCCAGATCCAGCCTGAGCCCGGGAAGGTTTATGAAAATGAAGCCCAGCTTGCAGGCGTGCTGGTGGGATTCACTGCAGCACCGTGTGTGTGGGACCATGAGCTCCAGCCAGCCTCGCACACCAAGCCTGGGGACACGCAGCTCTGTGCCCACCTGGGGACACACAGCTCTGTGCCCACCCAGGGCACACACAGCTCTGTGCCCACATGGGGACACACAGCTCTGTGCCCACCCAGGGCACACACAGCTCTGTGCCCACATGGGGACACACAGCTCTGTGCCCACCCAGGGCACACACAGCTCTGTGCCCACATGGGGACACACAGCTCTGTGCCCACCCAGGGCACACACAGCTCTGTGCCCACATGGGGACACACAGCTCTGTGCCCACCCAGGGCACACACAGCTCTGTGCCCACATGGGGACACACAGCTCTGTGCCCACCCAGGGCACACACAGCTCTGTGCCCACATGGGGACACACAGCTCTGTGCCCACCCAGGGCACACACAGCTCTGTGCCCACATGGGGACACACAGCTCTGTGCCCACCCAGGGCACACACAGCTCTGTGCCCACATGGGGACACACAGCTCTGTGCCCACCCAGGGCACACACAGCTCTGTGCCCACATGGGCACACGCAGCTTGGTGCCCACCCAGGGACACACAGCTCTGTGCCTACATGGGGACACGCAGCTCTGTGCCCACCCGGATACATGCAGCTCTGCGCCCACCCAGGGACAGGCAGCTCTGTGCCCACATGGGACACACAGCTCTGTGCCCACCTGGGACACGCAGGTCTGCGCCCAACTGGGGACACACAGCTCTGCGCCCACCCAGGGACACACAGCTCTGCGCCCACCCAGGGACACACAGCTCTGCGCCCACCCAGGGACACACAGCTCTGCGCCCACCCAGGGACACACAGCTCTGTGCCCAACTGGGGACAATGCCCCCGCCGCCACTGCCCTGGCGCCGCCTCTGCCGGCACCAAGAGCTCGCCAGCCCAGTCAGGAGCGCAGAGCGCGGGGGTTTCGAGGAGGAAAAGCTCTGCTTGAACAGCTCACCGCGAGGCAAACTCCCACACAGGCATCTTCTCCAAAGGGCACGGGACCCCATCCGCGCATCCAGCCAGGGCATCCCACAGATCCGCCGTGCAGCCAGCGCTGGGTGCGCGCCCACCTCACCCCTCCCATGTGAGCACAGGATCCCTCTCCCTCCTGCCGGGTGCGTGCTGCATCCCGACAGATGCTCCCCAGCCCTGGTGTGGGACACGGAGAGGAGACCCTGGAGCAGGCACAGCCCTTCACCCCTTTCCCCTGGGACACAGCCCATGCTGTGCCTGGCTGCCATCCCCCGAGGAGCCCACCGGCACCGCGCTCTCTGCGGA
>NW_005054386.1:612841-614395 GCF_000277835.1 Geospiza fortis
TCCGTCTGTGGCCGTGCCCAGAAATAATCTGGCAGCCGAGCAGAGCCAGAGCCACGTCCACCCACCGCTCCACGTGAGCGATGGGGAGCGGAGAGGGCGAGAGCAGCCAGCTGGGCCCCTCTCCGGCGCTGCGGGCCTCTGATAAAGCCGCGTTTGGGTCCTGCAGAGCGGTGACAACGGGGGTGCCAGCGTGGGAGGGGGGGTTTAAGCTTCCTATCACCTGCAGGGCAGCACTTCCTCGGGGACCCTGCCAGCCCACCTTCCATGGGCAGCACAGAGGCTCCGACAGCACGGAGGGCACGCAGCACCCCCTGCCCTCGGCCACAGCCCGGCTGCAGGGACAGCGCTCCCAGCCCCGTTTCAGATTGCTGCCCATGGCTGAGGTCGGGTTGGTTATTGCCTGAATTAGCCACGTGCCATGAACAGGTTTATGGATTATGGGATGCAGGCAGCTCACAATCCAGTTAGACAGCTCCAGCCCCAGCCATTCCCCTTCAGAGGACAAAATCTCATTGGGTGCAATGGACAAAATCCAAGTGCATCCCCTGTGTGGGAAGGATCCATCCCAGTGAGCCCATCCTGCTCTCCCAGCTGCTGCCACCTCCTCACCTGATTTTTTGCCTCCTTGGGAAAAAATTCTCCTTGTCTTCCCCAGAAGATACTATCCCTGAGGATGTGAGGAGGGGGATGTTCCACTTTTGTGTCTAAATTGCATAACAAGGACTTTGGGCAAAATCCCGTGTCCCACAGGGCTGTCCTTAGCTTGGATTTGGAATTAGAACTCACCAGCTGTCCTGCCTCAGCCCCAGGCTGACCAGGTCCAGGGTCACATCCTGCAGCAGCTCTAACAGGCTGCCAACAGGGACCTGAGGGCTGGATTAGCTCTTGCTGGGTTTCTGTGCATGCATTGATCTGACCACTTTTTTTGGATCCGTGTTTAGTTTTGGGGTTTCCTGCATCAAAGCATTCCTTAGCTTCTTCCCAGAGATTCATTAGGACTGGAAGGTGCTGGGTGACCGTGGCCAGCCCGATGTCCTTGGCTGGGCTCTCCTCCAGGCCTGCAGCCTCCCAGCCTGGACCAGAGCCCTTCCCAGTGATTTTGTGGGGGAATGGGGTGTCACACCAAGGTCTGGAGACCATCACCGTGGGCAGCAGCAGGTCTGGAGGGGCCCTGCATCCCCACTCTGCACCCCTGCAAGAGCTCCAGCTTTTAAAAGGGGTTTATTAATGTCCACAGGCACCTCGGAGCAGCCGGCACCGGGCGGGAGCGAGCCGGGAAGAGAGACAAAGAAAAAGCCAGCAGTGGTGGGGAAGGGCCAGCTTGCCTCCCTGCACAAGCGCTTTTCCTCAGCCGAGCAGCGAGAAAGCAAAACTGCGAAGTGCCTAAAATTAGAGCTGCCAAACCCCAGCTGGGGAAGCCTGGAAAGATCCCCAGGCCCTGGAGCCTTGGGCGAGCTGCATAAAAGGCAGCGGAGGGGAAGGAAAGGGAGCTTGGGGACCGCGGCAAGTAGAGCGAGGCGCGGTGGGAGCGGGGAGCGGATGGCGGCCTCCCCC
>NW_005054386.1:616529-616783 GCF_000277835.1 Geospiza fortis
CAGTGGTGGGGAAGGGCCAGCTTGCCTCCCTGCACAAGCGCTTTTCCTCAGCCGAGCAGCGAGAAAGCAAAACTGCGAAGTGCCTAAAATTAGAGCTGCCAAACCCCAGCTGGGGAAGCCTGGAAAGATCCCCAGGCCCTGGAGCCTTGGGCGAGCTGCATAAAAGGCAGCGGAGGGGAAGGAAAGGGAGCTTGGGGACCGCGGCAAGTAGAGCGAGGCGCGGTGGGAGCGGGGAGCGGATGGCGGCCTCCCCC
>NW_005054386.1:616839-633844 GCF_000277835.1 Geospiza fortis
CCGCCCGCTCGGCTGCCTCCCCCCGGGCCGGATGCTCGCCCCGCTCGCGGGCTGAAATCCCTCCGAGGGCGGCTCTTTGGGGATGCAGCTGTGCTGGTGCACTGGGAACAGGGTTCATACGGTCCCAGCACTCCCCAGGCAGACATCCCAGCTTGTCTGTGTTTCCAGAAAGCCCGCAGACCACACGTTGGTGCCTGGGGAGCTCCATGCATTTGGGGATGGCTCCTTCAGCTCAGGGGCTGGAAAACATCACCTGGGCTGTTCTTCCCAGCCCCACACAGTGTCCCCTGCCCTGCACCCGGCCACAAAGCCTTCTCAAGGGGCTGGCATAACTGAGGAGGCCAAAGCTGCAGGTCCTGGGCCACCAGCGCCCTCACAGAAACTTGGGCACCCACCCCTACCCACCAAACCAGGACAGCAACTCTGTGACCCCCACACACAATTACCCAGCCCAGTGTGTTCTGCCCAGGAGGACACAATCAGTGAGTGAAAAGCACAAGCTCTGCCATCAGTTAACAAAAGGGGAGTCCCATACACCAATCCTCAGCATCCCCCAGGCCGGCTCCTTCCACAGACGTGAGTGAAGACACAGGCAGGACCAGTCCCACCAGCACCCCAAGGCTCCTCTGGATTCACAGAGCACCATCCTGGCCCTAAGAGCGTGGGTGGCAGAGCCACCAGCCACACACCAAATCAACATCTAAACCCAGGAAAAGCAGCAGCTCCACAGACAGCAGTGACTCTGCACTGGGTTTGGCTCTCCAGCTCCTATTTGTCATGATCAAAGCGACCGAGGTTTAGCGCCAGCTTCACTGAGCTCGGGAGATGCTGTAAAATGGCTGAGTCAAGGGCAGGTCTGGAGCCTTTCCTTCAGTAGCTGCAAAAACCCCAAAGGTAGCCCAGCACCTACAAGAGAGCAATCCCCAACCTCTCCAGGGCTGGGATTGCAATCCAAGCCATTCACAGTCAGACCCTGGGCACTTAATTTGAGGCAAATCAGCCTCTGTTGGATGTTTGTCCATGACATATGTTGGGTACATGCAAAATGGCCCAAGGAGGAGGCAGACAGGTGGGACAGGAGCTGTAGAGAAAAGGGGGATTCATGCCAGAGAGATGCTCAGGGAGTGGCTCACCCTGAGGTCATAGAAACATGGAATATCCTGAGTTGGAAGGGACCACAATGATCATTGAGTGCAATTCCTGTCCCTGCACAGTTCAACCCAACAATCCCACCCTGCTCCTGAGAGCATTGTCCAAAGACTTCTTGAGCTCTGGAAGCCGTACCCATTCCCTGGGGAGCCTGCTCAGTGCCTGACCATCCTCTGGGAGAAAAACCTTTTCCTGGTTTTCCTCTTTCCATCCAGCCTAAACCTCCACAGACACAGCTCCAGCTGCTCCTGGGTCACAAGAAAACAGAGATTGGGTCCTGGCTGTGCCCCCGGCAGCCTTCATTCCCAGCATGAGGGTGGGTGTGAGCTGTGACAGCCAAGGGACAGTGTCCAGGCTCTGCTCTGCCACTCTGGTGTGGCTGGCACCCAACAGGATTGGGGTCGGGATGGAAGAGAAACAGACTGAGGGGGTCAGGCCCAGAGGATGGCACAAGATTGGTCACTGGGGGATGCAGACAGTGACAGAGCTGTTGCCAGAGGGAGGTTGGGATTGAACAGGATGAGCATGATGTGGCCAGGAGATGATGGAATGTGGGATGGCATGGGAGAGGACCATTGGGACTGAACAAAGAGAATGGGGCTGGCTGGGATGGGATCAGGAGGGATAAAACAGAGCGGGAAGGATGGGACAGAATCAAAGAGAAGAGATGGAATGAGATGGCATGGCATGGCATGGCACAGCATGGAATGAAACAGGGGATGGGATGGAATGGGATGGCATGGTAAGGGCTAAAACAAAGGGGATGGAATGCATGGCATGGCATGAAAGGAGACAGGACAAAAGAAGGGATAGAATTGAATGGGATAAAATGGGGAATCCGATTGGGATGGGACAGAGTAAAACAGAAGGGAAGAGATAGATTGAGATGGCATGGCATGGCATGAAACAGAGGGGATGGGATACAATGCAATAGGATAAAACATGATGGGATGGGATGGGATGGGATGGACCACTGGCAGGATGGACAAAGTGAAGGAGACAAGAAATCCTCCTGGGAGCCATGTCCCTGTGGCCACTGGGGTGCCCAGCAGTGCCTGCTGGCTCGGGCAGGGCACTGCCCAGCCCGTGCTGTCCCAGCGTGCCCGGCCATGCCCTGGGTGCCCCGCTGGGCACAGCCTGTGGGCAGGAGCCACGTGCGAGGCCGGCACAGGCGGCTCCGCTGTCCCGTGGTGAGGAGAATTGCTCCCTGGAGCGTGAGATCTGATTAGATTGGTGACACACCGCAGCGTGGCAACAGCAGCACGGCCGGGACCACGGTGCGTGCCCCGCGCCCGACCGGGCTCAGCAGGAGGGGCAGAGCAGCTCGGGGAGGGGCAGTCGGGCGTGCCCTGGGATGTGTCCGGCCTGAGACATGGAACAGGGGCAGGGCTGGCTGCCAGTGAGCCTGGGCGATGAGCTGGGTTCTGCTGCACATCCCTGGGGCAGCCACCAGCCCTGGGGACCGCGGGAGGGATGGAGGGAGGGTCCGAGGTTCCCTCACCCTGGCGGGTGTTACCCCATCCCTACCTGAGCACCACAGGAGGGGTGAAGGGAGATTTGGAGGTTTCCTCACGCCAGTGGATGATTACCCCTTTCCAAACTCCTGATGGATGTGAAATGATGCTCTCCCAGCTCTAGCTGGCAAGGCAGCTGCAGAGCCAACCCACCAGGGCAGCAGCTCACCGAGCCTTGGAGAGCCCCAGGCAGATGGGGGTCAGGGGAGCTGCCCAGCCAGGAGAGGATGTATCTTCAAAGGCCTCTCAAGCCAACAAACAATACCTGTTCTGCAGTTTACCCTTCACATTTGCTGCCTTGAATGGCTCCTGAGCCATGCCTGCCTCTTCATTTGAGATCTTTCAACAGCTGTCTGATAGAGAAGACCTTTATCTCGCCTCTCCCGGGCTCCCATCCAACACCGGCCTCTGGAGGTGGGGAAGAGGGGAAAAAAACCCAGAATTCACTCCTGACTGAGAGTCTCACCTAATCCACCGTGTGTGGAAAATTACTGCCACCACACAGTGCCCAGCCTGGCCCCCTTCCCACCCACGCCAGCCAGAGACGGCTCCCAAGGCTTTTGTGCCTGGGTTTTTTTCTCTCCTCTTCCTGCTGGGAGAATGGGAACTTCAGCGTTTGGACAAACCCTTGAGAAAATAACTTCACACGTGCTTGGGGCACTGAGTCGGTTTTTTATTTAATTTTGTCTCATCCTGAGACGGATTTGCCTGGGATCACTGTGCAGGCTGTGAAAGCCCCCCCAGCCCCCCAGCACAGTGCCCAGAGCAGGGGCCATTCGTGCCAGCAGCTTTGCTGGGAGCCTGTTAAGCTGTGCCAGCATTGCAGGCTGTGGCACCAAGCTTTGCCCCTCCCAGCATGAATCCAGCCTGGCAGTGCCACCAAGTCCCACTCAGCCCTGGCCACCTCACAGCCACACTTCCTCCTTGGAGGAGATGATGTGAAAAAGCTCTCCAGGATGGTATTGAGCTTCAGGAGAGGTCACCTCACTCCTCTGCTCAATACAGGCACAATAAGGTGAGCAGTCAGCTCTGCCACCCCAAGATCTCTGCACAGGGACCTCTAGAAATGAAGGTTGCCTACTCTGGGATGGTTCTGCACAGCCAGAGAGACAAAGACACTGCCAAGCTTCCCCTGAGATCTGCAACATGTCCTTCAGCATCCCATTGTACCCTGGGATCCACTGAAAGGGTAGTCAGGCACTGGAACACTGACCTTGGAAATGGTGGAGTCACCATCCCTGAAAATGTTCCAAAAATGCACAGATGCAGCACCTGGGGACATGGTTTGCTGGTGGCCTTGACACTGCTGGGTGGATGGCTGGACCTGATGATCCTAGAGGGCTTTTCCAATCTTAATGAATCCATGAGTTCACTGCTTGGGCCCTTGCTGGCCCCAAGGAACGAAGGCACCAGGCTGTGTTTGTGCTCTCCAGAGGGGCTGTGCCATCAGCATCTCCTCTTGTCCCCAGCACCTGCAACTCCATGGTCCTGTGACATACTCACCAGTCCTGGAACTGGGATTAAAGACACACAGGTGCAGAGTTTCCTCCCATCTGGGAGCTCTGGACAGAGCTTTGCCTGAAGGAGGATGTGCACAAAGCTTCACACCCTGCTGACTGGAAAGCAAGGATTGTTCTCCCCAGATCACAGTTGGGGAAGTTGAGTCACAGGGCAGTAAATCTCAGAGCTCAGAGAGAGGTGGTTTGGATAATTTTGTCTTGCCTGTGAATAGCAGGCAGAAGGAAACAGAAAAGCAAATTGTTTCCTATGGCAAATAAACCCCCAAGAGCCACACATTTTACCTCCTGTGTTCTCTTTTCACACCATCCAGTGGCCAGTTCAGACCGAGGCATTGCAACCCCTGTGCCACGTGCGACCCCAAACTCCTCCTCATCACTCTGGGATTGGTTGGATAAATCACAGGGGATTTGCTTTCTTCATTCCTCAGATTATTTTGGAGCTATAAAGCACTTCCAGCACAGCTGCCAAGCTCAACCTGAGTGATCTTGCCCAGGGCCAGTGAGATCTGAGCCCTGGAGACACTCGGTGACCATCGGAGGCCTGGACACACTCTGTGGTCACTCGCTTCTGGCAGAGCTGATTTCACCTCACCTGGGAGCTGGGGCAGGGAAATGGAGAGACAAGGCTGCAAACCCATTCCCCAGCTGGCAAAGGCCATACCTGCCCGTGCACATGCTGACTGTACAAATAAAACTGCAGCACCACTGCAGTGCTGCTGGTGCCAGGAATTTATGGTCCAACTGCACCTGAAGTCTCTACCCAGACCCAGGAGAGGGAGGGAAGCTGCAGCCTGGCTGCCTGGGTGGAGAGAAGGGGAAAAAAACCCTGCTGTTTTGGGCAAATGAAGCAGTGGGAGGTGGGTTCACACTGGGTGGGTCAGTGTGGTGCTCCCCAGCAGCGTGCTTTGAGAAAACCAACCCATCCTGCCACCAGCACTGGCAGCCCAGGGGGGACATGGCACAGGACCAGCCCACACATCACCAGGGGTCAGCTGCCATCACTGGCAGGATGCTCAGAGGTCCCTGGACTAGCTGGAATAATCTTTTGCTAAGATGGGGTGCTGGATAGCGTTTTCTGAAGTGTCTTCAGGATTTAAGGGCCTGGCTCTGTGAAGGAATGGAAATGGCAGGAATGAGGTACCTAAATAAGAGCAAGGCACTTGAAAGCCACTCTGGATCAGGCTTTTAATTTACCATTTAACCATACAGTAAGAAAGCCTCTTGAAAGATAAGGGCTGTGTTGTAGAGATGCAGGAGGCATCCATCTAACCTGGTCCCCCTTTTCCATCGGTGCCAGGTGCCTGGGGAAGTGATTACAAATGTGGTTGGCATGTGTAACATTTGCTTGCTCCCCTGATCTCCAGACATTCATGGAGCAGAGTTTTCTGAGCTAGAGAGGTGCTGCCTTTCTCCTTAAGAGCTCTCCATGGGTTTTTTCCTTGTGTCTTTGAACTCTCACACCTCCTGTAGGAAGTGGGAGCACCCTCTCCCCCTGCAGCGTGGAGCTCTCCTTAAGGATGCTCCATGGAGCAGACATCTCCTCGGGTTTCCTTTGAACCTGGCCCCTGCTAACTGTGTTTCACCTAGATCCCAGTTGATATATGAGAAAAGGAGTGAACAACCACCCGTTTTCTCCCTGCTGCTCAGAAGTCTCTGCTTCCAGGAGTCGGATCTTCCACCACCAGCAAGGATGGTCCCGATGGCATGGAACAAAATGACTTCACACCTCTTGTCATGGATGGCTTTGGACATTGTTTTCTTTTCCATCCCTGACCAAAACAAAGAAATGCAGGAAGAAGATTCTGTTCTGCCCCATTTGCTGGCTCACGGCAGTTCACGAGTGACCTTGCAGCTCCCCACTGTGCTGAGAGCATCTCTGAACCTCAGCACTGCCTCCAGAGGTGGGGAAACTGAGCCACAGGGCAATCACTTCGATTTCTTCTGGTCACCTGGTAACAAGACAGCTAAAAAAGGCTCCCAAAACCCAGTCTGGCCAGCACCACTGGGGCATTTAAATTCTGCTTTTCCTTGGATGGATTTATCCTCACCAGCACTGCTTGTTCTCATTACAAGCTTTTAATATCCAAAACAGCGAGAGCAGGTAAACTGAGGCACCAGAGGGGCTCCTGCAGCCTAAACAAACCCTACAGAAAGGTGCTAACACAGGTGTGAACACCCCCACACCGAACCCCTTGTGCCCTGACCTGGCAGCGCACCTGGGGACACGGGATGGCAGTGGCTGGGCACTGGGGACAGGGGCTGACAGTGGCTCCCAGAGGGGCTGTTCCATAACCCAGGAGCACAGCAGCCAAGGCGGGAATCAGAGGCAGGGATGCAGAGGCAGGGGCACCACCAGCACGGGCTCCCCAGCCCCAGCCAGGCAGCTGATTAAAATGCAGTCCGGCCACCCCGGGCCTGTCCCCACCGTCTCCCGGCTTTAAATAATAGCTTAATTATCTCATTTACATTTGGCTCCTTTCAGGGAGGCACTGCAGTTGATTAACATTTTCCCTCCCGGTGTCTTGCTCTGCGTCCCTGCTCCATCCCACCCTTCCCAGGCTGTCGGTTCCCTGCCCCAGGCTGTCGGTTCCCTGCCCCAGCACGGCCACCCAGCCCCGCTGCCCCAGCCGCGCTCCTCCCGCACTGCCAGGCCTCTCCGGGGCTCTGGAAACGCCGAGACCCAGCTTGCAGATGGCCACAACAGATGCAGATGCTGGAGGATGGGAATCAGTGGCCTGGCTGGGCGGGATGAAGGCTCTCCTCATCTTCTCTCTGTGTCCTGCCATTGCTTTGCTGCCGGCGCTGCCCCGATCTCTCCCCACGTTCCCGCTTCCACCCCTCACTGGGTAGCTTTTAACTTTCTTTTTTATCTTCTCTTTTTAAATCTCCTTTGAACGCTCCAGCCAAACACTGAATTCCTTTGAAGAAGAAGAAAATGTCTCTGTGGGTTGCCCTTTCTCACCGGCTGGAGCTGTGAGAGATCCCAGGGCCCAGCCTGAGAGCCCTGTGGCTCCCCCAGCCCCGAGCACGTCCCCAAGGGTGTTCCTGGAGGAGACCAGCACTGGAGGCATCACCAGCCCTCACCTCCCAGACCCTCCAAGCCCTGTCAGGGTGCCCAGAAAAGCTCCTTCATCACATGGGGTCTCTGGGACACAAATTATTGTGCCCCGCCTCGCTGAAGGGGAGATTTTGTGACAAAATTTATGTGTAATTATCTTCCCAGGCCCCAAGGCCATGAGGCAGAGGAGGAGCCAGGAGGACGTGTGTGGACTGCCTGCTCTCCCCACCGGTCACACCACACCCCGAACTGGGACAGGACCTCACAGACAGGGGCAGGGAGGTGATGCCACCAGAGCCCCATGCCGCGGTGCTGGGGGAGATGGATGTCCTCAAGGCTCTTCATTAAACCTGCTTCCTGCTGCAGGAGCCCGTGGCCCGGCAGCCCCTTTCCCCCCTCCTCTCATCCCCCTTGCCTGGCTCCCTGCACCCCTCCCCAGGCTTGGCACAGCCGCAGCACAGCACTGCAGACCCCGCTGCTGAATCCCAACCTCCTGCGTGACTGCCAGGCATTTCCAGATCGTCCTATTGATCCCGAGGAGCCTCCAATCCCCCAGCCCCGGGCTCATTTAGCTGGGACAGCGCCGTCCCCTCTGCCTTTGATCCAAGCAGCCCCCACTGGCAGCAGAGCCTGTGCTCGGTGCAGAGGTGCTCTTTTTGGAACATATATTTTTAATGGGGATTTCAGACGTGACGCAGGCACGAGGGAGCAATTCTCCCGTGCCCTGGTATTTACATATTTTCCAGCTCAGGCAGGGGAAGGTTTCACGGAGGGAGCCCGGCAAACAGGAAGGAAAGGAGCTTTGTGCTTTGTATCGCCAGGGCCCAATTACAGCCTGAAAGGCGAGGAGCCCATCCGGGTATTGCCCTCTGCAGCCAGTCCGGGCTGCAATTACAGCCCTCGCCAGGCTCAGCAGGGTCTGGGAAAAAAATAGATCTCAAGAGCTTCACAAATGATCACTCGCTCGCTCTTCGGGGCGCGGGGATTTTAGGGCACCATCTGCTCGCTGCGTTCTGCCAACACACATCCTAAAAACTCCTGGGTTTCACCTGGCTCCTGGAAGAGAAGGAGAGCAAGGGAGAGCCCCGAGGCTCCTGCTGTGCCGGGAGTGAGGGAGGGGAGGCTGGGGCTGCGGGGTGATGCTGCAGGGCTGTGGCTGGTGCTACTGCCAGGAGGGCTTAGGGTGGGATGTGAGAGGAGATCCCACAGAGAAAAGGGGGTGAGAGGTGCAGAGGGAAGCTGGGATGAGGTTTCCCACTCCCACTGGGACTGACCCTCCCAGCCTGGGGCATGCCCAGGCATGGCTCTGCTGCTGCTGCAAGCCCAGAGCTGTGTTAGGTGAGGGTGCCTGTGTTACCAGAGGGACAGCACCCAGCCTGGCAACCCCTGGGCAGCTCACACCACAGCTCAGGGCACTTCTGAAGCCCACAGAAGCCATTCAGGCCACCAAATGCCACCCCCAAGCTGCTGGCAGGCTTGGCTGCCCTCAAGGTGGTGCCCACCACGGGGACAAGAGTGTGTGGCATTGCTGCCTGAGGACCTGTGCTGGGAGCCAGGGAGGGCAGAGCTCTCCAGGGAATCTGTCACTGTGGCTGGAGGACTCCCTTCAAGCTCCAGGCCACGTGCCATTGACCAAAATCTGATGGCAATAGCATTTTCCACTGTTCCAGGGCAGCTTCTGGGCAATGATTGGGAAAAGTAAGCTGCGGAGAGAGTAGGAAAAGGCAAAAAGAGCTATATGGAAAAATAGATGGAAATTCATGAGAATCGTGGTGTGATTCATGGGCTGTCCTGTGCAGGGCCAGGAGATGGACTCAATAGTCCTTATGGGTCCCTCCCAGCTCAGGATATTCCATGATTCTCTGATCCTGTGCATTGTGCTAAGACCAGCAAGCTCTGGTTTTGAGCCAAACCAGCAAACACTGAAGTGGTGCAAGTGAGTGAGCCAGGTTTGACCTTCAGGCTCTGCCAGGACTAAAGTAACGTGCAAGGGGAGGGTCTGTCCCACCAAAGGGAACTCCTGGAGAGCCACCACGCTGCTCTCAACACATAGGAATTGTGTTTCTTTGAAGGGTTTCTTTGAAGCTCTTTCAATCTCCAAGTCCTGCCTGGCAATTATACACATTTCCAGGTCTGAATTTGCTGGCCTGTCTCTAGACATATGCTGGATGATATGATATGGAGCAGTTGGGCCTGGGTTTGCACGCAGCAGCACCGTCTGCTTCCGAGCGCTCCCGCTGTGGCTCTCTCTGCTCCTTCAGCTCTCTCAAACCTACAGATTAATATTTGGATGTACAGGAGGCTGGCTCTGCATCCCAGCATGGCAGGGAAGGGGTAAACCTGAATCCAACAGTGCAGGGACAGAGTTTGGGACAGGGTGAGCAGTTCTGTCACCACAGCTGGAGCAGGTCACCCAACTCTCCCATGCTTTTCCCCAAAATATTGACCACAAACATCCCAACATCAGTGAGGAGAACCATGACTGTTCCTGCAGTCAGGGAATGGGACGTGGCAAGCTCTGTGGGGTGCATTAAACCCAGCTCATGCCTTGCTTTCCAGGGTTGTCCACACAATGAACCACCAGGCACGTGTTTCCTGCTGTCCTCCCCAGCCTCGCCCAGGATTTCTGGGCATGAGAATTATTCAGAGAAATAGTGGGGCAGACCAGAAGCTGATTCTGGTTCCCATCAGTAGATTCCAGAGTTAAAATCAAGCTGTTGTCATGACAGAGATTGTCCAAGGAAAGCAACTGCAGACAAGGCTGCAGCCCCGGACAGGGTGGGGTGATGCCTGCAGCTCCCAGCACACTCGGGATGTGAGGGCTGGCTCTGCCACTCTCCTGCCTTTCCCTAGCACAGGACCTGGCTCTCTGCAGGATCCCCTCCATCAGAACACGTTGCAGCAAGGCTCAAGGGCAGATTTCCCTCTTTGCAGTGCACACTGAGGGTCTGACCAGGGTGAGCACCCTCGGGCACACCCCAAAAGGCTGCATGGGCAGAATCCTGTCAGTTTGACCTACAGTTCATCCTGGAAGTGGCTCCTGAGGTTCCCATTCAGCAGCCAGGCACTGAGTGTGGCTCTGGGTCATGAGCAGGGCCACAGCATGTCCTGGCGAGAGCCCAGCAGAGCACCCTGTCCCATGCCATGACCAGCCCTGGGAGGGCTCAGGGGGGCAGTGACACCTGGCTGAGCGAGGAGGAAGAGCCATTCCAGAGCACAGAGATCCCATCCCACGTGGGCCCGGTCCCTGCAGCAGGGAGGTTCTGAGGGCCAGTTTGGAGGCCACATTGGAGATGTCCCTCCCTGCCCCCTGTTTCCTCTTTGGAGAGCTCTGATTGCCACAGGGAAAAGAGAAGGAACACACAGTGCCCTGGACTGGCCTGGGGTGATCCCAGCAGCTGCCAGTGAGGCAGAGGTGGCCAAGCCTGACCCCCACCGTGTTTCAGCACAAATTTGGCACCCAGTGAGGTGTCAGTCCCAAAGACTCCATCCCAGCTCCCAGCCAGAGCCAGCTTTACCTCGCTGTGCAGGAGGGAGGCCCTGGCTGAGCGTGGTGTGCAGCCTGAGCTCTCCTGCACGTTGCCAGCTGCCTTCCCTGAGGTGTGTAGGGTGGGGTGCTGAGGTTTCCTGGCTCCTTGCTGTGTTCTGCTCCTCCTGGTTTGGCCCTGATGGAGCCACAAAGGATTGTTTGTGCATCCCTTCTGATGAGGTTTTGCAGCCCAGGAGACCCTGCACTCCTCAGGCTGGAGGAATCACAGAATCACAGAATCACTGGGTTGGAAGAGACATTCAAAATCATTGAGTCCAACCCAGCCCCAGCACCTCAGCTAAACCCTGGCACCCAGTGCCACATCCAGGCCTTGTTAAACACACCCAGGGATGGGGACTGCACCACCTCCCTGGGCAGCCATTCCAGAACTTTATCACCCTTTGCATGAAAAACTTTTTCCTGATATCCAACCTGAATTTCCCTTGGTGCAGCTTGAGGCTGTGTGCTCTGGTTGTGTCAGTGCTGCTGGAGACAGAGCCCAGCCCCAGGTGAGCACAGGCACCTTTCAGGAGCTGTGCAGAGCGATGGGGGCCGCCCTGAGTCTCCTTTTCTCCAGGCTGAGCACCCCCAGCTCCCTCAGGGGTTCCTCACAGGGTTTGTGCTCCCAGCCCCTCTCCAGCCTCGTTGCCCCCGAGCATCCCAAGGTCCTTGCCAAGCTGAGGGGCCAGAGCTGGGCACAGCACTCAGGGTGTGCCCTCAGCAGTGCCCAGTGCAGGGGAAGGATGCCCTCCCTGCTCCTGCTGCCCACACCATTCCTGAAACGAGGGCTGAGAGCACAGCCTTGCCTGTGACCCTCACAGGAGTGCCAGCACTGTTGTTTAAGGGCTGAAGGAGGTCCCAAATCTCAGTGGGAAATGTCACAATTCTCCACATCAGGACTTCTCCAGGGAGTCCCAGCTAAGTGAATCCTGGACCAGGTCTCTGTTCCACTGAAACTCCTTCCCAGCCCCAACCACCACGAGTGGCACCATTTCTGCTGCCTCAGCCCTCCAGCCTGTGCTCGGGGCCACAGGAGGATGGAGTCCCCCCTGGAGCCCACCGTGCTGCCACAGCCTGGCCCCCAGCTCCACTGCCCCTAAGAAGCCAAAGCCACATGCCTTGCTCCCAGCTGCTGGAGAAGAGCCAGGAACCACTTCCAGACTGCGTCACCATATTCATGGCCTCTCCTGGGCTATATTTAGTTTTGTGACTGCAGGTTTTTCTGGACGTCGAGTTGCTAAAGAGCTGGCACTCCCCACTCAGAGCAGAGCACATCCCCAAGGGGAGCTGAGCTGGGAGGGGGAACTGAGCTGGGAGAGGGAGCTGAGATGGGAGAGGGGAGCTGAGATGGGAGAGGGGAGCTGAGATGGGAGGGAGAGCTGAGCTAGAAGGGGAGAGCTGAGCTAGAAGGGGAGAGCTGAGCTAGAAGGGGAGAGCTGAGCTAGAAGGGGGAGCTGAGCTAGAAGGGGGAGCTGCAGGAGAGGAAGGATTGGAGCATCCCCCAGGTGAGGTTTGCCTTGCTGACAGGAACAAGCAGCACACAGCAATTTTAGCCCTCCCTGTCTCCTCTGCAGGGAAGTGTGTGTGGAGCTGGGCAGCCTGTGCAGAGCCAGTTTTGTTTTGCCACAGCCAGCAGATCTGGAGAGGATGTGAACCTCGGTGCCAAAAGCTGCCTTGCAAAGAGGTCACAGAAAACACGGAGGGAGGGAGGGAGGGACGGTGGCTGTGCTGCACACCAGCCACTGTGCTCTGCAGGTTTTTTACCAGTCTGAGCTCAGGGCACTGACTCAAGCAGCACAGCCTCCCTCTGGTCCCCTGGGTGCTCCAGACTGGCCTGCAGCACAGCAGGGATGGCAGGAGTGCACTGGCTCCCTTTGGCTCAGGTACAGCTGGGCAGCTCCAGGCCTGTGATTCTCCTCCTGCTTCACTCTGATACCTGGGACCATCCTGGGGTGGGACCCGTGCCCAGGAGGTGCCATGGATGGGGTGTGGGCTCTATCAAACCCCAGTGCAGGACAGGGGGAGCTCTGAGCAGCCTGCTCTAATGAGAATGTTGCTGCCCATGGCAGAGGGTGGAATGAGAAGAGCTTAAGGTCCCTTCCAACCCCAACCATTCCAGGATTTTATTTTATCATTCTGTGAAGCCAGTGCTTCTATGCTCACCTGGCCTGAAAACACCTACATTTCTCCTAAACATTTTTTTCACAATTCACCAGGAGATTAATTAGCTGCTTGGAAACCCCAGACATTAATTATTGATAATGAAGCCAGTGCATGGTGATCTGTGGCCTTAGACATGGCACAGACACCTTCTTCCAGCCTTCAGGACCCCCAAAACTGCTTTGGAGTTCGTTGTGTGAGGGGGTGGAGCAGTCCTGGAATGTTGACCTCAACATAAAGTGGCAGAATTTCCCAGGTCAGAGGGGACCTCAGGAGGTCTCTAGTTCAACTTTCTGCTCCAAGCAAGGTCAGCTGCAAGATCTCATTGTCCAGTAGGGCTTGAAAACCTCAGAGGATGGAGACAGAGCAGCTTTCCTGGGTAAGCTGCTGATGACTGGCTGTCTTCATGGAAAAAAGTGTCTCTATCACCAGCCTGAGTTCTCTTAACTTACCTCATACCTGCTGTCTCTCTTCCTCTCACCACACACTGCTCTGAGGAGCCTGGCTGTCTTCTCCAACACCTCCTCACAGGTACTGCACTGCTGCTTTAGGTCCCTCTGAATCCTTCCCTTCTCAAGGGATAGGGATAAATCTCAAGGATTTGAGATCAAGGATAAATCTCCCACTGCTGTTCTCATCAGCCTAGAAAGGGGAGGAACTACCTTCAGAAAGAAATTAAAAATAAAAAGAAAGAAAGAAAGAAAGAAAGAAAGAAAGAAAGAAAGAAAGAAAGAAAGAAAGAAAGAAAGAAAGAAAGAAAGAAAGAAAGAAAGAAAGAAAGAAAGAAAGAAAAGAAAAAACAAAAAGAAAAATAAGATTACAAAAAAGAAAGAGAACTACCTCAAACTCTTGTGACCCTCTTCACTCCAATCCCACTAAACGTGACGGCAAATGAGGAGCTCCCATCCCATCATCCTCTGGGCTGCTCTAAGAATCAGGAACAATAAATCAACTGCCTTCAGTCCAAGATGTTCCCATCTCTTTGCTGACACCAGATAACACAGGGCTGTGAACATTCCCAGCCTGGAACACCTCTGAAGGAAAAGAAGCTGCTGCCTGCAAAGCAGGGAAGCAGAGGTACTTAACAGGTAAAACAAAAGGAGGCTCCAGAGGTCTCAGGCAAATCCATTAATCCCACAGTACCTTCATTTTCTATGCTGCTCCTGAGGAAGCAGGGCCTGAATGCACAAAGTATCTGCACAGAGCAGCAATTGCTGCCTGATCAGCCTCTTCCCCTGGCTGAAGCTTCTGCCCTGTGCTGATTACACAGACTCTCAGCACGAGCCAAACCCAAAAATCAATGTTCCCATGGTCAAGGTGAGCTCTGCAGGAGGTGGGCTACATCTTTTTCCAGGTTGACAGTAAGATGAAGAGGGGCTGGAGGCACAGGAGGTAGCTCCATCCATCAGGAGCAGATCTGGTACCACCACCATCAACCCTGCTCCATCCATCAGGGGCAGATCTGGAATCACCATCAACCCTGCTCCATCCATCAGGAGCAGATCTGGTACCACCACCATCAACCCTGCTCCATCCATCAGGAGCAGGTCTGGAATCACCATCATCAACCCTGCTCCATCCATCAGGAGCAGATCTGGAACCAGCACCATCAACCCTGCTCCATCCATCAGGAGCAGATCTGGAATCACCACCATCAACCCTGCTCCATCCATCAGGAGCAGATCTGGAATCACCACCATCAACCCTGCTCCATCCATCAGGAGCAGATCTGGAACCAGCACCATCAACCCTGCTCCATCCATCAGGAGCAGGTCTGGTACCACCACCATCAACCCTGCTCCATCCATCAGGGGCAGATCTGGAATCAGCACCATCAACCCTGCTCCATCCATCAGGAGCAGGTCTGGAATCACCACCATCAACCCTGCTCCATCCATCAGGGGCAGATCTGGAATCAGCACCATCAACCCTGCTCCATCCATCAGGAGCATATCTGGAGTCACCATGAACCCTGCTCCATCCATCAGGAGCATATCTGGAGTCACCATGAACCCTGCTCCATCCATCAGCAGAATATCTGGAACCAGCACCATGAACCCTGCTCCATCCATCAGGGGCAGGTCTGGAATCACCACCATCAACCACCATTGACCATCTTCCCCCTGCCTCCAGCAGTGTCCCTGCAATGTCTCCTCAAGCAGCCCTGACCAAGGCCAGCCCTGCTCACAGAGACAGCAGTTCCAGAGGTGGCAGCTGTGGACGGGTAGGCTGGGGACTGGAGGTGAGCAGGGATGTAGAAGATGTGATGGAAACAGGAGGTTAAGAGCAGTGTGGAGGGCAGGTGGAGTGAGGAGGAACAGAGCTGACCGGGCAAGAGCTGACCAGGCAAGAGTGACCACGAGCTTTGGGTGTGCTGGAGAGGACAGCTCCCATGACAGAAGGCCACTGGGAGTTGGCATAAAGGTGAGAGCAATCCAGGAAGCCGTTGGAAGACACCAGGAGACTTAAAGAGGGTCAGGAGATTGTAGGTCTCATCTGGAGCTACTCATTAGCCACAAGGACTCTGGCCTTTCAACCAGGCTAATTACTGATTGCTCAAAGGATAACACTTCCCACAGCTGCTAAACTTGCTGACACTGGGCCCTGGATGTCTTCTATTCTGGGAAGGGGGAGTGGAGTCTCCTAGTGTGAACTTGTGGAGCTGGGCAAAGCCACACTGGAGCAGAGATAAAGTCAAGGACAGCTGCAGCTGCTTGGCAATTGTTCAAAACGAGCCACGAGTCACTGACTTGGCTATTCTGGGACCAGCTGAAGAGCCAGAGCTGGGGAGAACGAATTCATGGCCTGCTCACACAGAAATGGACTGCAGCAAGCCTGGGCCTGACCAGTGCCCAGGCACATTTGTCAGGGGCCTGATGGGAGGCTGCAAAGCTCTGTCCCTGGTCACCAGTGAGGAGATGTGGCTGCAGATCTGCCTTGGGACTGATCCACCACAGCTCACAGGCCTCCAGCAGGGGAGGACCACGCAGCTCCCTGAAAGTCACAGGGAGAAATCGCTGCTGTGAACACTTTTCAACCCTTCAGGTTGCCTGAAATTGGGTCAAAGCCTTTGCTCGGGGCTGCCATGCCTGAGAACAGCTGCTGCTGAAGCTTCTAGAGAACCTAGCAGAGGTTTCCCAAGTCAGAATTTACTGGGGAATGGGGTGGATGAAGCCTGTGATATTCCCTGAATCTGTAACCAGTGACCAGAGTAATCCTCTCAAATCTTTGCCTAAGGCAAGGAACCTGAATTGGAACCTGAATTGTTTATGTGCTGCATTTCCCAGCTTTTGGGTGGGAGCACTGGGCTGGGAGGCTCTGATGTGTCCCAGCAATGTCTGTTCCTGCCTCCTGAACTGCCAGCACTGCTGGGACTGACCTGAGCCCTCCACACAGCCCAGTGCAGGTCACCTCCAGAGCTGCAAGACTCAGACAATTAAGCTCGTTGGGAGCTCACCCAAAGGACACCAGGCCTTTTGAGGTCACTCACTGCATATGCTGGAAAGCAGATATTATCTCATTAGGCAAATATTTATGATCAATATTGTCCGCACTCTGGCAATGAGCAGCATCACTTGGAGCTAGAAGCTCTCCAGGGATGGATGTGGGTTAACAGAAGGGCCTGGGCTGAGCGTGAACCTCTGCTCACCTGGCTTGAAAACACCTACATTTCCCCTAAACATTTTTTTTTCCACGATTCACCAGGAGATTAATTAGCTGCTTGGAAACCCCAGACATTAATTATTGATTATGCAAAAGATTTTGTTCATCACAGTTGCTGAGCTTGTCAGTGCTGAGGACATCAGGATGGAGGGGAAGTCTGGATGGGCCCTGGATTTGCGCACCAGTTTCCCAAGGTGGGGCCTCTCCACAAGGCAGAACAGCTCCAAAACAGGAGCCAAGCGTGGCAGCGAGAGCCCAGCTCAAACACAGCTGCCCTAAGGGGCAGGAAACTGAGGCACGGGACAGCGTGACCCGTCCAGGAAACAGAAAAAGCACCCCTTGCACCCTGGGGCATCTGAACCGAGCTTGGGGCTGCTCCGGGGTGTGCGGGGGGCAGATATCCAGCATCTCC
>NW_005054386.1:633915-634689 GCF_000277835.1 Geospiza fortis
GCACCCCCAGCCGCGGCAGCGCGGGTGGCAGTGATAAACCTCCTGCAACGCCCGGCAATTAATCTTGCGGAGCGGTGAGTCAGAGTCACCCGGAGCTTCCTCCCCTCACCCAGAACCAGCCACCGCCGTCTCCAGAAGCTCTCGGCTCCAGGGACCTGCAGATGCCACCTGGCTGGGGAGAGGGATTTTTTTTTTATTTTTGTGCTGTGCCATCACTGCGAGGTGCTGGATTCCCCTGCGGACCTCTCCGCTGCACTCAAGGGAAACAAGACCCACTGAAAGCCGCATGTGTGCCCGCCTGTCTCTGCAGAGGAGTGGGGTGCCTGACTCCCAGCTTCTCTGGCCGTCAGGAAGGCGAGAGGGAGATGCCATCCTCATGATAAAGCCCATATAAAAAAGGTGTCAAAAGCCAGAGGGGAGGAGGAGGCAGGAAGGACTTAAATAAAACTCCCGGGAAGGAACGGGTATATTTAACTCCCACCAAGAAAACGCCCCCGCACATTTTCCCCTGTCCCAACCCCCCAAAATCTGCGGTGCTCCCCAAACTTTCCCAAGCTTTCCCGGGGAAAAAGCCTCTTCCCGCCTTGCCCTAGGCATGAATGCAGTTTGCAGTTTTAACAGCAGATGTCTCTCCTATTATGATTTATAAAAATGCTTAAAATAAATAATGCAAACATATTTACAGGAATGAATTTCTTCTCCTGAGCGCGTTTGTCACTCGGAGCCTCCCGAGCAGGAGCGCCTCGCCGCCTGAGTGCCTCCCGCACAGGCTCC
>NW_005054386.1:635121-639168 GCF_000277835.1 Geospiza fortis
TTTTTTCTTTCCATGGCCGCTTTTTCCCGCAGCCGCGCTCTTTCCGGCGCGGTGCACACAAAGAGCCGCGTACCTGCGGTGATGCGAGTGGCCCAATTAGCGCTCCGCACCCAGCCTGCCCGTTTCCATAGCTTCACAGCACAGCGCTTCCCTCTCCCGAGGCCATCGGAGCAGGACCCGGCATCTTATCAGCGATCATCCTGCCACGCAGCGCTCCTCCGGGCCCTACCTGCCGACGGCCAGTCTCGCTGGCAACGCAGGATAATATCTTTTCCCACCAGAGCCCGGGGATGATTTCTTCCCGCTGTAATTTTGTCTTGCTTCCAAAGCCTCTTGCATAACCGGTGCCGAGGAAGCAGAGCACAAAGCAGGGCAGCTACAGGAGCTCCCCTGAGCAGGGGATGGGGTGAGAGGCTGTCCCAACCTGAGACACCCTGAGAGGCTCCGGTGCTTCAGTCCTGCAGAAGGGAAGGTGACAGGAGGCATCAAAAAGAACTAATGTGTCTCCCTGGCCAAACCCCACTGGCGAGCTGTGAGGCTGAGCCAGGAGGACAGGAAGGTGGAGGGCAGAATTTCTCCCCAGAGAGCCAGATCCTGCCTGGGTGAGAGCTCCATGGGAGCCCAGAACCACAGCCTCTCAAAGCAGGCACAGAATTTGGGCTGGAAAGCCTGCTCCAGGAGGAGGGGGGTGTTGGTGGCCTCCTGAAGGGGTGACTTGCTCCAGCTCCTTGCCTTCTTGCAGGTTCCCTGGGCAAGGAGCAGAAGCACAGGGCTTGCAGAGGCATGAGGTGTCTCTGCTGCAGCCTTTGTCATGGAGGAGAGACACATTCCAGGTAGCACAAGCAGGGAAGTAGTGAACTGCATACCCTGACATCCTCCAAGTGAGGGTCTTGAGTCCTTCCCTGCCTCAGCCAGAGCCACAGCCAGTGCTGCACATCCCATCCACCCCATCCTCCACTTCCCAGAGCTGGCTCTGTGGGCAATGCCAGCAGAGAGAGCTGCCAGCCTGGTCAGAGGACCATGCCCATGCCATCACCCCCTGCACAGCCCAGCAGGACGGTAGCAGCGCACACCATAAAGGCTGCTCAGCACTCTGCATCCTCTGGGTGCTGATGTAGGAAGGGCAGATCCCCTCATGGATCCATCCACAACTTCCCAAGCAGGCTGGAATTGTTAACACTAACAGCTCATCACCAAAATCTCTGATTTCAGAGGGGCTCTAATTAATTCTCTCTGGTGACCAGGAGTAGGACCTGGGGTAATGGCTGGACCTGTGTCAGGGGAGAGTTAACTTGGATATTTGGGAAAGGTTCTTGTCCCAAAGGGTGTTCAGGCACTGAACAGGTTTCTCAAGGAAATGGTCATGGCCACAAGGCTGACAGAGTTCAAGATGTGCTTGGTCAGTGCTCTGAAACAAACGTTGGGATTGTTGGGATATCCCGAGCAGGGCAAGGAGTTGGACACAATGACTGCCATGGATTCCTTCCAGGTCAGGATATTCCATGATGCCACGATTCTATGATTTGGGAATTTGGGCTCCATCTGAAAGGACAAGGAGCATCTCTTACCTTGGGAAGAGCAATGTTTATTTTTGATTTCTCTGGTATTAGAGGAACTTTGTGACTTTCCACTTGCCATCTATTAAAGTCATTTATATCAGTAGTGGATAAAACCAAGAACCTCCTGCTGTTCAAAGCAACGCTTTTTTTGTTTCAGAAAGAGCATCTAGAACAGTTCATTTTGGGTTGACCCAAAGTTATTTCTTTCCCTTGGGTTTTTGATTTAACAGCCCAAACAATACAGCCCCACTCATGCTCCCAGCCCAAGGATACTTTTTGCCACACATCAAGTGCCTGCTTGAAATTTTCCATGCTTTGTGGCTGACTCAGACTACATTTTTCTCTCCAAAATTTAAGCAAAAACTCATTTCTGAGAAGAGAGCTTTGCCCACCAAGCAGGACCATGAAGCTTTCCCACAGCCCTGCCTGGAATCAGGAATGAGATGGCTGTGCTGGACCTTGCTCCAATTCCCAAGGAGCTGCACATGCATTTGGGGGAATTACCAGCCTCTGGGAATGGCTGTTTGCAGAGTGGCTTGCAGCCTGGAAGTGCCACAGAATTTGCTCAGCCTCTGAAAAACTGAGATATTCATGGAGCACAGGGCAGCCAGGAGGATGGACAGGGTGGAGCATCAGTGTGCCAGCAGCTGGTGCCCAGGGAAAGGGCACAGCCAGAGTCTGCAGGGATGAGATGCTCCCAGCCCTGCTGATGTGACTCAAGGACTTTGCAAGATGGAGGTGGAATGTTTGTGTTTTCTCTTTTTTTTTTTTCCTAATCTCTCTCTGCCAGGTTTGAAAGCTGTACCTGCAGGACAGCTCCAACTCTGGTGTGAACTTACCTGCCTCACACCTCATCCATGCTGGTACAGCCTCCTGGAGCCCACCCGGGGGCAAACAGAGGTGATGATGCCACGGATGCTGCAGAGAGAGCAGCTTCCTCCAGGAGCTCACACCATCAGAAGGGTTTCATCTCCCAGCAGAGCTCCAGAGGCAGCTGGAGAAGGAGGCAGGGGACACCCAGTGAAAGCAAGCAATGCCACTGGGGCCAAGGAAATCCACAGGACCCTGGAGAAGGAGCAGGACAAGGCTGACAGACTCAAGAGTGCTCGTGTCCCACCATGGCTGTGCTTTCTGAGCCATATTCCCAAACTGCCCCACGTGCTTTGGGTGGCACCTGCCCAGGAGCACCTGGGCACTGTGCCAGCCCTGTGCCTGCCCTTCAGGAGGGCTGCAGAGGGAAAGCCCCAGGGCAGGTCCCCAGCTTCCTGCAGCTGCTGCTGGGCTGACAACCGTCTGTGCTGGGCAGCAAAGGCACGTCCACCCCTGCCTGTGCCCACAGCATTGCCTCACCCAGATGGGACAGGCTGTGACCTGATTGTGGGAGGAACAAAAAGGCTCCCAGGCAGCAAATGCAGCAGCCCAGGTTGTGCTGGGTGTCAGCTCAGCTCTGCTTGGCACAGACATGACTCAGGACAACCAGCACACTCCTCTGAGACAGCTGCAGCAGCAGAGACATGGCAAGTGAGGTCCATTTCCCTCTTTTCCCTGCTGTCCTGGAGCTCTGACACTGCCAAGAAAAGCAAAGATGCCCAAAAACTGTGACTAGAATATGAATGTGATGTTCAGGCTGTGGCAGTGGCTGTAACCCAGCTTGAACTCCCCAGCCATCCTGAGCTGCAGGCAGCAGGGACAAGGCCAGACCAGCTGAAAAACCCTTTCTGCAGCCCCAGCCCTCCTGTCCCAGCCTGCCCACACCCCTTTGCTTGCCCACGGAGCTCTCCTGCCCGCCTGTGCCACAGCCCGCTGTCCTTGGCATCCCCAGGGCACAGCAGAGGTTGTGGCAGTGTCTGAGCAGATGCTGAAGGACAGGGAGTAACCCACATGTGGTCATGCCTGGGAAAGCTCCAGGCCACTGGGTTTGGCCATGATGCAGAGCAGAGTAAGGGATGTGGACGTGAGAAATCAGCAGCTCTGAGCACAGGGGGCTGCACCCCCGGGCAGTGAGGGGGTGCCAGGGCTGGACACCCCTGCCTGAGGGCTGTGGTCAGTGGGGCCCTGCCAGTCTCCAGCTCTTTGGCTCTGAAAAGGGCCAGAAACCTCAGGAAAGGCTTCTGTACAGAATATCCAGTGGAGCAGGACTGCCTGCCCTCCCTTTCCATGGGCAGAACTACACACTCATCCAGCTCCAGCCCCACAGAGCCCAGCTGAAGAGTTGCCTCTGGTTTTCCCCCCTCAGCACACCAGAGCAGAGCTTTGGCATGAGGCAGAAGGGCCATGTTGGACTGACAACACCCACTGAGCTCCCCAGGATGCAGCAGCATGTGTGAGTCTTGCCTTGCTTGCAGGGACTGTGCCTGTTCCTGTCATGGTTTGAGGGCATCTTGCCCCACTTTGGAGATGGCTTGTCCATGCTTTGAAGGATGCTCCAAGGTCTTGTGGGCAGCAGAGGCTTTGCCTGTTCCTGGGCTGGAGAAGAACCTGAGCAGGG
>NW_005054386.1:639226-639611 GCF_000277835.1 Geospiza fortis
CAGATCTGCTGGAGCAGGGCTGTGGCAGCACCAGGATCTGTGTTAAGAACTGGCTTCCCCAAGTTTAGGAGGCTGAGAGATGCATGGAATAAATTACTTGTGACACTGACTCCCACACTTCCAGACTCACACGGGATTTAGCCACCAGACTCTGGGTAAGTCAGCGCTGGTTATTAAGGTCAGAGAAGTCGGGTGGCTAAATCCCTTCTGGGGCTGAGGCACAGGGCTGGGCCAGCCTGGGGAGGCAGCTGTGCCCCCTGGCACCACTGCCCAACACCCAGAGCAGCCCAGGAGTGCTCCCATCACAGCCTGGATGGCAAATAAAGGAATTACACATTATTGGATCCAACTCCTGCGTGGGGATTATCGGAGAGGAGAGGAGAGG
>NW_005054386.1:639987-646990 GCF_000277835.1 Geospiza fortis
GAGGAGAGGAGAGGAGAGGAGAGGAGAGGAGAGGAGAGGAGAGAGATCTTGCCCTGATCCAGGAACAGCCTGGTTTGTTTTGCTGCTGGTTTCTGAGTGGTTTCACTTATCTCTTCCCTCCTCCACTACCTGGGGTTTCTAATGCTCTAGGGAGATGTCTCCATTAACCACAGTTTTCTTTGGCAGTTATATTTCATTATAGTCTCTCTTCCCACTAATCTTTCCCAGCTTTTGTTGTTGTTATTTTTATTATGACGATTTTCACAAACCCTTTGTTTCCAGCTACACTTAACCTGGCCGTGTCCCTTTAAATACCACAGCCTGGGCAGAATAGGGGATCAGTCCTTTGACAGGAGCTAAAGTCCTGTTTGATCTGGATTAGATGCTGATTTTGCTTACCAGACTAAAGACCGAGGGGGACCACGCAGTAACTGTGTTTGCACAAACCTGCCTGGTCGCATTCCTCTTCCTGCCCGTGTCCAGCCGCGGGGTGAGCGCAGGGCTGAGCACACAGCGTGAAACCCAAGCGGATAAGCGGTCACTTTGTCTGGAGCTGGAAGAAAATGGAGCTGTGGGGGCAGAGGTGGCAGCTCTGCACCGTGCTGGGGAGGTGCCCCGGGGTGCAGAGTGTCCCCAGGGTGGGAGCAGGCCAGCACCATCACTGGGATGCCTGTGGGCATCCTGCAGCCCTTGGCACTGCTCACTCTGGAGGCCCAGCTCTGACTCGCTGCCCATTTAAACTTGGGGTTTAAATGTGGGTCCCTGATGGCTCATCTCATGGGGGACTGGCAGGATGTGGGAGCACCCAGACCCCCACCATTCCCCCACCCAACGGATTGTGTTTTCTCCAAGGATTCCCATGTCTGCTGTGTCCCTTTCCCACCCCCATTTCCTGCCTCTTCTCCTGCCCTTTTCTCTCGTTCCTCTGCCTAAAGGAGGAGTGTTCTTTCTGTGTGCACTGCCCATCCCCTGATGTCTTGCCCTGCCCTGGCCCCTTCCCCCAGATCGGCCCCAAGCTCCCAGGAGTGGCTCTGCCTCCTCAGCTGCCCTGCAACCTCACCCTCTGCAATGCCTCTGCCTCTCCTGGAAGGCACCACAGGCAAACCCTGCCCCAGCAGAGGTGACAGGGCCACCAGCCAGCTCAGGCACTCCATGGGCTGCAGCTGGGGGGCAGGGAGCCCCCATCACACACACACTTGCAGCAAAGCCAATTTATACCTCCCCCTGAGGCTGTCTCAACAACGGAGAAATGTCAGGACTCACGGGAAGGCAGCGAACTGTGCTGCTGGTGGGAGCCCTCCCAGGCCATCAGAGAGGCAGGAGCTGGGGCTCAGTGCAAACCCAGGGTCTGCACCCCATCCCTCAGTGCCAGCCCAGGGCCTGCACCCATCCCTCAGTGCCAGCCCAGGGCCTGCACCCATCCCTCAGTGCCAGCCCAGGGTCTGCACCCCATCCCTCAGTGCCAGCCCAGGGCCTGCACCCATCCCTCAGTGCCAGCCCAGGGCCTGCACCCATCCCTCAGTGCCTGCCCAGGGCCTGCACCCCGTCCCTCAGTGCCAGCCCAGGGACTGCACCCCATCCCTATGAGAGCTCAGGGTCTGCACCCATCCCTCAGTGTGAGCCCAGGGCCTGCACCCCGTCCCTCAGTGCCAGCCCAGGGTCTGCACCCCGTCCCTCAGTGTGACCCCAGGGCCTGCACCCCATCCCTCAGTGCCAGCCCAGGGCCTGCACCCCGTCCCTATGAGAGCCCAGGGCCTGCACCCCATCCCTATGAGAGTCCAGGGCAGCACCTCATCCCTCAGTGCAGGCAGTGGGGCTGACACAAGTGGGATCTGCCCCAGGCTGGTTCTGCCCCACCTGCTTCAGGTGAAAAGCACCCAAAAAAGTCCTGAAGCGAGGAGAAGGGTGTCTCCTGCTCAGGGAGCCAGAGCCTTGCTGGGGCAGCATCTCCCAGCTGGCTGGTGCTCAGGGCACCTGGCAGTAGGAGACCTGTGCCCACGATGGCAAGGTGGAAGGATGCCAGTGGTAGTGATGCCACCAGCACGTGTCACCCAGAGGGGACAGGGCACAGCTGGGAGGTGCTGAGCTGTGCCAAGCACTCCTGCTCACTGCCGGGGTCCAGCTCTGCCAGACAGGTGCAGGACATGCAAGATCTTCATGGGCATGAGTGTCCTGCCTGATGCAATCCCAGAGCTGGAAAATGAGCTCTGCTGGAGCTGGGCAGTCACAGCTGTACCGCTGCTGGAGGCATTGCTGCCCACGGCAGGTGGAGCCTTAGAAAGCACAGGGCAGCACGTCAGGTGAAATGCAGGAATTATGACTGTAAAGGTCAAGCAGGATGCACTGATGGAGGCCCCTAGCTCCCAGGGCTGGGCTTGGCTGACTCTGCTGCAGTCCCAGCCTGCTAGGATGGAAGGCAGGTGGGTGCTGCATCACCCCCTGCCCACTGCCAAGCCACCCAAGACAGGAGAGTGACACCTCAGTGGCAAGGGCGGATGAGGAGATGGAGAAACCCAGGGTCACCCAGGGCTCTGCCAGGGGAAGATGTTGCTGTGATCTGGCAAGTGCAGGGATGAGAGGGGAAGGTTGTCCTGCTGTTTCCCTGTCCACAGGGAATCCTTGTGACTGGAGGTGGCCTTTGAAACACCCTGGTCACTGCTCCTCCTCAACCAGGAGTAGGAGAACAGTCAAAGCCAGAAAGCAGGTGGGACCAGATGGAGCATTTTAATGATTTGGGAAGTCTCATCCATGCTTGCCCTGTTCCTGAACCCATCTTAGGTTTAGTAGAACCTGCCCTAATCACTTGTTGGCTCATGGGTTTGCCAAGAAGACACAGACCAGCAGCTCCTCCATCCCTGACAGGCCTGCCCCAGGCTTGCTTGGGCCCAGAGAGAGGGCCTGCAGGAGATGTCAGCTGCAGGAGAAGCCAGCTGCAGGAGAAGCCAGCCCAGGGGGCTCAGAGGCAAGGCAGGAGGGGGCAAGCCATCCCTCCTTCCCCACAGGCATCTCATCCTCCAGCCCTGTGTCAGAGGCGCAGTGGGGGCTGCAGGACAGGCTGAGGGGACAAGGACAGGGCAGCCTGGTCCTGTGTCCCCACTGCCCATGGTACCACCTGGACACTCCACCAGCACTACATCCACTCCCAGCATTTTGGTGGGAGGAGACACAATTACCCAGACCGATGTTTCACCAGGGCTGTCAGCACCAATGGCTGGCCAAAAGCGAGGCCAGCTGCAGGCTGCAAACCCCCAGCTCGGGCTGGTGGCACCTGTCACCTCTGCTAAGGCCCTGCTCAGCCGCTGTCGTCCGCCCATCGTCACCCAAGGGCTGAAGGCTCGCGCGGCGCCAGCCGCTGCCTCCCTGCCCGATAACACCGCAGCGTCTTGCACTGAGTGGCCTCCTCCTGCTGTCACAGGCCGACCTATTTCTCACAAATCCTGACTGCTCTGCCCTTAAAACATCTTGACGCAGTGTTGAAGGCGGCCTTGGCACCGCAGCCAGTCCTGCTTAAGCAGGAGTAGCTGTGGCTTGGCGTGGGCTCTGCAGCGAGCCTGGGAGAGCAGCAGGGATGGGGAGCACTGATGTGCTCCTCAGGAACAATCAGGCATTGATCGTGGTCAAAAAGAGGAATACCATTGTTAAAAACAGACCAGACTCTCGGTACTAAAGTGATTTCAGCATTTTTTGTAATAAAAAGGAAAGGCCTAAAGCAAGGTGGCCCACAGGCTGAGCAGGAGCGTTCCCTCGAGGATGCTGCAGCGCCGGCGCTGGGGCTGCTCAGCAGTGATGGCCCTGATGGTCCAGGTGGAGCAGCACAGCTTCCCTGGTTCAGATGCTCCTTTTTATCCTGATTTTGTCCCTTTGGATTGGTTTCTTTTTGGATCCTTCATTTGCATGAAGGTTTAAGGCACTTGATTGGCCCATGACAGTTCTGTCCCGGCTGGCTCCTTTCGCTTGGATGTGGTGCACTTTACTGAGGTGTAATTTCTTATAACTACCCTTTTAACCCCTTTTACCATAACCAAACTAACAACGCTTAACAATTATCAACTATTTTACAACAGTTTCTGACCTATTTTTGACACCATGGCTCAACCAGGCTAGAAGGTCCTTGCTGCCCACAGCCCAGGGCTGCTGGGTGCTGTGGTTCTCTGCTGGGGCTGAAGGAGCTGGTGATGGAAGAGGTGTCCTCCTTCAGGCAAGCACAGCCAGCACACCCCAAGCAGTCACCCACTCTCTGGGGTGGGGAGGGGGAACCTGAGACCCCAAACCAAGACAGCTTCTCCAGGGAGGCAGCACCATGGAGCTGCAGGCAGGATGCCAGGCCTGGTGGTGCTCTGGTCCCCAGGGCAGGAGGACCTCAGGCAGTTTCTGTGCAGAAAGCACCCTGTGATGGCTGCAGCGACATCCCCAGCCTCCTGCAGAGCCGCAGCAGGGCGGCCAGCCAGGGCCCTTGGCCAGCTGGAGCTGCAGCTTTGCCTTGCTGGGGACACAGCTCATCCCAGGGTGGGCTGGTGGGATGCAGGAATGGGTGTCAGCTTCCACCCAGAGAGTCCTCTCCAAGGATGCTGCTGGGAAACATCCCCCTGCCCCAGCTCAGGCATGGGGAGATCTCAGTGTGTGGGGGGTTGGCAGGAATCCTGGAATTCCCAGAGGTGAAGTGATGCAGATGTCAAGCCTTTATCATGGATAAAGGATCTCCCATGGCTCCTCTTCCCTGAGAAAAGCCCTTTTCAGTCTTGCTCTGCTGCAGAGACAACACAGCATCCCTCAGACCTTGTGGGACCCTCCTCCCCTCTCCCACACCCAGCATGCAATGTTTGTGGGGAAGAAGCCAACACAGAGCTCACTCCCTGTGGAGAATGTGCAAAAAACGAGGCATCCTTAGCCTGAATTCAAAAGCTCCACAACCTTTTGGAAGAACTTCAGCCAAGGCTGGAAATGGGCCTGGAAAGCTGCCATGATGTGTGACACCAGGAAGGTCACCTGGCCAGCTGCTGGGGAGCAGAACTTGGGAGGCTTATTTCAATTAATGGTCCCAACTGGGCTGTCCCAGCAGCCCCAGGCTCCAGCCTGAGCCAAGCCAGATGTGTGTCAGTGAGCATCCCCCAGATGTGTGACAGTGAGCATCCCCCAGATGTGTGACAGTGAGCATCCCCATGCCTGGGGACCCCCAGGACACCTGCATTGGTCCATCCGACCACTGTGGGGCTGCCAAAACCCCAACCAAGCTGGTGTCAGCTCAGCCCAGGACATGCTGGGAAGCACCCAGTGATGGTGTTGGACATGCTGGATGGCTCTAACCAGGGCTGGCTTGTCCCCACAGCCCCCTGAGCTGTGATGTGCCCCTACCAAGGAAACCTGAGCAGATTCCACCATCCCAACCTCCCGCTGGAGCGGTGGGCGTGAACTGGCTCCCCTCCCAGCAACCAGGATTGGGTGCTCGTGGAGGTTCCCACTCCACCACCGAGGTGCTGCCGCGTCCCCTGCCCAGCCCCGTTCCCCCGCGGGCCCGTCCCCAGGGGCAGCGGGAGGTCACGCCTGGCCGGCGGCGGGCCCGCCATCCGGCTCAGCTGAAGCACATTTTGTATTTTGTCCGGCGCTTCCTGCATCCTGCCCCATCCCCAGGCCGGGGGGGCAGGTCAGCCCGGGGTCAGCCGCTAATTGCAGCCCGGGGGACGGCGGGACGAGGCTGGGACCAGCGCCAGGCTGAGACCCGGCACGGGGGACACGGAATGGGGACACCCTGCAGCCCAGCCCAGGACGCTACAAAGTGCTGGGGTGCCCCTGTGACAGGGCAGGACGTGTCTCTGGCACCACTGTGAGGGTTCCAGCTCCTGCTGCAGCTCACCCCAGAACCCATCCTCTCCAAGCCAGGCTACTCCACATGGAAAACATCACTGCTGGATCAGCCCAGGGTCTGGCCTCACCTGGCATCACCTGCTGGCACCTTCCCATGCCACCAAGGCCAAGCAGGGTTGGGGACACGGCTGTGCCCTCTGTGACAGCACGCGCTAGGGCCACAGGCAGGTTTGGTTGCCCTTCTGCTAACTCAGTTTAATGAGGATGTTAATTAGGAGAGACTCGAGGCCAGCCCTTGTGGTAGCGCCCAGGGTTGTCCCTCAGCGCCTTGCCGAGCTCGTTATCATCATCCCGTGTGCCCTGTGTCACCTGGCTGCCAGCAGGTACCCTGGGGACAGCAGCCCTGGGTGCCACTGCCCCAGCAGCAGCCGTGGGGACAGCCCAGCACAGGGCTGTGCCTGACAGAGGGTGAGCAGGGAGGAGGGGATGGGTTCACCCTCGGGGGATGCCTGAGGTCCTGCTCGTTAGGCAAAGCTCCAGGCCAGCACAGGGCCACCCTCCCACACACTCACCTGGGAGGCAGGGATGGAGCCCAGCACGGGGGTGAGCTGCAAGTGGGGTGGAGGGCAGCCAGCACCCCACATCCCACCTCCCCTCCTCCCCATCCCACTCAGAGGCAGGGTTTGAATCCCACATCTGATTCTTTTCTCCCTAAGCTGTTTACCTGCATGGGGAAGCTCCTGCTCCCTTTGTCCCCTGCTAATGTCCGTGTCCTCCCTGGCAGCTCCATATCCCTGCCAGTGCCCATCTCCCATCCTGACACCCATGGTCCCTGCCAGTGTCCTGCCAGCCTGGCACAGCAGGGCTTGCTGTGCCATGATGGCATTTCCCCAAGCACTGCTCCTTGCCAACAGCCCCAAGCACAGCCCTGTAGTGGGTGACACAGCCAGAGCAGGGTGACATTGCCAGCAGTCCCCAGCCCCAGCTGTGGGTGGGATGGAGCAGCACTCCCCTTACAGCTCCCCAGGGGATCAGGGCTGGGGAGGGGGCTCTGTGTGCTGCTCCTCAGGACACTCTCCCAGCATGGGGCAGGGGCTGGCTCCCTCCAGGTGCCAGGACTGTGCCTTCACACAGCCCCAACCCTTAGCCACAGTCATAAAGAAAGCAGCCAGACTCCTTTTTCCCAGCACACCCCCACCAC
>NW_005054386.1:647000-648710 GCF_000277835.1 Geospiza fortis
GCTTTCGGCTGTGGAGCAGCACAGCTTGGGAACCAGCTCCCAGCAGCCCCTTGCCAGTGCCACCCTGGTCGGAGCAGAGCCATGCACCAGAGCCCTGCTGGGGCACGACCAGGGTCTGTCTGTCTGTCCCTGCAGGCCTCGAGCTGTGTCACTCACCACATTGGCCCAGCCCCATCACTGTCACCATGTGCTGCAGTCATTCCCACACCCGGCCCAGGGCTCAGCACTGCTGTGACCAGAGTGCCTGGGCTCCAAACCACCCCGAGCTGCAGGAGCAGTGGGGGGAATGCCGCTGGAGAGGGCATCTGGGGCAGCTTTCCCCAAGGACTTTCTGCTCCATGCCAGCAGGTCGCTGCCGGGCAGGGACAGAGCCCACGCACCACCGTCACCCCCTCCTGCGGGTGCACATCTGGCCAGCAGATGCTGGCCCAAACGCTGGCTGGAGCTGGGGACAAAGGCTCTCGCTCCCTCCTCCCGGCAAGGCAGAGCCAGCACTGCCGGCTCCAGCCGGATCTTCCTCCTGCCAGGCTGGGAGGGCCCTGGACAACCTCCAGGGGACTGGTAGGAGGTTCCCAGCCCACCTGCCTGGCATGATTCCCAACACAGCACCCAAGCACTGGCAGCACTTGTCCATGGCTGAGCCCATCCAACATCCCCTCCACCCCAGACAGCTCCTGCTGATCCAGTACCAACATGAGGCCAGGCTGGAAAGCCATCCCAGAGCCCACTCACCTTTGGGAGCTCATTTCAGACTTGTCCCAACAACACGAGCCTCACGGCAGTTCTTCATTGCATTTCAGTATTATTTCACCAAAACAAATTGTGCTGGCACTGCTGGGTAAAACTCCAAGCAGGTCAAGGAAATATCCCCAGGAGGAGCCAAGGCTGGCTTAGCCCAGGCACTGCCAGGATTAACCGTGGGGATTTAGCAGCCAGGGCGACTCCAGCTCAGCTCATCACACCGTCCCACCACACTCCGGCATTGTCACTGGCGAGGTCCCCACAGCCAGCAGGACCACAGCACGTGGGCCACCACCACTGCTGGGGGGCCTGCAGGGCTGGACAGAGGGGTGGGAGAGAAATAACCAAGCTGGAAATCATGACACAAAACATGCATTCATTTTATTCACAAAAACAGCCTGGATCGCTAAAACATTACAAACAGCATTTCAATTTAATGATGGAGAGAGAGCTGGAGAGACTGGGGGGTGAACAGAAGAGAAATATCACTTTGCGTAACTGCTTCAGCACAGGTCCTGCAATATTTGTTTTATTTTGATTTTAACTTCTGTAAGTTTACAAAAATTACTTCTAGGAGTAAACCATTGCAATTAGGAGGATTTTCTGTACGCAGCATTTCTTGTTCTATATTAATAAACTAACAACGATTTTTTTTGCCTTTTTTTTACTCTTTTTTTTCCTTTTCTTGAATTCCGCCAGTTGTGTAGCAATTGTTTTCTTCCACCTTTTATACCGACCCTCTTGTGGGTTAAACTTCCAGAGGTGAATGGCGAGGAGAAGGGATACTACATTGCTTTAAACATATTCTCATTTATAAACATGAAGTTGAGGCATTCTAGAAACTATCCACTCTATTGTATGATGGGAAAGAATCAAATAAAAAGTATAAATGAGGGTGCAATTAAACAACTGTGCTAAATTACAGTAGTGCTTATTAGTAACTAGATTTTAAAAGGTTACTGAAAATTT
>NW_005054386.1:648720-656900 GCF_000277835.1 Geospiza fortis
AAGTACTGCATCTTTCACACATAAACAACATCAACACCAAAACACAGAAAGAAACTGATTGTCCATACTCTGTCTATTAAGTCTTGGTACTTTACAGATCCATTGTTTTTTTCTTTTAATTATTTTTTTGTTTTTTTTATTTGAAAAGCAGTTAAATGTCTGACTAGGACTCGAAGATGTTAAAACGAACGCAAAAAAAAAAAAGGAAAAAAAAGAAAAAAATTATAAAAACAGGAATGAGATTTGCGAGAAAATATTTTTGGTTCTAAAGAGACACAGGTGCATCCATTCATTTCAGCCAAAAATCCCTTGCCTGAGACAACACAAGCAAGCAGTGACATTGCACTTGGATGACAGAGCTTTGGGATTCCCGTTCCTACTGGAACCATCTGAACGCGGCTCCTGTAGGAAGCATCACCTTCTGGAAAGGAAGAGAGACAGGGAGGGGGACAGAAGAAGAAGGGAGAAGGCATTAGGTCGGGTCCAGCACAGGTGTGCAGCACCAGGGCTGAGCAGCCACCCCTCACCCCCACCCCTGCACCCCAGCCCCCAGCCTTGGGATGGATCCAGCCCAGGCTCAGCACCCTTTGGTGCTGCTCTACATGCCAAGATTGCCAACCCACGATGCCAGCAGGAGGGAGACCGGGGTCCCCCTGCTGCCAGGCCCCTCCCTGGCCGTGGGCCATTGTTCCCACATGCCTGTGTCCCCGTGTCCCCATGCTGCAGCTGGCACAATGGCACAGCCCCTGGCTTCCCCTCTGGCCAGCAGTGAGCACAGTGGCCAGGCTGTGGGCAGTCAGCATGGCCTGGCACAGCCCAGCACAGTCCCCTCACTGCCAGCCCCACAGTCCCTGCCATGGACGGACAGACAGATACCCAGAGGACAGGAGCCCAGGTACCAGATGGGTTTAGGAGCACATTTGGATGGAAACTGGGCTAGGGAGTACGAGTTGAATGGGCCTGGGGACACCAGAGCAGGACATGGGACATGCTCAGCCTCAAGGATCAACCTTGACCCCAAGAGAGCAGCCCCAGGCACCACCAGGTACCTCAGCCCCTCAACAGGGAAGAGGGATGAGTCCCACTAGGCTCAACCCACAGCCAACAAAGGGCCCAGCAACAGACAAGCTCTGTTAGAAGCCACCTCCAGGAAAGATAGTGTGGGGCCAAGCCCCAGTAGCACTGTGGTCCTCTGGAAGGAGAACCAGGGACATTTTCCATCTGGATGAGGTGGAAAGTCTGCACAATGTTCATGAGAACATGGCTGGAGTATGCAAGGACCACAACATCTCTCAGTGCCAACAGCCCCAAACAAAGCTGAGCTGTGCCAGCCAGACACAAAATCACCACAGGATCACCACACAATCACCTGAGAGGACCCTTCAGGTCCCACATCTCCAAACAAGCAAGGGACACCGATGGGAAAGAGGCCACAGGCTGCAGTGACAGGTGTGGGCCAGCAGACTGGCTGCCATGGGGCAAGCAGGGGCACTACTGAGCCCATGTGCAGCCTGTGTGTGGAACACCTCATGTAGCATCTAAGAATCAAACCAGGCACATTTTGGTCCCTAATTCCATGCAGGAGTCAGCCAGATCTCACTGGGTCCTTGTCTTGGATTGAGACACCAACCAAGCCTCAATGAAACACCTGAGCAGCATCACCCCATCCCTGCAGGAGGGTGTCCCCTTCCACAGCCCAACACAGGGCTTGGGCAAGGGCAGGGGCACAGGGGCCAGAATGGGCAGGAGCTGGTGGTGCCCACCAGGCTGCTGAGAGAGCCCACCTGCTCCTGCTCCCAGCCCATGCTGGGGAGCACATTGAGCTGAGGCCATCACAGGCATCACCCCTTCTCCAAGGTGTCTATGACACATAATCAGACACCTGGGGAGGCACAAGTGCCTGTGCCCAGCCATGCACAGGGCTGTGGCACTCCACCATGGCCACGCTGGATCCCACCCTAGGCACTGAGTGCAGAACAGGCAGAGCAGGGTGGACTCTTCAGCAAGGGCCACATACCCAGATCCATCACCCCAGAGGAGAGGAAAGAGGGGAGAGAGAGGGGGCTCTCATGGGTCTGGGAGGAGATGTCTGATAAATACCTCTGCTCCTTTATTATTAAAGGAAGATGGACAACCAGCTCTAATGTGGGTGCCCAGGAGAGATCCCCCTCATCCCCACAATCACAGACTCACAGAATGGTTTAGAAGAGAGTTAAGGCTCATCTCATTCCATCCCCTGCCATGGGCAGGGACACCTTCCACTAGGCCCAGGCTGCTCCAAGCCCCATCCAGCCTGGCCTTGGACACTTCCAGGGATGGGGCAGCCACAGCTTCTCTGGGCAACCTGTACCAGGGCCTCAAACCCTCATCATAAACATTTCTACCTTATGTCCAACCTAAATCTATCCCCTTTCAGTTTAACACGCTCACCCCTTGTCCTCCGCGGCTAGAGTCTGTCTGTGAGGCTGATGTGAGGGTGACAGTGACCCTCACGGGCTCTATCTGGGCCACCAGAGCTCTTCAGCACAGCTTCTCTGGGTGGAGAACAGCTCTGATGAGTCAAATCCCAACTATTCGTGGCCTTCATGTGACCTACAGCTCTGCAGACAAGGCCAGGGTGACCTGTGCAGGGCTGGCCAGCAGCCCCCACAGCATCAGCCAGGGTTGCTGGGGCTGGCAGAGCCCAGGGGAGCCTGGTCAGGGCAGGGACGTGCTGCTGCCTGCTCCCAGCACCTGGCCTGGCCGGTCCCAGAGCCCCAGGCAGCCCCAGCACAGTGGGACACCAGCAGTGACCGGTTCTTCGGGCTCTGTAGATGTGCAGATAAAGCTTAACAGCCACTGAGGGATTTAGCCCATTTTTTTACACCACCATAAAGGTTTAATTCTATTTTTTTTTACTGCTTGATTTTAGATCAATGTTTAATCGTAGCTGCAGCCCCTGTGTGGGCTCTCTGAGGACGCTCCTCTGGATGCACAGGGGTGGCAGGACAGAGTCACTGTCCTTCCTCCGGGGGGCAATGGCACTGCCCCCCCAGACAGGAACAATGCTTCACAAAGCCTTGTGAATGTTTCAGCCCCATATGAAGGGCCACAGAATGGCCCCTCCTGTCCCAGTGGGCAGTACAGGGGTGTGGTGGCACCCCACCAGCACCAGCAGTCCATGGAACTCTGCATCCTGGCCCTCTCCAGACATGTCTCCAGCACAGCAGAGGTGCTGGTGGTTGCCCTACAGCTGGCCCATGGTATGAGCAAGGCTGGTTGACAGGTGAGATTCAAGAACCCAGCTTTGACCCAGGTGACCTGGGACATCGGCCGGGGTCATGGTGTCCCTGTCCCTGCCACAACCCTACCAAGGTCAACATACAGTGTGAGTGGATGTTCTGAGGGAGGGGATGGTCTATCATGAAAAGGGGATGGTGACGCCCTGGAGTGACCCACACCTGCTCAGGTGTCCATCCCACCTGCAAGGTGGCATCTCTCTAGAGCCTCAACACACCTGGTCATGCCCAGGGGGATGGGGCTCATCTCTGGTGGGCCCAGCTCTACCAGATGCAGAACCCTATTTCAGTGGCCTCAATTTCCCAGCCAGTCATGAGATGGAGAAACCCATCCCAGGGGTGACTGTTCCATGGGTTCCTGGTGCTATTTATCACCCCCAGACCCAGCACTGGGAGAAGGGAGCGACTGCTCCAGCTGCTGCAAGCTCCGAGTCTATTGACCCGCTTTAGGACTCTTTGGAAGAAATGAACTTTTTTTTTCCCTTTCTCCCTTTTTCCAGATCACTGACTCAGCAAATTAGAACAAGAATATAATTTAGCAATACAGCGGTTTTTGAAAGACACAGTCCCCCTCTCCTCATCCCCACCGCCCAAATAGATTTTTTTTCCCCTTCAGTATTCATTCAGAGCTGATGCTAATTGAAAAACGTAGAACGTGGCTAAAGGAGCGGCGGGCTTTGGTTGCATTAGGGCCACCAGAGGATGGGCAAAGCCCTTTTGCCAGGATGCATGATCCAGCTGATGTCCAGGTGACTTTTTAGCCTATCTGTCCCTCCATGGGGATGTGCTCACCAGGAGGAGGAAGCACACCAGCATGGCTGAGAGTGGGGTCAGCTCACAGAAAAATCAAACCTGGCTTCAGCACAGCACCTGGGTGTGCAGGAAGAGGGAGGCTCTGCCAGAGCAATGTGTGCATGGGGCACCCCTGCCCTGCTGGCACCCAGCCCCCAGCCATGCCACGCCACCAGCAGCTGCCCATGGCCCAGAATGAGTTTCAGACCCACACAATCCAAGTCACCAGACCTTCCCTGTAGTCCCCACATGAATGTCACACCTCCCCAGTGGATTTGGCAAGGTGGCACCTCAACCCAATGGCTCTCCTCCAAAGCCAAGGACATCCACAAGCAGGCCATGGTGGGCAGTGGCAGCCTGAGCAGCTGGCCCACACCAGGGCACCTGGGCATCCCCAGCAGGAGCAGGGATGTGCCTGGCTCTGCTGGGTGCTGGAACAGGAGCACTGCTGCCACAGGAAATCCAGCTGCTGCCTTATGGAGTCATCCTGGCCCAGGGAGACCCAGCACAGCCACTGCACTGGGGATGCTGCCCAGTGCACACTGCAGCAGTTTGCTCCCAAAACCAGGGATCGTTGTGCTCCTGCTCAGAGCAGAGTGAGCTGAGGGGCTCGGCTTTGGCTGAACTGTGGCCACAGGTTTGACCATCACCAATTACCCCAAGGTCTGCCCCGAAAAGTCATCCCCCTGCTCTGGGGTTAGATGTTGCTCCCAAGCTCAGGGAGCTGCCATCCACTGAGGACAGGGGATGCTGTCACCAACACCCCAGCAGAGCCCTGCTGCTGCCTGTGCTTGCAAAGGGGAGAGCAAAGTCCAGTGTGTCCAGGGAGAGACCCCAGCCCTCCTCCCCACATCAATCAACCCCAGTACATAGCAGGGGGTGGGGACTGGGAGCACTGGGCAGAGCACACATCTCAGGGTGAGAGCTGTTAATGGAAAAGGGAAAAATAAAAAAAAGTAAGAAGTACCAGGTGTTTTATTATCTAGGGCAAGATCCAAACCCAGGAGCGCAGCCCGAGGAGGGGTTAGGGTGCCTGAGAGGGGCCGGTTACCTCCAGTGCTGCAGAAGGCTTCTTTTTGAGTTCTTCACATTTTCGGAATTTGCAAATCTGGTGGCCAGTTTTGCGATTTCTACAACTGCTGCACTGCTCGCAGTTTATCCGTCTTCGGCAGGGCGGGCACATGCCGCATCTTTTCCGTTTCTTTTTCCCCGAATTGATGGCAGATGCCAACTCATTCTGCATGGGATACTCTGCCAAGCCAGCCATATGGAGCGCGCTCTCTGCCAGAAACACGCCGGCAGGGGTCATAATGAAAAGGCCTGGGTTGATGGGAAAAGCCCCCAGGTAAGGAAAATCAGAGGGGCCGTTCATTGTCTCTGCAGCTGAGACTGCCTCCATGTCAGAGATACCAGTCCCGTGCTCGCTTGTTAGAGGAAGATGCTCCTGTACCACTCTTTTGAGCATTTCTGTCGACTGAGCAAACTGTTGGAGGGCGGTCTGTCCTTCTGAGGAGAGCTCCGACATCCGGTCTAATTTGCTCAGCATACTAGAGATGTTTTTGTGCTTTGAGGTAGAATGACTTTTATCCACAGTTGCATCGTTGCCATTAGCTAAGGGGTGGCCTTTCTCTGAATGTTCGCTTACCGAGCTGCTGCTACCAAAGGTGGAATAGTGGGAGAGTGGACGGGACTTCTTAAGACTTTTGTTCAAAGGTTCACTTATTATTCCACTTTTGTTCCTCCTCTCGGAGTTGACAGGGGGTTGAGAGTCATCTTGGTTATTTTTTTCCGTCTCTGGCTTGTTCCCAGTGTCTTGATGGGAGCCCGAATTTGACATGGTGCCCGGAGCACAACAACCAAACCAACCCCAAAATTCAAAATTCAAAAAAAAAAAAAAAAAAAGCCGAAAAACCAAAAAAAAAACCCCAACAAAAAACCCAAAAACCCACCCTAATGCCAAAGTGAAAGACCCCCAAAGCCCTTCTGGTAGCACTGGCCCGCCAGCCACCGGGGACGCTCAGACGGGGCCGCGCATCAACGGGGCGTCTCCTCCCGCGCTGGCTGCGGAGGACTCAGGGTGCTCTCAGTGCACAGACATACTCTGCGGCTCTGGGACACACCACGCGGCTCTGCAAGGAGAAAAGAAAAGAGAGTTAGCGCTGGCAAGAGCCAAGAGGCTTTTCAAAGCGGCTCTTCCTCCCCCTGCCATGAAAATCTCAGCGCCGCGAACAAAGGAACTCCAGGGAACGGACCTCGGTGGAGATCCGTTCCGCTGCTCTCTAAAAGGGTCGCCATCCAGACACAAGTGGGGGGTCACAGGGGAAGTCCTGGCCTGGTAGCAATGGCACTCTGATACTTAAAGGCTGTCTGTGCCCAGCTCTCCTCCCCCAGGGACACCAGCCCCAGGGAAGTCACGGGGCTCATCTCCCGCTCCGCTCCAGCGGCGTGCGGCCCCACACTGGATGGGCCGGCAGGAGCCAGCGCAATGCTCCTGGGCCAGGAGCTGGAGCTGGTGCCAGGGGTGCCTGGTTCCCACCCTGCAGCCACCCCTGTCCCCCAGGCCAAGTGCTATGAAGGCAACAGCCCAGCTCCCACAGTCCCAGGGATGCTGCTCACCCAGCTCAGGCTAGGCTGCACCCCTTCTCCTCCTCCTCCTCCTCCTCCTTCTCCTCCTGGACCATTGTCCCTGAGCCAGCACAGGGCAGGGGAAGGAAGCCACATGGAGAGCAGTAGTGTCCACCTTCAGGTGCCTCAGGGATCCACAGCATCCTCCTCCAAACCCCACCAAGAGCTGCAGCGTTCACCCCAAATCCCATAGGGAGTTGCACCATTCAATTCTGAGTCACTTCCAGCATGCACTTCCAAATCCCATGGGCAGCCATGGTGTTCACCTCCAAATTCCCATAAGAGCTGCAATGTCCACTCCAAAATCCCATGGACAGCCATGGTATCCACTTCCTAACCCCACCAAGAGCTGCAGTGTTCATCTCCAAACCAAACAGGGAGCTGCAGCATCCACTTCCAAGGTTCACCAGGAGCTGCAGTGCCCACCTCCAACCCCACAGGGTGCCACAGCATCCACCTCCAAGCCCCAGTGCTGACCTCCTGCCATGCCCCAGCATGCCCAGCACACATGCCCAGCTGCTCCAGCAGCGCCATGGGCTCAGCAGTGACAGCAAGAGCCTTCCTGGAGCGGATGCTATGCTGCTGTCCCTGGGGCGACTCCGGGGCAGCTGGGTCCAGTGTGGCTGCAAACACTTGTTGTTGTGAAATTCCTCCTCCTCCTCCCTCCCAAGCACGCACGCACACAGGCACCGCCAAGTAATCAGGCTTTAGAGGAGAAAAGCTGCAGGGCTTAATGGAGCAGGAACCCACGTCCCCACCCCGGCGGCAGCTGGGGGAGGGTGGCACTGGGAGGAGGCCCCTTGCCCACCCCACCCCTCCATCCTGGCTATCCCAGCACCTTCCGCTCCAGGGCCCAGATGGGGATGTGGCCACGTGTGGAGAGCTCTGCTGAGACCCTCCTGTTTAGGGGTGATGCAGCAGAGCGAGGGGCATCCTGCACCCCCACACCCCACTCCTGCTCATCCACCACCCTTTGGATCTCCTTCTCCAGTGTAACTCCAGGAACCCCACATAGCCCAGGAGGACCCTTTCCCACGGACAGAGCTCGGGCATCGCCCTTAAAACGCTGATGGGGGCAAGGTCCTTGTGCCAACTGTCGTGGTACCGGCTGCGGAAGCAGCCCCGGTGTCTCACTCCGGTGCCAGAGCCGGCTCGCCCACGGAGAAGCCCCCCCGCCCTGGCGCTGAAAACCGCTTGCTTCAGCTGCTGCGGGATTTAAGATGCAGCGCGGATCGATGCAGGGCTCCGGCTCGAGCTGCTGCCACGCAGCTGAACCACCCGTCCCCCCTGCCAGGGAGGTGGGGAACCTGTCCCTGGGGACCTTAGGACGGGTCACACCTTAGTGCCGACAGCAACGGGCGCTGGGGCCGGAGCGGGGAGCGCGGCAGGAAAAGCACCGGACGGGAGGATGTGAGATAAAGCGCCCGGTGCTGTTATCTCACGCCTGCCCGCGGCCGCCTTTCCTGCGGCCCTGCGCCTCTTCCG
>NW_005054386.1:657744-668893 GCF_000277835.1 Geospiza fortis
TCCGGCCCCCATCCCTTGGTGAAGGCGCCGGGCAGCGTCATCTGGGTCCCTGTCAGAAGGTGCTTAGTCCCGGCCGGCCGCCGCATTAAGGGGCACGTGATGGGCTCCCTCGGCCCGGTCTGTGCACGGGGCAGCTTAACAGCCTGGAGGGACGCCAGGGTTCAAGGGGACACCACCAAGGTCGGGAGGCCCCAGCCCACCACCAGGGCTTCCCAAGCCTTTGCAGGACACTGTTCCTCCCCTGCAACCAATCCCCTGCCATGGCCAGGGTCCAAAGGACAGGGGGTCCCAGGGTGAGGGACGGCACATGTGGAACATGTAGTCCTGAGAAGCTGTGGCTGCCCCATCCCTGGAAATGTTACAGGCGAGACTGGAGGGTTACCCAGTTAGTTCAGGGTTTGGAGTAACCTGGTCTGGTGGAACATGTCCCTGCTCACGGCAGGGTGTGGAATGAGATGATCTTTAAGGACATTTCAAACCCAAACCATCCTGTGATTCTATGATTTCCATGGGTCATCCTGAAGACTTGCCTCCCATCAGCCTGGAATGCTCAGATGGGGCAAAGCAGCTGTGCTCTCCCATGACCCTGGTGGGGAAAAAATGGGATACTCCTCTCCATGGGTCTTCCCCCAGTTCTCAGCCCCACGGCACCCCTCACCTCCTTCACTCTGCCCCAGGGCTCCCTGCACCCCAGCACACAGGGGACTGCTCTGCAATAGTCCTGACAATGCCAAAATAAATAAAGGTTGCAAAAGGATCATCTCTGGTGGTCCGGAAAAACCCCTGCCAGCCAGGGAGACTGGCTGAGAGTCCCTCATTGCAGGCACCATTCACTGTCAGAGGGGAGCAGGAGAGGAGCTTCGTTTTTCCTAAAAAATGACAAGCTGCAAATTCCAGCTGGCTCCCCTGTGTTTTCGCTGCATGGCTGGAAAGCCATCGGCTCCCGCCGACCTAAAAAGTCTCGTCTTCAAGAGAGAACTTCTGCTTTCCTTTAATTTTAAATAAATCACCCTCCTCCCAGCAAAGCCGCCGGTTGGTCAGCCGTGCACAGACACGGCGTAAAGGGAGAAGAAAGCAGCAAAGCTGAAGCCGAGCTGCTCCCGGGCTCTGGAAACAAAAGGAGAAAATCAAAATTCGCCTTTTTTCTAATCCCTGGGCGCTGGGTGGGCACTGGGGGCGGTGGCTTTGTCCGCCCGCAGCAGACGGAGGATGAGGACGGAAGGGACCCCGGCGTCTTTTCAGCCTGCAGAAAGGCTGCAATTGTCCCCTCTGCCGCGTTTTTGTCCCCACTTCCTCCCCCTCCCCGCGTGGCCGCCCGCCCAGCATGGCCCTCACCTCCTCCCCACCACCATCACTCCCTGCTGATGGATGGACAGACGGACGGATGGACGGACTCAGCGGTGCCATGGACCAAGCTAAGTAGGGCGCCCACCACCAGCATGTGCCCCTCTCAAAGGCATCCCAGGAAAGATGTCGGTCAAGGGAGGCTGCAACTGGAGGCATCTTCCCCTTGCAGCTCCAAAGAGGGGCTGGAGGCGGTCCCTGTGCTCCTCAGTTGCCCTGGCCAGCAGTGAACAGGACCTTGAGATGGCCAGGAGCATGGGATCATAGGTGGTGGAAGCAATGCATGGGGAGACAAGACCTCCCGGGGATATCCTGGTGTCTGAAACACATCCTGGGATGAGACACCCAGTGGGTAGAACAGCACCACAGCCCTGGAGCACTGCCACAAGCCAGAAGGTCCAGCAGCAACCCAGGTCAAAGGCTCAGGAGAACAAGCCCCACCAGAACAAGGTTCACAGCAGCTCTGACCCCAGCACCACACCAGCTGATTCAGCAACCAGGTGCCCATTTCTGCAGCACAGTCAAACCTGCTGTTCCCTCCACCAGGTGACACAGGTCAGCTGAAACAGGCGGAGATGTCTTACCACAGCCTCACCAGCCAGATGTCCAGCAGCAGGGGAACCAGGAGAGAATTCAATCCATGGTCTCCCAAGGCTGATTACCCCTACAGAACACCTATCAATAGTGCCTGATAACCAGGTGCCTGAGGCAAAGACAAGCCTGTTATTTGCAAGCCATCATCTCTGTCAACCCAACAGCCCCCAAGCTCTGCTCTCTGCATTCATCCTGCCAAAAACCAGTCCAGCCAGAAGATCTACTCCTGGACGTACCATGGAAGTTTACCACCACCCACCACCTTTTCTCCAGACATCAAGAGAAATGGGGGAGGTTGGGGCAGTGCTGTGAATGCTCAGGCTCACCCTTGGTGGTTTAAAGAGCCAGAGGTATGACAGGTTGAGGTATGACAGATTGCCACATGGGCAGCTCACACAGACATAGCTCATCTCTTGTGCTCCAGAAGATTCTTCGAAGGGACAGTCATGGCAGCCACTCCGCTTGTCTCTGCTGCCGAGGTGGTACTGAAGGATGTTAAGAAGCCAACTCCTGAATTAAAAAGCCTATGGAAGATTAAATCCAGCATCTGGAGTTTGCCCTGGAAGCAGATGGCAAATCATCATGGTGCACAGAGTGGCTTTCACCTGTCACCTTCTCGCAGACAGCCACTCGGCCCTGGTGATGTGACCCAGGAACAACTCTGGACATACACACAGGGTGGGCCAGGATGTGTCCTGCCAGACACATCCTCAGGGACAGCATGGTAAGGCCATGCCAGATCCTGCTGAGCAGACAGGAGGTGATGCCACCTCCCAAGGTGGGCTCCCTCCAGCAGGGATCCAGCAAGGGCATATTCTTTCCCACTGGTGCTGGGTTTTTCCACGTAGCCCCATGGCTGCTGCAGGATCCCAATCTGCTGGCACAGCCACACCCAGATGCCTGATTCAGCCCAGAGCCTATCACCAATGTGCCCTGGACTGCCAAGGAGCTTATCATCGTGGAGAGGACAAGAAGTGCCCAGGGATAGCACTGCCTCTGTGCACATCCTTGAACCTCACCCGTGGCCCTGGCACAGCTGGAGCCACCACCGCAGGGACCGACCTGCTCCCGGGGCTGCCCCAGCTGGGAAATGTGGCTGTGTCCTGCCTCCGTGGGGTGGTGGTTACGGATTAAGGAGTCTTAAATGTCAGACGACCAGGCGCTCCCTAGAAATCCACTTATCTCCGCTGCCACTCGGAGCGGCCAGAGCCGGGCGGTTATGGAGATAACGCGATTTGAAGCGTCCACCCGAGCATTGCAGGGCTGCGGGTGCCCTGCGGACAGCACCAGGCACCTCCTCCCCTCCTCCCCTCACCCAGCTGCTGCCCAGAGAGCCGGGTGATGGCCACACTGCTCAGCCCGGGGGCTGCACCCACCTGCGTGGTGCCCCCCTCCCCAGTTCCGGGGGATGAGGGAGGCTTGGCAGCCTCGGTGCTCATCCATCCCCCCCTGTGCCAAAGCTGCACCAATTCGCTGCCCAAATCCTAAAACGACTGTAACTAAAACCTACCAGATTGAGCCTGGGGAAGAGCCCCCCCCCCCCCCACCACCCCCCGCCTCTCCCCCCTCTCCAAATGGGATTGAACAGATCTGCTCTCGCACGAGCCCAGATCGCAGCCAAGCAGCATCTGACATTCACGCGCCGTGGCACGGCTCTGCGCTCGCCCACTCCCCCCGGCTCGGCATCGCCCCGGAGATGCGCCAGCAATCCCAGCCCAGCACAACACCCCCTGTCCTCTGCTAATCCCCTCCAGACCTTCCTGGAGGGACTCTTTGGCCCAGCTACTTCCCCATGTTCTGTCCACCGAGTGAGGTCCCCAAGGTGATTCAGGGCTGAGAGGTTCAGGCAGAATGACCCCAGGGCATGGGGGACAGAATGCCAGTGGCAGATGCCAACAACAATGGGCATCCCAGCAGGATCCCCAAAGAGCTGGGGGGCTGAAGGTGGCTTTGACCCGGGGAGAGCCACACGTGCCTGCCTAGGCCAAGCTAAGATGTGTGAATCACTCTGTTAACAGATGGGGCCATTACAGTGTCAATTACTTGGGGTCTGACCGACAACCAGGTCACTGAGAGACCCTTGGCACGGGCAGAGTGAAGGGAAGGAAATTAAAAACCAGGAGAGAAGTTGTAGGCACAGTCACATGGGAATACTGGATGGCAAAGAGCCCCAAAGCCAACAGTTCCACCTCCAATGGCACCTACCAATGTGCCACCTCCCAAGTGCCACCTTTGATGCTGCCCAAATCTATTCATGCCACCTCCAAGTGTCACCCCCAATTGTGCCTAAATCCATTAGTGCCACCACAAGTGCCACCTCCAGCAGCACCCAAATCCATCAGTGCCATCTTCAAGAACAGCTCCAGCCTGGAGAGGTCCCCTTGTGCCCCCAGCTCTCTCAAAACCTCATCCCTCCACATCCCACCAGGCAGCTCCATGGTGGCAGAGCACAAACCAAGAGGATGCTCCAGATCCCAGGAGAGCTGGCACTGGGATGGGCAGGTGCACCCACACCAGCACCTGTGTCACTATCACCACTGTCAGCACTGCCAGCTGAGTGCATTTGAGTTTGGCCATTAATGGGTGGTGGGAACCTTATGGTGCTCAGTGATGAGATCCCAAAATCCCACCATCCCCTGCTCCTGAGGGCAGCCGCTTTGGAAGAGCCACTTTTCCCAGCAGGACGGCGACGGCCCCGTCGGACAGCGGGTCTGCAGCCATTGACAGATGTCTGAGAGGACGGCAATAATCCCGCCTTCCTCTGGGAGGATTCGGGTCGCCCTCGCCCTCACCGGGGGTTTATCCATTGTCTGGATCTGCCGGCGGTTGTTATTTTTGGTCAGCACCGCGTTTTGCTTGGCCTCGCTGGCAGGAGGGAAATAGGAGGAAGAAGAGAAAGGGGAGGAAGGCTGCTTGGCCAGAGCTTGGCAGGGGGAAGAGCAGCTCAGCTTTGGGAGGGGGCAGTGAGGCACCCCAGAGCCCTCAGGGAGTCCGAGTCGGTCTCTTCCCAGCCCCACAGCCTTGCTGAGCACAGCCAAAACTCACCACAGTGACAGGGCTGGCACCATCCCATCCCCAGTGCTGCCATGGGGCGTTGCTTCCAGTAAGCCAAGTAGGCCAGAGAGGCTGGAGAGGTTTTGGGGTACAGGTTTTGGGAGGCAGGCAGTAGTCAGGGTTCTCTCTGTCACCAAAACCAAGTGCAGGGGAGATCTCTGAGGGATGAGCAAACCCTGCCCACAGACCCACATGTGTCTCAGGTCCATGCAGACAAGAAAAAAAAGCTGGGTAGCTTCAGGAAGACAGATCCCCAACCTGCCCTGACCCCCTGGGCTGTGGACTCCCATCCCTCACACGACGTCCTCAGGACTGCAGCATCCCAACAGCATCCCAGCCCTGCTGGCAGGTCCTGTCCTCCCTGTTGGAGCTCACCAACATTGCAGGGTGCAGCTCAGGCAGCCCCTGAGATCTGCACCTGGATCACCACAGAGCCACTAGTGACACACTGGAACAGGTCACCCAGAGCAGCTGTGGCTGCCCCATCCCTGGAAGAGTCCGAGGCCAGGTTGGATGGGGTTTGGAGAAACCCGGGATAGTGGAAGGTGTCCCTGCCCATGGCAGAAGTTTGGAATGAGATGAGCTTTAAGATCCCTTCCAACCCAAACCATTTCATGTTTCTATGATTCTCTCCTGCTGAGACAGGTACAAGAGGCAGAGCTGGGGTAAGAGCATCCAAGAGGATGTTTCTAGGGAGAAGACACAGAAATGCCTCAAGACTTTGCTTCTCCCCATCTCCCCAGCAGTGATGCAGGGATCATCCCCTCAAGGCCAGGCTTGCCATCCTTCTCCACATCTTTCCACCACTCCCAGCTTGCCTGCAGAGCAGGAAGACAGGATAAAGATGCCTCCCCGCTCCATGGGATCTCGCTCCTACAAGAGATGGAAGGCACGAGCACAAAAGTGCCTCTCCCGAGCTTTCCCCACGCTCAGCACCACTTGTCACTCAAGCAAACCCCGTGGCCTTTAAGCTGCCAAGGTACCAGAGCTGCTCTGGAATCGGAGTTCGCTCGGCTCCTGCCCTGGAGCAAGGAATCTGAAACGCTGCCACTGGAAACGAAACAGAGCATCCGTCATTTTACTTGCCAGAAATATATCCAGCCCCCAAAAAAAGAAATACTGCCTGCAAAAGAGCCAGCAACAAAGCCCTCGATTCCACCGGTGAAGCAGAGCCCGGCGTCGGGCATTTCCACTGGAATTCTGATTCTCTTCCCAGTTCAAAATCACCCAAAATAAAACGAGCAGCAGGGCTGGGTTATGGCCAGAGGGGCCAGAACAAGGGCGCCAGGTCATAATCAGCTCTCACCTAGGATGCTACAAAGAGAATCCATGGGTTTGAAAGGAAAAGAGGCAGGTGGCAGAGGCAGGGCTGGAGGGGATGAAAGGTCCAGAGGAGCACAGCAAAGCCCAGGCAGCCCCGCCGTGGGGATGTCCAGGGGAACCCACCCTGCCCACGGCATCCTGCCTGCAATGCTCCCAGGCAGGCAGGCAGGTCAGCACCCCCAGCCATTCCCAGTGGCATCCCCGGGAAGGCAGCAGCGTTCCCAGCCAGCCCAGCCCCCAGCCCCGGCACGCCAACCCAAATATCTGCGAGAGGCGCTCCCCTCCCTGGGAACGGCGACTCGCCGCACAGTTCACATGCCCCAGCAATGCCTGATTAAACTCCCAAACTCCAAGGGAATACCCCTGAGGCTGTCTGAAGATAAGCTAGGAGCTAGGCTGCTCTCAGGAAACGCAGGAACTGGGAAAGAGCAATCCCTTTTTTTTTTTCCTTTTAGATCCAGAATAACACCGAGCAAACCCTGTTGCTCTCTAGCTCAGCCACAAGCTGAGCTCGCTGCTGTGCACCCCAAGAGCTTCCTGCTCCCCAACACATCGCAGGTACTGACCCCTGCTGCAAGCCAGATCCTGCTGGGGGCACTGGGGATGGAAGCAGAGAGCCCAGGACAGCACAGGCAGCACAGGGGAGCAGGCTGGAGGGTGCTGAGCAAGAGGACAGAGCTGGCAGAGGGGAGGGTGCTGCCCAGGACACTGGGTGCCAGAGGATGGGGACACTTGCTGCCAGCACCTCCAGGACTGGGATGCTTGGCAGGTGCTCCACCATGTTGGTTCACCCTAGGGAACACCTCAGGCGCTGGTTTCACTGGTCCTCAGGTCTCCTGCACCCCTCACTGTCCTTTTCCCTTCCTGGAGCTTTTCCATGCTGGATGGTCATAGCAGCAGACCCAGATCTCCCAGGCCATCTGCACACTCAAGGGAAAGGGCAGACAAGGAAACCACGTTAATGCAGCACCCAAACAAATGGGCAAACTGGAGCACCCTGGGATCAAGAGGAAGATGATTCTCCTCCCTTCTGCAGCTGCTGGATCCAGGGAGCCACCAGCACCTCATCCTGCAGGAGAGCAGAGCCACAGGCAGGGACTGTACCACATCTTGGGGACCAGGGAGCCCCAGGGGTGTCCTGGCTGATGGTGGGGACACTGCAGCACTGGCATCAGTGGTGACCAAATGTCCTCAGACACAAGGTCTGCTTCAACCAGGACCATGGCTGGGAGACCTGCACCCCACACACAGCATGCTCTGAGGTGAGCAAACACACCTGAGGCCAGAGACACACATGGACACACCCAAGCCAAGGTCTCCTTCAGAGATTCCTCTTGGATCTCTTTCTTGGTTCTGAACCAAAAATCAGCCCAAATGAAAGGGATTTTCCTTCTCCTGTATGGCAATAGAGGACAGAGAAACAGCACTGCTGGGCAACCTGCTGGCAAGAGTTATTAGGAAAACTGTTCCTGGAAAATTGTTCCCAGAAAACTGTCAGGCCCACGATGGGGTGGCAGAGCAGGGAGGTGCTGTACCAAGGCCCAGCTTCTGCATTTGATCAGACACCAGTGTGACTGCAGCAAACACTGGCACTGCCATGGGACACTCAGATTCTCCTGGGGGTCCTGCACAGCCACGAGACCCCACTGTGGCCTTTCCATGCAGGAAGGGGGGGGTGGAAGATCAGTGGATGGAGACTTCTCACCATGGCCTGTTGTAAGAGAACAAGGCATGAGGGTTTTAAACTGACAGCGCAGGGGTAGATAAGATATTAGCAGGAAATTCCCTGTGAGGGTGGCACAGGTGCCCAGAGCAGCTGTGGCTGCCCCATCCCTGGAGTGCCCAAGGCCAGACTGGACAGGACTTGGAGCAACCTGGGCTAGTGAAAGGTGTCCCTGCCCATGGCAGGGGGTGAGACAAGATAAGTCTCTTCTGACCCAAAGCATTTCCTGATTCTATGGCGATTTTTGAAAAGCACAAGTGAGGTGGGAGAAGCTGTCAGTCCTAAAGAACCAGCCCCAGGAGATTTGGAAAGCAGAGCTGGAGTCCTGGGAAGGAGGAAGGGGTCACCATCAGCAGCCACAGCATGAGTCAGGATGGGAGGACCCTCAGCTGAAAGGGCTGCAGGACTCACAATAAGAAACAGAGGCTCACTCTATGACCTGGAGGAGAGCAGCCATGGAAAAACCCATCTACAAACTGTCACAACACAGAGGAAGATAGGGAAGGGCCACAAGACCGAGCCTGGGGAAGCTGAAGCATGAAGGAAACACCCTTGGTGGGAGCTGGAAAGGGCTTATCACACTGGAGATGTGCTTTGAGGGGACTGAGTGCAGGGGGTCAGCCTGCCTGGGCTCCTTGCTCCTTCCTGGCCCCAGCTCTGAGGGGCTACACCAGAACTAGAGCTAGGTGTCAACACTTCTGCCTTCCCTCCCTCCCAGGGTGGCAGGCTGCAATGACAAGGAGCAGGCTGGATGTAGGTGGTGGCCCAGCCCTTCTGCAGCAAGCCCAGGGTGGGTTCAGGAGTCCCAGCCTGCTCCCAGGGCCTGCCTGCTGGATTGGTGAGCCCCCTGCAAGGGAACCATCTTCCCTCACCAGGGAAGGGTTTGATCCCATCAGGGTTTTCATCCCTTCTGAAAGCCAACATCCATATCTCCATCTCCTGATGGGTGTTCCCACAGCCCTGCCAAGCTCCTGGCATGGGAGGGAAGCTCCAGAGCACAGAGCTCCCACTGCCCACTCCCAGCTTCCAGCATGAACATCCTCCTCGACTTGCTGCTTTCCCCATCCTCCCCCCTCTTCCCCATGCCAGAGGGTGCTGCACCTTGCTCTCAGCACCATGATCCATGGAGGATGAGCCCAAGGAAGGCTGAGGGATGAGCAGGGGCTGTGGCATGAGTTGGGCAAGGGAGCACCCACAGAATCCATCCCCCAACAAGCTGGAGCACCAGCAGATACAGACTTGGTGGTGCTGGATTCAACAAAAAGAAGGCCATCCTTGTGTCTGGAATGAGGCACTGGAATTTTAGGGACTGTCCCCAACATCTCCCTCAGTGTTCTGACAAAGCTGTTTTCATCCCACGAGCTCCACAGAGACCTGTCTGGGAGGGAGAAGGAGGTTTCCTACTATCACAGCTCCTGACACTTCTGACATAAGGCACATCTAGGTTAAGGTAGAAAAAATCCCAAGCAATTCCTGACCAGGTTCCCCTCCACCAGAGTGGTTTCCCCATCCCCACCCCAGATGGACCTACCTGCCCTCCCTGCACTTTTCTCCTGCACACTGCGATGCTGAACGACAGCACCCGGAGGGGGAACAGCCTCCTCTGAGCATTTTGCAGACAAAAAAATGTTCTTTTTCACCCTGATGATGCATTTTAACAGTGCAACAAAGCCAAATCCTGGTGCCAGGGCTGCAGCCCTCACTATCCTGGGGGAGCAGCCAGCACCCACGCTGGGATTCAGGGTCTCTCCAGAGGATGGCCATGGCATCCCTGTGTCCCTGCAGCAGCACCCCCGCTTCAGCTCAGGGGTTTAATCTGGAGCAGTGCAAGTCCCTGCTGCAGCCCCCCGAGGTGTAAGGCTCCCTGAGCTCTTAATGGGCTTATGGAGCTGCTGGGACCAGAGCAGCTCCCCCAGTGCAGCGCCCAGGGGGACTCAGAGGCATCCCCAGCTGGCACCCCCGCCTGGCACCCCCGCCGTGGTTTCACTGGTCCTCAGGTCTCCTGCACCCCTCACTGTCCTTTTCCCTTCCTGGAGCTTTTCCATGCTGGATGGTCATAGCAGCAGACCCAGATCTCCCAGGCCATCTGCACACTCAAGGGTCAGGGCAGTCAAGGAAACCACATTAATGCAGCACCCAAACAAACGGGCAGCTTGCAGCACCCTGAGAACAAGGATGCTTGTTCCACCCACCAGCCCCATCCCGGACAGCACCGAGCGCTCAGCCTGCTCTCTCCCCATCCCAAATCCCTCCTCCTGCTCTCCTTAAGGATGTGTGTCCACCCCAGCCCTACAGCAAACCCACTGCCCCCAGGCTGTGCCACCAGCCTGGCATCCACACCTCCCTGCTTGCACCTGCAACCTGTGCCCCACACGTGCACCCCACTCTGGTTCCTGCTCCACTCCTCAGCCCATCATGACTGTGCACCCTCACATCTCACCCCACATCATCACCCTGAGCCACACTGAGACCAGGCTGAGCAGCAGGACCAGGGCACTGCCACTGGGGCAGGACCAGCTGCAGATCCCCCCTACTCTGGGGGGTTCAGACCCCCTCAAATTCAGGCTGAGGGTGAGAGGAGCATGTGCTACACAGCCTGGTAATGCTGGAGGGGCCAGCACACCATCCCACACCATCCCTGGGAAATCCAGGCTTGGATCAAGCACAGTGAACTGGGAACAACGGCCAGCAGGAGCGGGGCCATCCAGGGAAAATCCTACTGGAAAGCAGTAAAACCCCATTCACCAAAACCCCATTCTCAACCAGCACAAGTTTTGGGGAGGCAGCCCCTTTTCTCTGTCAGAAAAGGCTGTGCCCTCCTCTTCGTCCTGTTTTGGTGATCTGGACTTTCTGTCACTAAAACCCCATTCTCAACCAGCACAAGTTTAGGGAGGCAGCCCCTGGCTGGACGGACTCTGTCAGAAAAGGCACTGCCCTCCTCTTCGTCCTGTTTTGGGGATTTGGACTTTGTGCATTTGGGTTTTTCCAGAGGGGAAATATTTTTAAAAAGCAAAAAACCACCCCAAAACCTAAGAACGTTACTGAGCTCCTGTGAATTCCCTATCAGCTGCCATACACGCACATGGCACAGAAAAATCCTTAGCAAATTCC
>NW_005054386.1:668903-669838 GCF_000277835.1 Geospiza fortis
CTGAAAAATAATAAAAAAAACAGGAAAACCCACCAAAGGCTGAGCTTGCCGGACACAGCGCGCCAGGAGGGGCTGACAGAGCTGTTACGGTCTATTGGGCCAATAATCCACAAACTAAGACAGATTTATTGTACATGGCAGATCCTAACAGCTCCAAAGAAACCATCACTGTCTCCTGGCGCTTAAAATTCACTTTCTTGGGGGGGAAAAAAAAGGGCCAAAATATGGCTTTATGAGATAAGATGCGTGGTTGGACCATTCTGTGACAGGCAGAAGCCTGTGCAAACACATCCACGGCTCTTTTTTTTCCTTGATATATAAATATATAAAATATCTCCCCTTCCAAGGCAAGCACGAGTGCATTACCCGTCAGAGCGCTGTCCTTACCACCGGATTACCCGGCTTGGTTTCACCTCCCTTAGCAAGATGGATTTGCAGGGATGTTGTTGCCGCCTCGATATTACTGATCAAAACCAGGGGGAGATAAAAAATCAAGTTAATTAAAGATAAAATGAGCCCCTGCACAAGGAACATCATCACCCTGGCTTGCTGGGATGGGTGAGATTGGGTCCCCTCTCCTTGGAGGCTGTAAGGATCTGAGAAGGGAGATGTTGGAGGGGAGAGCAGGCTCTTCCCACTGGCGTGACAGTGATGGCAAGCCTGGGATGGGGGGGATAGTTTGATGCTGATGATGATAATAAAAATAATAATATTAAAAAGGTCAGAGCTGGTGCTTTCCCTGTTCCTGGCAGCCAGGACCCCAGCCAGCGTGGAGCAGCAGGCCGAGGGCGGGCTCAGCCCGATCCCATCGGTAATTGCGGCGTCTGTTCGGATCCCCGCGACGCTGAAATCACGCTGGGCCCGGCTCTGAGCTGCCGGCGGCTGATCGTATCGGCCAGGGATCAAAGAGGCTCAGCTTACGGCTTTAGCGCGGC
>NW_005054386.1:670177-670452 GCF_000277835.1 Geospiza fortis
AGCGGGAAGGGAGGGATGTGCCGGGACTGGCCGGGTGGCTCCGGGGAGGGAGGGAGGGAGTTGAACGAGTAATTAGAGCAGGAGGCTGTGAGTCAGCAAACGATGCGTAACCTCGGCGAGGCTGACAATGAGGCAAAAGATGGCAGTTTCGACCGAGAGCGCCGGCTGAAAGGGCACATTTAGATATGCAAAAAGCAGCAACTCCTGACAATCCCAGGGCTGCGACCCCGCTCGGCTCCGGAGCCGCCGTCTGGCGCCGAGTTCTCGACGCCTTC
>NW_005054386.1:671038-674577 GCF_000277835.1 Geospiza fortis
CCAGGCACCCCCCCCGGCCCCAGGATGGGGCTGGAGCAGAGCGGGCCGGGGATGTGGCCGAGCCCCACAGCGATTTTCACCCCGAGACGAGTTTGTGGCAGTCTCAGCCTTGAGGGCTCAGAGGGTTTGTGGATTTTGGAGCACCCAGCCCCCCTGCACACCTACGGCCGCATTCCCGGGTGAATACTCAGAGGGATGCTCTCAGCATCCCGGCATCACCCAGGATATCTCATCCTGGCCTGGGGCACTGTGTCCCTTCCCATCCCCCAGCACCCCCAGGCCTTTCTCCAACCCTGAATTTCCAAGTTTCTCCTTGTTTCCACCCAGAAAATGATGGGGGGTGCTCAGGGGCAGTAAGGCTGGGTGTGGTGCATCTGAGGGACCAAGAAGCTACTCCCCACCCCAGGCACTGACTCAGGGGATGGCACTTGGAGAGACCAGTGTCCCCAGCGGTGTCCCTCTGCCATCAGCACAGCCCGACCAGCTCCCAGGATCAGCACATTCTGGGGAACCCGTGGGGCCATGGCACTGGCACGACCCTGCTGCTGGGGTGATGCAGACCCTGGGCACAGAGCCACAGGCATCCTCCTGGTCTGGATCTGTCCCCCACCCATGGGGAGCACCCAAGGAGGGGCAGAGCTGTACCCCCAGGAAGAAAGGAGCCCAAGGGTGCTTCCAGAGGAGGTGCTGGCACAAGGAGCAAACCCTTGCACACAGCAAGGCTGGGAGGCCAGGAAAAAGCCCTGTGCCATCCTCTCACCCTGCCTGGGGCAGAGGGGATGGCGCAGCTGCTGCTGGCCCTGGCATGGGCAGGGTGTCAGGTGGGTCCCCAGGCCAGGGGCCAGCAGGGTTCAAGGTGACCTGCAAAGCACAGGGTGCTCCTTGCCCCATGCATGGAGACATCCTGGGCTCCTCCTCACCTCCCCAGCCCTGCAGACCCCTGGGAAGGAGACCCTGGCTCTCCCCACTCCCATGGCAGCAGCTCAGCTGCACCCACCCACCCTTCCCCACACATGGTGCCAGTTTGAGGCCCACCCTGCTCCAGGCAGGGAGATTCAGTTCCTTTGGGAGAGCAGGTGAGGCTCCAGCACAGAGCTGGCTGTGTGAGGCTTTGCCAGCACACCCAGCACACCTGAGTTCCCAGGGGAACACTCCGGGATGCTCCTGGCAGCCCAGCATTACCCAGGTACCAGGTGGGGATGAGATGACCCTTCCCTCCCCACCTGTCTGGGCAGGGATGCCCATGGCAGCCCCCTGGGAGAGCAGCTGGAACATTCCGGGCAGGAGGCAGCAGGGAGACCCCTGAAGAGGAAGGGGGATGCTCTGCCTCCACTGCAGGAGGGAAACTGAGGCAGGGGAGGGCTGGGATGGGCCCACAGACTTGGCACAGCAAGGGGACCTAGAGCCAGCTTTTCCTGATCCTCCCCATCCAGAGGGGGAATGTCTGTCCCTGTTGGGGACAGACAGGATCCCTGTCCCCACTCTGTGCTGAGGACAGGGAGCAAAGGCAGAGCAGGAACACCCCTCTGCCCTGGCACACCCAGTATGGGACATGAGACGGGGTCACACCCACAGTGGGGTGGCCCCCCAGCCCTCTCAGGAAGGATCCAGCCCCTCAAACTGGGGCTCAGCCCCAGAACAGCACTTAAACCACCCCCCAAACCACTGCTCAACCTCTGACCAGCACTCAGCGCCCTGAAATGGTGCTCAGCCACCCAAACTGGTGCTTGGTGGCCAAAGTGGCTCTCAGCTTCCCTAAACAGTGCTCAGCTCCCAAGCCAGGGCTCATCCCCCAAGCCAGCACTGAACCCCTGAGTGGGTGCTGAACACCCCGGGCAGGTGTTTGACCCCTGAGCCCTCCAAAACAGTGCCTGACCCCCAAGACAGGGCTCAGCCCCCTGAACCAGCCACTGAGCTGCTGCCCAGACCCCAAACTGGAGTTCAGGCCCCAAAACAGTGCTTGAGCCCCAAGCTGGTTCAGTCCCCTAAAATGCTCTTTGACTCTCAAGCTGGTGCTCAGCCCCCCAAAACACCAAAGCCCCAAATCAGTGCTTGAGCCCCAAGCCAGAACAATGCTTGGCCACCAAACCAGTTCCCAGCTCCCCGAAATGCTGCTTGACCCCCAAAGCCAGTGCTCAGCCCCCAAAAAGCCTTGTCCCAAAGGAGGGGTCACCACTCCATGGCCCCCCCAGGGACAGCCACTCCAGTTCCTCCCAGTACACCCACTGGTCACACGGTCCCTCAGAATGGCCAGACAGCCCTGAGGGGTTTTCCCAATTTCCTTTGGCCCTTCATCAGCAGAAGGACACAGGAACACCACGGCAGGGAAGCTGTGGGAAGGGACATGTCCCTCACTCTGTGTCCTGCCAGGGAGACCCCTGACCCCTTTCCCATCATTTCCCAGGGGAGCAGCACCAGTGGGACAGACAGGATTCCCAGAGCTCTGCTGGGAGCCTCCCCAGCCCCAGAGCCATGGAGGGTGGGGGTCCTGGCCAAAGGTGAGGAATATCAGGCAGCAGGATGTCTCTGGTTATCCTGGGAGGGGGCTGCATGGTGGGATGGTTTGTGGGGTGCAGAGCAGGGACCTTGGGTGGGGTGAGAGCACACCCAGTCTCTAATGGAGGGGGCTGCTGGCTGTGGGGATGAACTCCCCAGTGCCAGGGGCCTTTCCAGCCCTGTCCAGCGGGATGAGCTGCTGAAGCCACCCCCACAGCTCAGTGCCAGCCATTCCCAGGATCAGGCTGGCAGTGGTTATGGATGTGGCTGTCCCCTAAAGCACCGACCACAGACAGCCTGGGGACCCCCAGGACTGGCCCCAGCTCCCCCAATCCCCCCAGCTTTGGCACTCCAGAGCCCCAGACACAGCCCCATCCCTGCCCCATCTCATATCCCTCCCTGCTGCCCCCCACCCCTAATCGAACTGGCTGCTGCACAGACTCATCCCCGTTTAATCTTCACGGTGCATCAGGCACGGAGGGGAAAAACACAACGATTTTCCTTTTTTTTTTTTTTTTTTTGGGTTTTAATCTTCACCTGGGGTCAGATTTACCAATCCTCCCACTAATCCCCCAACGCCTTCGCAAAGCAAAGGGCCCCCTCCTCCACAGCCCAGGGAGCACCCATAGCCCCAGGGTGCCTCGGGATTAGCGCTCCAGGTGACTCCAATTTTTCCCAACGAGGTGGCAATAAATGTTTTTAAAGGCTTTTTTATTTAAGGAATCTGAATGTGAGGACAGGAGGAGGGAGATCACACGGTGGTGAGGAGATAGAGGCAGAGCCTGGGAGTCGACAGGCTCAGGTTTGGGGGAAATACTCCGGGAAAGGATGAAAAACCATTCTTAGAGAGGATTCCATGCCATCCCCTGCCTCAGTTTACCCGTGTGTAGAGATGAAAGGGGGGGACTCAGACGGCCCCAGCTGGCCCTGAACAACCTCCAGCCACCCCCGGGGGCAGGACTGGGAACCACCCCGGCCCTGCAGGTGTGGGGACAAGAGTTCCTGTGGATGTGGGGGTTCTGGGATCCCTGTGGATGGGGGGG
>NW_005054386.1:674609-675295 GCF_000277835.1 Geospiza fortis
AGGGGGGCAGGCAGAGCAGGGGGGTTTGTGCATGGGAGGCTCTGCAGAGAGGGACAACAGGGATCTGCATATGGGGGGACAGGGGGCCCTGCAGAGGAGAGGACACAGAGCTTTGAAGATGAAGGGACAGGGCTCTCAGCAGAACAGGGGGACAGGGGTGCCTGGAGGCAGGAGGGAACATGGGGGGCTTTGAAGATGGGGGCACAGGAGTCCCTAAAGAAGTGGGGACAGGAGTCCCTATTGATGAAGAGACAGGGGCCTCTGTAAAAGGGGGATGGGGGCTTTGCAGATGAGGAGGGGACAAGGGCAACAAGGTTCCCTGCAGAAGGAGGGGACAGGGGCCGTAAGTGGGGACAGGGGTCCCTATTGATGAAGAGACAAGAGACATCTCTAAAAGGGGGATGGGGGCTTTGCAGATGAGGAGGGGACAAGGGCAACAAGGTTCCCTGCAGAAGGAGGGGACAGGAGCCCTGGCAGATCGAGAGGGACAGAGGAGAGGGGTCCCTGCAGAAGGAGAGATCGGAGATCCTTGCAGGTGGGGGGGACAAGGGTCTTGCAGACAGGAGAGGGACAGAGGTGCCTGCAGATAGGGGAGACACAGATCCCTACAAATCACACCAACCTCCCTCCCGCTGTGCCCCGCTCCCCCCGGGGCTGCCCCAGCTCTGCAGCGCACACAGCCGGGC
>NW_005054386.1:675386-681111 GCF_000277835.1 Geospiza fortis
CCCGCGGCAGCCCCTCCCCGGGGACGCCGGTGCGGGGCCAGCTGTCCCCAAGGGCGCCCACAGCCACCATCATCATCATCTTCATCCTGCACGGTTGTTTCTTCCCCCCCAGCCCCAGCTTTAAATAGGGAATGGGGAGATGGTGCCAGGCTCATGCTGTCACCGTGGGGAGGCAGGGGACACTAGGGACATCAAGAGCGGAGGGTCCCCAGCAGTGCTGGCATGGGTGACAGTGGAGCCCCTTCCAGCCCACGCTGTGCCAGCCCAGGGCATGGAGGGAACGGGGAGAAACAGACAGACACGGATGGACAGATGGATGGGATGCTGTGCTTGCCATCCCAGGGACAGAGGGATGGGACCCAAGGTGAGTGCCATGGCAGCCCTGCCAGGACCACGCTGGAGAGCCAGACTCAGAAGGGCTGCAGAACCCTTGGACAGCCCCCACACCTGGGGATAGCAGGGTATCCCCCCCTCTCCTTCAGCCTTACTCACACTGCACCCCTCCAAGCTCACTCCCTGCACTGGGAACTTCCCGTGGGTGCAGGAGGGACAGCCCAATTCACAGTTCAGCGTCCAGCCAGCACCTCCCATCCCACATCTCCCACCCTGATGCCTTTCAGATTCCCTCAGACTCCCCAAAACCAGTGTCACATGTGCCATGGGATCCCCTGAGCGAGTCCACAGGGGGAGGACTGGGCACCTGCCAAGGGTGGGGGCACAGGGGACACCCCAATCCCTGGCACACACTCACCCCACACCCACGCACCCAGTGATGCTCCCAAGTGGTTCAAGAGCCCCGGTGGCCAGCAGGACACGCTCCCTGCCCAGCCGGGCAGGATGGGCTCAGCCGGCCGTGCCCAGCCCGGCCGGAACCGCGGAACAGCAGCAGCGGGACGCCGCGGGAGGAGGGAGCGGCTGGAACAGGAGTGTGAAGAAACGGCTCTTGCGTGCTCTGTCCGAGCCAGCTAACGAGGCCATATTTGAAATGCCTCGCATACCTCCGGTCATCAGATTAGTGAGATGCAGAAGGTAAAGCAGAGGGCAAGAGCAGCGCGCCCGGCTCCGGCAGCGATCCCGGGAACTGGGGCAAAGCCCCCGGCGGGCAGTGCCCAGGGACAGAGAGTGCCCAGGGGCACGGTGCCCACGGGCGGGCAGAGAGAGCCCAGGGGCAGAGAGAGCCCAGGGGCAGAGAGAGCCCACGGGCACGGTGCCCACGGGCGGGCAGAGAGAGCCCAGGGGCAGAGAGAGCCCAGGGGCAGAGAGAGCCCACGGGCACGGTGCCCACGGGCGGGCAGAGAGAGCCCAGGGGCAGAGAGAGCCCACGGGCACGGTGCCCACGGGCGGGCAGAGAGAGCCCAGGGGCACCCCGGCAGTAACGAGTGCTGGGAGCTCCTCCCTGCTGGGATCCCGGCAGATGCAGAAGGGAAAGGTGGGGAAGGATAACCCAAGGTGCTGCCACGTCCTGGCCACCAGCCACTGCCACCTCCCCATGGCCCAGGTGAGGCCTGGAGCTGCTGAAAAACCTTTCAGCGTTTTACAGGGGCTTACAGGAAAGTCAGAGAGGGACTTTTCAGCAGGGTCTGTCATGAGAGGACAAGAAGTGAGGGTTGTAAACTAAAAGAGGGAAGTTTGGGATTGGATATTAGGAAGAATTCTTCCCTGTGAGGGTGGTGAGGCACAGATTGCCCAGAGAAGCTGTGGATACCACATCCCTGGAAGTGCTCAAGGCCAGGTAGGATGGGGCTTGGGGCAATCTGGGACGGTGGAAGGTGTCCCTGCCCATGGCAGGGGCTGTAACTAAATGACCTTTACAGTCCCTTCCTGCCCTTTAAGGTCCCTTCCTGCCCAAACTGTTCTAGGAGTCTATAGAAGGAGCAAGATCCCACAGAGCCTCCAAGCATCATGTGTGGGCACAGCTCACCCGCCCTTCCCAAATCTGCTTGGGCATGAATGGTCCCCCCTGGCCCTGCTGCGGGTCCAGGAGTGGCAGGAGAGCAGGAGCTGCCTCTGAGCAGCGAGTGGGTGCAGAGGAATAAGAGCCCTTACAGGGTAAGAGCACCTGGATCTGCAGACACTTGGGACCCTTCAGGGTTGGGATGTCCAATTGGGAATGTCTCAGATTTCAGGATGTTCAAATGGGACACTGGGCTTGGATGTGGACCCCAAAATCCCATCTCTGAGGGAGAGAAAGAGGCACAAAGAGAAAGAGGCACAAGGGCAAGTCCCAGCAAAGAGAAGTGAGATCCAATGACACCAAGACCCTTGGGGACACCAAGAAAGAACCTGGAGGCTGGGTGGATGGAGCTGCATTGCTTGGTTGGGCATGGACAACTCCAACAGAAGACTGCAGGAGACAGATATTGCCCAGATATCAGAAAGTGGAGCACAGGCATGGACTCAGGGCAGATTTGCAGAGGCAAAAGCAAAACATCACCAAACAAGGGCTGCTTCCAACCACAGTGAACCACCCATGCAGCAGGAGGTGCCCAGGGAACAGCAGCACCAGAGCAGGCTGGAGAGGAACATGCCCAGTCTCATCACAAACCCAGTCCCCATTCCAGAGGCACCAACCCAGGGAGCTCAGCACGCGCTCAGTGAACGTGTGCCAGGGGCAGCCGAGGGCACCACGGGTGGCAGCAGCCACCAGCAGCCACTGGAGTCACCCCCAAGGCCAGGAGAGCACTGCTCCCAGCCCTGCCACCAGCCAGGTGACAACCAGACCCTGGGGATGGAGCCCATCTCAGAAGTGACAGGGTCACCTCACCCTGTGGGCAGGTCCCACCCGTCACCCACAGTGTCCCCACTGAAATGTCACAGGGCTGGCACAGGGCAGGGCCAGTAAGCCCAGCCCTCTCCAGCTCCCACCTCTCAGGGCTGGCAGGGTGGGGATGGGAAAGCACATCCTGCTTGGAAAACCAGAAAACAGCTTTTCTTTTTTCATTCTTTGCCACCGCTTCCAGGGTCACAGCTGACACAGATCCTGCCGTGGCCAGGCCACCACACTGCCAGCATCACTGAGGGGAGGTGATGCATCCTCATCCTGCCTGCACCAAGGATGTCCCAGCTCAGGAATGGAGGTGCTCTGGTACAAGTGACACTGCTCCAGGACACTGCTCCAGGACAAGGACATCCAGGCAGACCCACACATCCCAAAGCAAGCCCACAGCCTGGGAGCCATTAGCCCAGCCCCTTCCATGCCATAACCATGGATGGTGGGAACCAGGGACACCAAGGCAGCCACTGGGAAACCTCCTGACCTCAAAAATCCTTTTATGCACATAATCACAGGCTGTCACCCACGTGCAGCACAGGCTGTCATCTCAGACCATCAACACACTCCACCTGCTTGCAGGCCTTGGGAAAAGACAAGCAGGGATGAAATCACTCTGAAGATGTAAGGGACCAGCACTCCAGCACCCCAAAAGGACAGACTTGACGGTGGGCACATCACCAGCACTGAGATGGTGACAGACCCCAAAGCTTTTTGGCTGTGGATGTCAGGTGCCTGAGGGCCCAAGGCCAGGGTAAACGTGTCCTCTGGACTTTCCCAAAGGCAAAGGGACCCCCAGGTCACCCTCAGCCACTCCCTGGGGTCACACTGTCCTGCTGCCTGCTGTCCCTGGAGCTCTCCTGGGGCTCCAGCCCCATGGGTGTCCCAAGGGATACAGGACATGGGTAGGGATGCAGGCTGCTCCTCACCCACATGTCCTGATGCTCCCCAGCATGGCAAGTGCAGCCTCCCCACCAGGACATGTCCCTCTGCTGAAGGCAGAGCTGATCCCCACGGCAGAGCCACTGCTGAGCAGCAGCAAACTCACATTTCCTCCTGGGATTTCCCACTGGCCACCTTTGGAGGTGGTTCCCCCTCCGGCCACCCCTCTGCCCACACATTTCTCCCCTCCTGCCCCTCCCACACCAGTGCTCCCTGCACCAAAGCCCAGAATGGTTTGGGTTGGAAGTGACCTTAAAGCTCCTCTCCTTTCACCCCCCTGCCATGGGCAGGGACACCTTCCACTATTCCAGGTTGCTCCAAGCCCCTTCCAGCCTGGCTTGGGACACTTCCAGGGATGGGGCAGCCACAGCTGCTCTGGACACCCTGTGCCAGGGCCTGCCCACCTCAGTGTAAAACATTTCTTCCCTATGTAAGTTAACCCTGACCTGTTACAGTTCAAAACTCTCACCCCTTGTGCTCTCACTCCAGGCCCTTGTCCAAAGTCCCTCTACAGCTCTCTTGAAACTCCTTTGAGCGCTGGAAGGAGCTGTGAGGTCTCCCTGTGGCCTTCTCTACTCCAGGCTGAACATGCCCAGCCTGTCTCCAGAGCAGAGGGGCTCCAGCCCTTGGATCATCTCTGCGGCCTCCTCTGGACCTGCTCCAACAGGCCCCACATCTGTCTGTGCTGGGGATGCCACAGCTGGATGTGGTGCCCCAAGGGGGACTCCCCAGAGCAGAGCAGAGCACAGGGAGCACCCCCTGCTCACCCTGCTGCCCGTGGTGCAGCCCAGGACACACTCACCTTTCTGGGCTGCCAGTGCACGGTGCTGGCTCATGTCCTATCTGTCACTCACCAGCACCCCCAGTCATTTTCTGCCGGGCTGCTCCCAGCCCATCCATTCCCCCAGCTGGGCTAGGCCGGGGCTGGGGCTGTCCCCACACAGCTGCAAGATCCTGCACTGGGCATGGCTGAACCTGCCACCTTCCTCTTTCCCCATCACCTGCCTGCCAGGAAAGCAGCCAATGCCACACACCAGCATCTCCATCCCTTCCCCAGCCACCACAGCCCATCCACTCTCATGTCCCCAGCTGGGTGGAGGGCCAGCCTCTACCTGGGGCAGTGGCTCCCATCCTGCTCCCCATCCTGGATGAGTTTCAAGAGCACCAATCACTTTGGGGACACCCATGCCCCACGCCTGGCTCTGTGCAGGGAGGTGGCTGCAAGGGGCAGCAGCGACAACTGGGAGTCCCACAAGACCCCCCCCATGCTCCAGGGAGTCACAGCTGAGTCAGGGGGAAAGGAAGGGGAAAGGAGAAGGAAAAAAAGAAACAAGCCTTTTGAGTGCAATATTTTAGTTGAGCACCAGAGCATGAGTAAAGGAGGGAGCTTTTCGTGGTCTGGTGAGTTTAAGCTATGAGCTGAAAGTTTAACTATTAATACACTTAATCAAGAGGTTGTTCCTACAGCCAGGATTTGGGAAAACAAAACAGGGAGGCAGGAGAACAGTGGCATCGCTGTGGCCACCCCAGGGAATGTCCCTGCTGGGGGAGGTGGAGGGTCCAGGACCAGCTGGGGCTGGATCCAGCCTCGGCCCAGCCCTGCATGGGCACACAGGAGGTGCCAGGTGCCGGCTGCCAGGGCCAGCACCCTGGATCCGGCCATCCCCCCAGTGCCCCACACAGCAGATTGGTCAGAGGGGACAGTTTTGGGGAGAGAATGCCACCCCCAAACCCTGCAGCATCCCCAGGGCCCAGACAAGCAGCACCTGCACTGCTGCCACCTGCCTGAACGGTCCTGGTGACACCGGGGGACGCCGGTGGGTGAGGGACTCCTAGGGCCGGGGATCCCCTAAACACCCCCCACACCTCCACAGCGTCTCCTCTGGCCCAAAGCTCTGCCCCAGAGGAGGAAGAGGAGGGACAGGCTGAACGTCGGGGCGCAGCAGGCAGAGCTCCGTGGCAGGGGCAGAGGCAGGAGCGGGCGGTGCGGGCAGTGCCTGGCAGCGCGGCGCC
>NW_005054386.1:684232-687482 GCF_000277835.1 Geospiza fortis
TGTCACCGTGGTGTCCCAACCCCTCATGTCACACCTGGAGTGTGTCCCCCATGTCCCATCCACCCCCACGGATGCCATCCTGTTCGTACTCCCTCCATGTCCCACCTGTCCCCCACAGGTTTCACCCCACTGTGCACCCCGTGTCCTGGCCGCAGCCATGGGTGCAGCATGATGTCCCCTCCAGCTCGGTGTGTCTCCCCTAATCCCCAGCAATGCCCAGTGGGATGTCACCATCCTGACTATGATTGTCACCATCCTCTCTCTGGGCTGTCACCATCCTGTCTCTGGGGTGTCACCCAACTGTGCCTCCTCCTCCCCGCTGTACCCCGAGGGGTGACGCCCCCATGTGCACCCACATCCCCAGAATGTTCCTCATCCGTCTGTCCCTCTGCGGGGTGCACATCCCTCTGTCCATTCCCCCCCTGCATGTGCTCCACGCCTCGTCCCCAGCGTGGGGTGTCCCCTTCCCTCTGCATCCCCTCCGGGGTGCCATTCCCTCTGTTCTCTCTTCCCTGGGGTGCCCGCAGAGCGTTCCCATCTCTCTGTCCCCCCGTGGGGTGCACTGGCAGAAGGTCCCAGAAGAAGGAGTCGCCCCGCGGTACCGGGGTGCAGCGGAGGGGACTGGGGGGTTCAGAGCTCCCCAATCGCTCCGCACAGCCAGGATCGCTCTGGGGAGGAGCCCCGAGCCCGGAGCCCCCGGCTTGCTGCCGCCACCGGGAGGGACCTCACGGTCTCCCAGCGGGACATCGCTGAAATCCCCCTGAATAAACAGCAAATAATCGATGGTCCGATAAGTCAGCTGGAGGGAGGGGACAAATCCCGAGGTTTGGCCCCGCGGCAGTGCGGGGGGATAACACTCTTGGCCCAGAAGTTTCCTGCTCAACTTTTTGCCAGAATTTTTTGCGGCTGAGGGGGAGAGTTGTTGTTGGGGTTGGTGTTTTTTTTTTGAGCAGCTTTCCAGGGACAAACAGCCCAAAAAAAAACCCACCACCCCCAATTCCTGCAGCCTTTTCAGTTGCCAGCAAAATACCCAAACCCTCTCAAAAGCAGAAACCCTGACAAAAATGAAACTGGGTTTGTGTTGCCGTTGATTTTTTTTTTTCACAGGAATGCGAAATCTCTTCCCACCCCGCTCCCGCCTCGAAATGAAACAAAAAAATCTGCGATGGGGCGGGGGGTGGGGGGCGAGCGGCGCGGATGCTGTTTGTATTTGATCCACGTCTCGTTAATTATGCGCCTCTCTCGCAGATTTAGCCACTGGGATTTGCAACCGCGGGTGCTGTGACGATGCTCCAGCTTCCCAAAAAATCTCCCTCCGGGTGGCAGCGCCGGGGGGAGCGCGGTCCCATCCTCCTGGGCGCCCTTTCAGCTCCTCTGCTGGCCCTCTCAATGTGTTCCCGACCTGCCCCCTCCACAATTCAGCCTCTCAGTCCCCCCTAAAAAGGACCAGAGGAGCCTCTGCCTGGTACACAGGATGAGGGTGGCACTGGTGACACAGGAGAAGGGACAGAGTCCCACCAGCACCACTCCAGGTGACACTGCCCAGTGTACAGCACCATCTCACCCACGTGGGCTTCACCAAGGGCCTTTTCTTCGCCCCTTTTTGGCTATTTTTAAGGACCTGACACAAAGCCCTGATGCCAGCATGAAGCACAGGGTGTTGATGTCCCCTTTGCCAAGGCAGGGCCTGTGGCAGTGGCACCTGGAGTTTGCCACCCATGGAAGGTCTCCAAATGCAGCAGCATTTCACTTCTCAGCGTGTTTGGAAAACTTGTGGGCAAATCGCCTTTACTGAGCTCTGGGATCCTCAAGGAGAAGGGAAACTGAGGCACAAAGCCAAGCTGGGACTTGGTGACAGCAACAGCAGCAAAGCTGTGGATTCAGCCCAGTGTCCCCCAGGCAAGCTCCATCCTCCCCAGCGTTCCCACTGCCCAGTCCCCAGCTCTCCAGGCACAGGGAGCCTCCCAAATGCAGAGGAGGGTCCCCCAGTGCTCCCCACAGCATGGGGACAAGGGACACAGTCCCTGAGCCTCCATCCTGGAGCCTTTCCAATGGCATGCTGGGGGCTGGGGGGAACAGGAGGATGAGGATGGAGGGCAGAGGGGACAGAGATGAAGAGCAAGGGGGACAGTGATGGAGAGTGAGTGGGCCAGAGATGGAGGAGGATGAGGATGAGGATGAAGAGCAAATGGGACAGGAAGGGAGGGTGACAGGACAGGATGGAGAATGATCAGGCCAGGGCTGGGAGGCAAGTGAGACAGGGTTGAAGGATGAGAAGAATAGGGGCAGGGATGAAGGGCAAATGGGACAGGGTTGAAGGGACAGAGAGACAGGAGAATGATGGTGCCAGGGATGGAGGTCACAGGATGCAGGGACAGATGGCAAGGAGGACAGGGCAGAAACCCATCAGCAAACAGCAGCAATGCCCCTGCTTGCTGCCAGAGCCAGGGCCAGAATCTACCCCTCCAGTGCTGGGCTCTGGGCTCTGGCAGTGGGGTCTGCACTGCCCCTCCCCAGGGGGGAGCAAATCCAGGAGCTCTGCCCAGCTCCAGGAGAAGAGCCAGGAATAACTGGGGTGGGGCACGGAGGTGTTACAGAGCAGCCTGACCCTGCAGCAGTGAGGGGGGGTCATGCAGGTCCCTGTCCCCCTCCCCAGGGTGGCAGTGGGACACCAGGAGACAGTGGCTGGAGGGCTGCCAAGGCTGTGTGACTGGGAGACACGTCCCAACAGCCTCCAGAGCACAAGCACACCTCCAAAATTCCCAACCCCAAATTCCCCCAGCCCAGCCGCTGCCATCCAAGTGGGTTACAGAGCTGGCACTGCCTTGTCACCTCCTCCGTGCAGGGTGCTGGGTGGCTCCTGGTGGAGGGAAAGCTGTGTCAGGAGCCCCAGACCTTGGTGACATCCCTGATTTGGGGGAGGGGGCTGGATGGGAGACCCCAGCTCCTCCCAGTGCTATGCTGGGATTCACCCCCCATTCTGGCAAGCTGGGGTCAGCCTGGCACAAACCCCTTGGCCCTGGGGGCGCTGGCAAGAGCTGGAGCAGCCGGGGGTGTTTGGGGGAGCCCTCCTGGAGTGCGGGTCGGAGCAGCCACCCTGGTGCTCAGCTGGCTGCTGCAGTGACACAGGGCTCTGTCTGTGCCCAGCCCAGCACAGGGGACACCGCAGCCCCTCGCTCCCGGCTGGAGGGCACGGCATCCCCCCCTCGCTGGTCACACACGGCCCGAGTGCCAGCACGGCCCCCACGGG
>NW_005054386.1:688373-697088 GCF_000277835.1 Geospiza fortis
CTTCCCTTCCCGTGGCTGCTGCGGGTCACAGAAGCCTTGCCCAAGCCGTACCGAGGACAGACGGACAGGCAAGTGCTGGTGGCCAGGCAGGGGACGCTGGTCCTTGTCACATTAACACCGGAGTTTTCCCAGTGCTGGCAGATTTTTGGCTCTAAGACACCAGTGACATGAAAACAGCCATTCTCAGACCAGAGAATGTTGCCCTTCAGATGGGAGGTGAAATGCGGAGCAAGCCAGGCTCCAGGGGGGAATTGTAATTATTCCTGTTCCACCCATGTTCTCCCACATCTCGTCCCCTGGCCAGCCCTGTGGTGTCATCTCAAACCCATACCCCATCCCCTGGTGGGACAGGATCCTTCAGCCCCAGCACCTGGGATGGGAGGACACCTGCCCAAGGGTCCCTCCTCGTGAGCCCTCACCACCAGGACAGCAGAGCCACATGGGGCTTTCCAAACCTCTCCTGCCTGTCCACACAAACAAGGAGACACAAAGGTCAGAGCAACCCTGATTTTAAAAACAGCCGTGCCAGTTACATGATTTCCACTGGAAATATCAAAGTTACTTATGGGAAGAGCTAATTTGGGCACACTTGAGTCAGGAGCCCTGGAGAAATGAGGGTGAAAACCGTGCTGGCCTCCTGGCCACTGTGGCAGCCAGGTCATTGCCTCCTGCCCAGCGCCCCACCCAGATGATGCATGCTCAGCCCCAGCAGGCAGCAAGGATTTGGGATCCTGAGGAGGATGCTGAGAGCCACCTGAGCACGGCTGTGTTTTATGGAGGGCCATAGAGGAGCCTGCAATGTGGAGTGTAAAATCTGGCTTAAGGCTGTTCATGGGCCAGCAGCCAGCAGTGCTGTGGGCACAGGAGGAGGAGGAGGTGATGCCCTGTGACCTCCCATGGTCATGAGGCCTCTGAGAACAAGCACGTGGTTGGTCCCTCCCCTGTGGAATCCCATCTGGACGCATTTCCCTCCGTTCCACATCCCCTCTTCCCATCAATGCCGCTGCAGCTGAGCCTTGGCCAAGACATTGTGGAGGTGAACCACAATCACCTGGTCTTGCAGGAAGGACTGGGGCATTGGGACAGGCTGCCCAGGGTGGAGTTGCCATCCCTGGAAGTGTTAAAAGACCAGTGGGTGTGGCACTTGGGGACATGGTAAACACAGTGGTGTGGGGTTAATGGTAGGACTTGGTGTCCTTAGAGGGCTTTTCCAGCCTGCAGGATTCTGTCATTCTGTGATTCTGTGACTCTCACAGGCTGCCTTCTCTGTTCTCCTGGTCTCCTTTGCCCAGCTCCACCACCCTGAGAGGAAATCACCCCCTGACTTTCCCAGGCTGGAGCAGTGCTCAGAACCCACAGGACCCAGCCCTTCCCCTGTGGCCATAACAGACAGCAGCAGCATGTGATGGATGCTGTGGAGGGGGCTGGCAGACCTGACTCTGGGGGTGTAAGAAGCTGTCTGTCCTCATCACCTGCCCACCACCCACGTGTCAGCCCTGCACTGATCTGAAGCCTGGAATGGATCGTGATGTGTCAAAAGGACAAGCTCTGTCCAGGCCACTCTTCCTCCTGACAGGAAGTTTTGGAGCTGAGCAACAACAGGATGTGTCTCACATCACATCTGTAACTACCTAAACCCTCCAAGACCTCTCTCCTCACTCTATCTTCAAGGACCCTTCAACAGCAGGGTTCAGATGGAAGGACAGCCCCCAGTTCTTGCTGAGCTGAGGTGTGAGGGTCCCTCGAGGTCTTCTGGGAGACACCCTGTGCAGCCAGCTGAAGAGCAGGAGCACAGGGCTGCACTCACCCACTGCTCCTGCCACCAGAGAAGCCACCTCTTCCCCAGGAAACCCTGGGACCTGGCTGGGGACAGGCCAGCAGCCCTTCCCCTGCCCTATCCCACCTGCTTGCTCTCCTTGGCTGGAAGCTTCCCTGCACTCCCCACACTCTGGGGACACTTCCACAGCCCCCCAGGGACGTCTGGCATCGACACAACTGCTGTGTGGAGAGGAGACAGGCCTGAAGCTCTGACGTGTAGCTCCATTTCTTCCGGGGCAAACACAAGCGAAGGAATCACGGCAAAGAGCCAGCCTGGAGTTGGATGGGAACAGACCACCATCTCCTTACCTAGGAAGACCAACTGGACTTGTCAAGAGGAAAGAAATTCATCTACATCTCACACATATGGTCTCATCCTAATGGATATGTATGAGCATAAGGGAAGAAGAATAACCTTCTGGTTAGGCTAAGGGCTTGGCAGTTGAGATTTCGCGATGCTATTCTCAGCGCTGTCCACACCTTGCTCCCAAGCCTTAGAAAACTCTTTATCCATCCTCAGGCCTCACGTTCCCATCTGGAAACGGGGCCCATACCTATTTTGTGCTCGTTGCAAAGGAGAGAGGAGGGATGCTTGGGATGCATCTCCCTCCTCAAGCGGCTCTTGTTGTGAGTTAAGGAGAGCAGGGAAGAATGAAGAGCCACGAGGCATCTCTGGGAAAGCTCCAGCGCTGCTGAAGGCTGCCTGGAAAACTCAAACTTCAGTGGAAAGAGGGAAAATGGTCTTTTCCCAGCACTCTGGGGCAGCACAGCTCATCACCTCGGATAACCCAGAGCAAACTGGAGCTATCAGAGCATGTTTTCATCCTTGTGACCCAGCTCAGACACTTCCTGGGCTCGACCTCTTCCAGGAGGGATACAGGGATGGGCACTGCCCGAGCTGAGGGCACTGCCCAGAGGTGTCTGCCAGGCTGCCAGGCAGGCAGGAGTCAATGGCCTGTGCTGGGCAGGTGTTCCCTGCCAGCAAACCTGCTCCAGGAGGATGGTGCTCAGTGCTGGGACTGGCAGTGGCCTTGCCTGAGGGACTCCAGGGGGTGAGGTGCTCCAGGGAAGAAGGTGTCCTAGGAGCCTTGAGGGGCTCCAGGAGATGAGGTGCCCTAGGTGAGCCCAAGGGATGAGGTGCTCCAGGCGCCTGGGGATGCTCCACAGGATGAGGTTCTCCAAGTGCCTCAAGGTTCCCCAGAGGCTGAGATGTTCAGAGGCTCACAGCACTTGGCCAGGCTGGAACTGGGAGATGTCACCACCTTTCCAGAGGTGGACAAGGTGTCTCCCCACCAATTCCCCACTGCTGGAAATCTCAGAGTCTAGCTATGCCCATGCTGGACAGAATCACCCACCTCCAGCCCAGCATGGGGGTCACCCCACTGTCCCTGCCCCAGCTTTCCCAGCCCTGGGATTGCCACACACCCGTGGGTGAACCGAGGATGTCCTGCTTGTCCCGCCTCCTCCAGCTCCCCTGATCAGCACTGCCTGGGACCCTGTTCCCTGGATGGATGCCAGCACGGGTTCCCTCCTCCATCTCCTCCTCCTCCCTCAGGGCATTTCTGCAGGAGCCCCAGCCCTGCAAGGAGAACACAGAGCAGCCAGAGCAGCTGTAAATCCTTCCCTGCAGCCCAGGGCTCTGCCAAGCTCTCCCTTCCACCCAAATTTATGGAAAAGCAGGGCCCTGCCAGCGAGGCAGAGCACAATTGTGAGGTGGAACAGGCAGTGCTCGCCAGCTGCAGCAAGGGCTCCTGCAGCCTTTCTCTTCTTCTTCCTCAGGCTGTCACCCTCAGCAGCCTGGGGACAGGCACATCCCTTCACAGACAAAGCAGCCTCAGCACAGTTTGTCCCCCTCCCATCACACTCCCCAGCCTGAGCCCCCTGGGAGACCCCAAACCTTGGACAGGACCATGACACCCTCTATGGACCGGCACAGCCAGGCCCAAACTCCCCCTTGTGCCCCCCCTTTCCCTTGTGCCACCCCTTCCCCTGGTGCCACCCCTTCCCCTGGTGCCACCCCTTCCCCTGGTGCCACCCCTTCCCCTTGTGCCAGCCCTTCCCCTGCTGCCCCCAGTGCTGGCAGGGGTGTGAGCCCAGCTGTAGATGGGAGGGGATGAAGGGCTCAGGGAGGGAGACCAGAGCCAGAAGCTGAGCATCACTGGAGATTTTTCCCAAGTAGCAAAGGTCAGCCGTGTGCCAGCCCCTTCCTCCGCTGCCATGGCAGAGGTAGAGCTGACAGTAGAGCCGAGTATTTGCATTTCCTGATGGCTGCATGCTGAAATTTGCAGTTTTAATGGTGCATTAATGCTGGCTCCTGCATTTCATTACTTCTGAGAGCGAGAAAAGGCACAGAGTGAAAATAGAAATTCTCCCCAGTTCAGCCAGGCCAGCCTGGCCCCTGAGTGCTGGCTCCCTCCATCCACCCTTGCACACAGCTGTGAGCTGGGCCCAGCTGTGACACACAGCCACAGAAACCCCAGCAAAAACACCTTTCCTTCACTTATCCTTAACCATGGGATGCCCCTTCCCAGGTACAGAGGTGATCAGAACCCCCTGAGCCACCAGCCCAGGTGGGCTGCCCAGGATCCCCCCACAAATACAGGGATGCTTTGGAGAGGTGACTTCCTGGCCACTTTCCTGTTTCTTGTCCTGTCTGCACAGATCAGGGAATTCAGTCTGCTTTTTGCCCAAATCAGACTTGGCTGCTGCTTCTTTACTGCATCCTGGACACAATTTTTTGGGCCTGAGCTTAAGCATAAAGCACTTGGAAACGTGGCCTGGAAGCCCAGGGAAGAGGGGAGCCAGGATTTGCACAGGAGAGCCAGAGGGAGCACACACGCTGTGAGCACGAGTGCTGGGGGTGTCTGAAACGGGGGATCAGGCAGGAGGAACCTCTGAGATGCTCATTAGGGGGAAGGCAAAGCTTGCTGCTGGCCACACTCCATGCAGTGAGCTTTTTGGGATGAGTTTTGGGGCGTCCAGCACACCAATGACCAGCACTCTCTGCGTCCCTCTTGTTCAGTTCTGATTCAGGGCCACTCATGACAAGAAAGACATTGAGGGGCCGGAGTGTATCCAGAGCAGGGAAGGAGCTGGGGAAAGGTTTGGAGCACAAGATGAGGAGCAGCTGAAGGAACTGAGAGGCTCAGCCTGGAGAAAAGGAGGCTCAGGAGGGACCTTCTCCCTCTCCACAAGTCCCTGACAGGAGGGTGCAGCCAGGTGGGGGTCAGGCAATGGGACAAGAGGAAATGGCCTCAAGTTGTGTTGGGGGCAGTTTAGATTGGATATTAAGGAAAAATTCTCCACAGAAGGGGTGGTCAGGCATTGGACAGGCTGCCTAGGGGAGTGGTAGAATCACTGTCCCTGGAAATGTTCAAAAGCCATGTGGATGTGGCACCTGGGGACACGGGTTAGTGGTGGCCTTGGCACTGCTGGGTTAATGGTTGGACTCAGTGATCCTAGAGGGCTTTTCCAGCCTTAATGTTTCCATGATTCCCTGTGTCCAAGGGCACATGGATGAAGTCAAATACCCCAGGGCACATGGAACACCCAGGCACCATCATGGCATCTCCTGTGGCCTGCAAACCTGTGTGTCCCTTCCCCCTGTGCCCTGAGGACCTCCATCAGCAAGGTGAGGTGCTTCTCCATCCTCTCCCATGTTTGGGACCTGCAGAGGTCCCAGCCACCAGGTGGGCAAGAATGGGGGATTAGTCTGACTGAATGTGACCCCCCCAACCCCAAACCCCTCTCCAGAGCCTCCTCCATAACCCAATGTCAAAGTGACCCCATCAGCTCTGTCCCCCAGGCCAGGGCAGACTTTCACCGTCCCCACAGCTTTGGGGGTGGATCAATGGGGGTCCCTTCCCTCATCCATCTGCACCATTGGGTGACTTTGCTGATGTCCAGTCTGGAATCCCTGCTGGCTGTTCCAAGCCTGGTTTCCATCTGCAGGGCCTGCCCTGCCTTTCCTGGCCATAAAACCAACAGGGCAGTCGAAATATTTCGGAAACACCTTTTACAGTTCTCTCAGCAGGGCTGCAGTTAACCCCTGAAGGGGCTGGCTGCCATCAGGAAAAACAATTTCATTCCAGCCAAATTATTTCACAGGAAGAGGCTGATTTTGGTGCCATTTTTGCCGCTGATGACTTCAGCATCTTCTCTTTGGACTCTGCCACCTTTTCCTGTTCTCGTGTTCTGCAGTGACCTGGAGCTCTGGCATTCTCCAGATCAAACATTTTCCCTCTCTCCACATTTTGCAGATTCAGTTTCTGGGGTGTCTCTGCTGAGCTGCCCTGGTTTGTGGGGCCGTGGGGCTGCTCCATCACAGCTCAGGTTTGGGATCGCTGCTGAAACCCGGCCCCTGCAGCCGCCCTCTGGCTGTTTTCAAAGGCACCTACAGAGCATTAGGTCACAGAGCCTGAAATAGCAGATTCCGGTCCAAATCAGGGTGATGAGCACATTTTGTCCAGCCTCTGCCCGGGTCCCCAAGCATCCCAGCCTCTCCCAGCCTGGAGCCCTGTCACAGCTCCATTGGGAACACCCTATGGGTGCCAGTGCCACAGCACCATGGGGCAGCTCATGGAACCTTTCAAGAGCACTTCTACCCCGCTTCAGACCCATCTGAAGGGTCCAGTACCTGCTGGGGACCTCCACTGCTGTCCAGGCACAGTGGGGCAGGAGGACACAATCCTCCAAAAGGGGGTTTGGAGTTCAGACAACCTGGGATCCTTCTGCTCTGCACACACCACTCAGCTGATATGTGAGGGGGTGAAGTTGGTGAGCTCAGCCCACCAGAGCTCCTCGTGCTGACCTCCAGCACGTCCCGGCCCCTCGGCCGCTCCTGGAGACGGCAGCGCCAGGACGTGACATTCCCTCTGTTTTATCTTCACACATGGGCAGCTCTCAACGAGCAGCAAAGGCCAAACTCTTTCACCACCTGGCACATAGGCTGGGGTAGGGAGAAAGGCAGGCTGAGAGTGCATGTGTCCCACAAGCATCAGGAGAAGCCACAGCTGGTCCCCAGGAACCAGCCTGAGCCCACCAGGAAGGTCCCAGGGAGGGACAACCCCTGAGCAGAGCTGGAGGCCAGGTTCCTTCCAGCAAAGCCTTGGCTGTGAGTCTGATTTATGGCCCCCAGGACAGCCAGGTCCTCATCCCAGGAGCGGGGCTTTGGTGCTGCCTTGGCCACTGCACACTCTGGGCCAGTCTGGGCAGGGACACAGATGCTCCACAGAGATCTCACTGCAGACACTCACCCCAGCTCATGGATCACCCCAAATATCCATCTCCAGTGTGGTCCTGAGGAGGACCTCATTGAACTACAGAATGGTTTGGGTAGGAAGAGACTTTAAAAGTCACCCAGTTCCACAGGCAAGGAACCTTCCACTAGAACAAGTGTGTGCTGGTTTTGCTCCCATCCAACCTGGCCTTGGCTACTTCCAGGATGGGGCAGCCACAGCTTCTCTGAGCAACCTGTGCCAGGGCCTCCCCACCCTCACAGGGAGGAATTTCTGCCTAACAATCATTCTAAAACTCTCAGTTTTTAGTTTAAACTGCTCCCCCTTGTCCTTTCATCACCTCTATGCCCTGCTTCCCCAGGCTGGACCGTGTCCCCACACTCCAGTTGGTGCCCTGGGATCCTCTCCACTAAAGGTTCCCTCCTTCCTGAGGGCTCAGCATCCTCAACTGGTGCTTCACAGGCAATCAAAAATTGCTATTTTTTGCCTCTGGGAGAATTCAGCAGCAATTCAGAGAAGAGCCTGGGATTTGGGCCATCTGCATCCTGTCACACATGGCTTCACTGAGTCCCTAAATCATCCCGTGCCTCAGTTTCCCACCTTTATATAGCAGAGAGGCCATTCCTTGGGTTGTCCTAATCTGTATCCTCCCTCTGGAAACCCTCTGGGTCAGAGGCTGCCTCTTGGTGTGGGGACTGCCTGCATCCTGGCTGCAGAAATGAAATTTTTGGGTATCCTGCTGCAGCTGAGGGATCTGTCTGCAGCTGGGATGCTCCTACCCTCACACAGAGTGAGGGCTGGGCTCCCCTCATTCCATTTCTTGGCACAGCAGTTTGCTTTCCCCTTTTAAAAATGCAGACTGTGGATTTCCAGGAGCTGAGGGCTTGCCTGAATGCCCTGATTCTGGAAGGAGCTCAGTGAGGCCAGGAATGGAGCAAGGGCCCTCTGGAGCTCAGAGGGAAGCAGGACAGAAGGTACAATTCATTCCAGCCAGGCTGGGGTGCAGGGGTGGCAGGAGCCTGGAGGTGTCACAGCTGAGGTGGCCATGATACACAGGATGTCACCATACAATATTAAAAAACCCCAACCCACACAGGGTACCATCAGACCACTCCAGAAGACTTCAGGTGTCTGCCCTTCTTGTTCTTCAGCCCAATCCTTTATCCCCCCATGTTGATGCCCTGCCCCTGTGTGCCCTCTGTTCCCTGTGGTGGTTGCTCAGTGCCCCTGGGCACTCCATGGCTCATTGCTGGCAGTGCTGCTCCCCTGCTGCTCACAGCTGTGCCCATGGGGATGGGCCTGGGCCAGCCCCACTCCAATCACCACAAACTCCGTGCCTGCATGGAGGGACTGGTGGCCTTTGGAGAGGTGGAGTTATCCCCCAGCATCCCAGCCACTCCTGGGACCAGGAGGGCTTTGCAGGCACTGAGTCACTCCAGCCCTAAAACCCCAACAGTGCCAGGATCAATGGCAGGGCCAGAGGATGTGAGGAGCCTCCACAGCCCTCACAAGTGCTGCTTCCAGTCGCATCATTTCCCTCCCTTTCCTCTCCAGTCTCACTGAAAATCTTCCCCACCTCCTTCTTGGCCCCTTCCAGAGCCCACATGGAGTGCAGACCCCGGGTCTCCAGGAGAGCACTGCAGCAGGGGCAGAGCAGGAA
>NW_005054386.1:697098-700637 GCF_000277835.1 Geospiza fortis
TGGGGCTGCCTCTGCTCAGCCTCCCCAGGGACACCAGGCAGGCAGTGCCCAAGAAAGCAGCTCCATCCTTGCCCTGCACCTGCCCAGGGAGAGGGGAGATGCTGGGGCTCAGGATGGCAGCAGGCAACCCCCATCCAAGGTAGGATGCCCAGTGAACAGTGTGCACTCCATGGCCAGGCTCCCTGCTGGCTCCAGGCTCAGGAGCCCTGGTCCCACTCATTTCAGCTCCCCCAAAATTCCCCCTCCCCACTTTGGAAAGGGCCAAGGTCTGGAGAGCAGCTGAGGCACAGGAAGGTTCTGTGTGTCCTGATGGGAAGTGGCAGGGAAGATGGAAAACCACCTGCCTTCTCTGAAACTGGGAGCAAAGTGGGGAACCACCTCCTCAATTTGGTGAGTCCAGATCTCACTTCCCATGGCTGGTGGTCAGTCTGAGGCCTGGAGCCCCACAGGGAAGGATGAGCAGGCTCCCAGCAAAGCTGTCCTGCCCAGAGCCCATCTCCCAGGGCTCCAGTGGCCTGTCCCCACCATGGGGACACCCCAGCTGTGTGGGGGCAGGCAGAGGCAGAGCGCCCTGTCCCCTGTGGAACAGGGATGGAGGAGCTGCAGAGTTGCCATGGAGATTTTCTCCCTAGCAGATGCTCTGGGCAGGTGCAAGAAGAGGCTCTGCCCCCCTCGCTGTGCGGCACAATGCCAGCCGGATCCTGCAGAAACAGGAAGCCTCTGCAACCGCCTGCTGCCAGCCCAACGGCCACCACTGCCACCGCTGCCACCGCTGCCACCGGCCTCCCTGCCTGCGCCCGCGTGGGGAAACTGAGTCACCTCCCCAGGCTCCCCGAGCTCCCGGCCTCACCTCCCCCAGCACGGGTGACAGTGGCATTGCTGGGGTGTTTGCACCTGCCCTTGGGACCCTCCAGCCCTCTCACTGCCTGCTCTGGCTGTCACCCATTGCCTCCTCACTGAGCAGAGAGGTCACACACAGCGTTACCCAAAATGTCACCCACAGGACCCCCACACTGCCAGGGCACTGGCATGGCCCACATGGACAGCACATGCCAGCCTCCCCAGCCTGTCCCAGGACTGGAGGGGCACTGTTGGCCTGGGGAGTGGCACAGGACATCCATGAGCTGAGTGATGCCATCCCAGGGTTGTGCTGCTGGGGACAGACACTCCATAGCTCTGAACCCATCTGTCCTGGGTTGACTATATGATGATTTTATCATATAGTTCTCTCCCAAATTTGCCCTGAACCAAGACACCATCCCAGAACACCCAGCCCTCCACCTTTCCTGCTGCTCCCAACACTTCTTCCCCTCCTTGGTCCTTCCAACTGCTCATTGAATCATGGAATATCCAGAGTTGGAAGGAACTGACAAGGATCATCCAGCCCAGCCCCTGCCCTGTACAGGACACTGCAGCAATCCCACTGTGCTCCTGAGAGTGTTATCTCACTTCTCTTTAAAACCACCCTCTGAAGTCCCCAATGCCACAGCATTAGACACTTAAAAATCCCCTTTCCCTGGGTTTTCCCCAAATGCCTCAAAGCCCACATCATCAGAACAGTTAACAGCCGTCCCGAGCGTGGGTCCTCCAGCAGGGCCCTCCTGAGGAGCCGATTTCACGCAGGCTCTGCCCGGCCCCGTGAGCTCTGCCCGGCCCTGTGGCTCTGCCTGGCCCCTGTGGGCTCTGCCCGGCCCTGTGGGCTCTGCCCAGCCCTGTGGGCTCTGCCCGGCCCCGTGAGCTCTGCCCGGCCCCATGGGCTCTGCCCGGCCCTGTGAGCTCTGCCCAGCTCTGTGAGCTCTGCCCGGCCCTGTGAGCTCTGCCCGGCCCCATGGGCTCTGCCCGGCCCTGTGAGCTCTGCCCGGCCCCATGGGCTCTGCCCGGCCCTGTGAGCTCTGCCTGGCCCCGTGAGCTCTGCCCAGCCCTGTGGCTCTGCCTGGCCGTGTTTTCCCCTCATTGCCTTGCCCGTGGCAAAGCGGTTGAGGCAGCAGTGGGAGGGTTCCGGGAGCGACACCCACACAATCAAAAGCTGCTCTATCCAGCCGGGCCGAGCGTTACCGTGGTAAGAGGAGCCGCTGGGTTGTGTACCTAGCGCAGGGGCTGCGTTTCAAAACACACCGGGGTCACTCTGCCGCTGGTGCAGAGAGCCTGGAGCGGATAATGGAGGCAGTGTTTGCGCACATTTCAGCACCATTGCGGAAAGAACGCGAGCCTCGCTCCTCCTGCAGCTGCACGGCCCCCGGGGCACCCTCCCACGGGCACCTGGGGGCACCGCGGGCCTGGCCATGCTGGGATAAAGCCAAAAGAAGCCCCCAGCTCCATGGGTCGGTCCTCTTCCCAAAAATCCAAAGGCATTGCAGGGTTCTGCTGGGGGTTCTGGCAGCCCAGGGCTGGCAGACCTCTTGCTGCTGCACTTGGGTAGCCATGGCAGTGAGTGGCGCTTGCACATTAAGGGACAGGGTCTCGGGGTGGCAGTGCTGGGTGGGTGTCCCTCAGGGGTCCCAGAGGGGCTGCAGTGTCCTGAAGGGACACTCCCAGGGAGCAAAGGGCAGCAGGGGTACGTGGTGTCATGCTGGCTGGTGTTGGGGGTGCAGGGCAGTGCTGTGGCACAGGACAGCCTGGCACAGTCCCACAGTGCAGCTCCCTGTGCCCTGCATGGCACTGCCCAGTTTGGTGCCCAGTGACACTGTGACTCTTCAGCACCTCGTTCAGTGCCTGGTGTGGCAATACCCAACTGGCTGCAGCCAGGGTGCTGCCCAGAATGGTGCCCAGGATGGTTTTGTGCCTGCTTAAGTGTCTGGTTCGGTGTCATCATAGCTCTGGCTGGTTAGGTGCCCAGGCCAGCACTGCCTGCTGCAGTGCCTGGTTCTTTGCCCAGTTCATGTCCAGTTTGGTGCAGTACCCAGTGCAGCTGTTCCCAGTCAGTGCTCACTGCAGCACAGCCTAGCCTGGTGCCAAGTTCTTTGCCTGGTTTGGTACCCAGTTCTGTGCTCACTGCAGCAGTGCCTGGCATAGTGCCCAGTTCTGTGCCTAGTTCCATGCCCACTTGTTTGCTCAGTCCAGTGTCCAGTCTGGTCCCTGGTTCAGTGCCTGCTTCTGAGCTTGGTTCCCTATGTGCTCCAGTCTGGTTGCTTGCCCAGCCTGGTATTGGCTCAGTGCCAGTTCAGTGCACAATTGTTTGCCTTGCCTGGTACCTGACTGCTTGCCCCATTGCTTTCCCAGCCCATTGCTTGGTTGTTTACCTGGTCTGCTTCCAAGTTCAGTGCCCAGCTGTTTGCCCAGTCCAGTTCTCAGTCTGGTGCCCTGCTCAGTGCCTGGCTGTTGCCCTGCTCCATGCCCTGCTCAGTGTCCTCTCCAGTGCCCTGTTCAGTGCCAGCTGTTTGCTCTGGGCACTGCTCGGCTGTTTGCCTGGGCAGTCCCTGCTCTGGTGCCCTGCTCAGTGCTTGGTCTGCTGCCTGGCTGTTTGCCCTGTTCAGTGCCCGGCTGTTTGCCCTGTTCGGTGCCCGATGCCCGGCTGTTTGCCCAGCTCGGTGCCCTCCCCG
>NW_005054386.1:701718-704537 GCF_000277835.1 Geospiza fortis
GGGATGCGCCGGGACCCTGCGGTGCGGGATGACTGATCGCCGACGCCGGAGCAGGGAGAGCTACTTTCCCGAGATTGCCGTTAATTAATGGCAGAAGAAGCTGAGCGGGCGGCTCGGCAGCGCTCAGGAAGGGGTTTAGCCCTGGAGCTGGCAGTTCTGCACGGATACCCCCTGCCCAGAGCGGGCAGCCCCGGCCGCTGCCGCGTCTGAAGTCTGCACCAAAGTTTCCGCCAGGTTTTGCTCTTGTTTGAAGTGATTTCAATAATAATGAAATGGAGGGTCCTGTGGCAGCAGGAGCGCCGGGGGCAGAGCATCCCCTGGGGAGGGGCGCAGAGGGGGGCGGCATTTAAATCCAAGAGATTGTGAAGACTTGTTAAGAAATAAATAAAGAAATAAAGAAATAAATAACCGGCTGAATAAAATGCGAAATCGTGCTCCTGGATTTGCTCTCCGTGGCTTTTTGCCCCCGTGGAATTAGCAGGCGGCTGGGGAGGAGGTCACGGCGCTGTGCAATCAGGGCAGGCGTGGGCCCATCCTTCCCTAATTTATTTTTTTCTTAAAACAAAAGAAAAATTCCTTTCTTTGGCAACTCCTGCATGAATCAAGTTAGCATTTCACAGCTATTTAACACCTGGTTACAGCGTCTGCGGCAGAACCGCTGATGCTCCAGCTCAGCACCCGCTCCGCATGGCGGGATCTGCCCCTTCCCGCAGGCGGGACCAGCCGGATTTATTTTCCCTCCGTTCCCGGCAGGGATTTAAGGCAGGAGGTGCTTCGCGGGACTTTGTCGGGGTTCCCCCCGGCCCTGCCCGGCGCAGTGAACCCCCAGCTCTCCCCTCGGCTCTCCCCCAGCGCCGCCCCTCGCCCCGTCCAGCTGCCATTACGGTCGGGTGGGAATCGACTCAAGTCCTTAAACCCCAAGAGTTAATCAAAGTGCTTTGAATATGTAAATGCTGAGTATTGTTTATCATTGCCTAGAGCTGATACAGCAGTTTTCCTGCTCAAAGCCCCGTTCAGATGGGAGCTCATGAAAATTCACAACAGCCTCGCAAATAGGTGATGGGGATTATTACCCCCGTCTTCCAAATGAGCAAGGGGAGGAAGAGCAGCGGAGTGATGCTCCCCGTGGCAGCGGGGATCGGCGGTGGAGGTCAGTGGTGGTCCATCCCATAGGTGTAAACCAGCTCTTGCTTCATTTCCCCCGGCCAAGCCTTTGCCCTGGGCTGTCGGGGCTGCGATGGCCGGGTGTGACACTCCTTTAAATATACACCGTGTTGGCACCAGGCAGGGAATTCCAGGCAGGCAACACACAATTTTCCATGAGGTTCTTCGGCAAGACCTCCAGCAATGAGTGCTCTGTCAATGAATACAACAATGAGCTTGGTGGGGATCTGTGGGAGTGCAGGGGGTGAGGGCAAGGGAGAGGAGTCTGTGCCCCATGGGAAGGGGCAGATCGGTCTGTGGGTCTCAACAGGACTGCCTGGGCACAGACATCCCTGGCTGGGCAGGCAGGGGGTGTCAGGGTGGGGAGAAGGCTCTCCCATCACTCATCTCTGGGTAAGGGCACTCTGGAGGGGACCATGGGGCTGGAGACCAAACCCACTCACACCACCAGACCTCATCCCACGGTGCTTCCCACCTCATTCCTGTGGGTCAACCTGTTGGCACCAATGCCTGGAAGAGCTTTTGCCCTCAGCCCGAGCTGAGTGCCTCTGCATCCAAGGAGATGCCCCAGTTTTGGGTTCCCCTTGTGCAGGGCAGCTGACCCTGGAGGCCCAGGGCAGGCTCCTGCCTCGTGAGCCGTGCCTGCAGCAGAGCTGCCAACCTCAGGGGAGGCTGGGGGACAGCTGGGAGCAGGACGTGTCTCAGCCAGCCAAATTTAATCCTCCTACGTTAGCAAGGCTTAAAATAGGCTCCCTGCAGCATCGATGAGGGTGGTGGAGTTGGCCTACTCCAGCCCTCCCAAGTATTTTGGGGAAGCAGGGATGGCTGTTTTGCAGACAAGCACAGCTGGGAGGAACTGAGCTGTGCTGTCAGGGCGTCCTTTGCTGAAGCCATTCCAGGAATTAAACACACCTTGTGGTACCCTCACCCCTCTAACCTCCCACTGCCACCTCTCAGGGTGCCACCTTCTCCCTTGCCATTCCTCCACAGCCCTTTCCTGCTCACTCCCATGGTCAGAGGATTCATTTTTCCCTGCACCTCATGGAAATGATCCCTTTTGGTTAAGCCAAGCTTATGGTCTGGTCTTGATCCCCCTCCATCAGCTGCCCAGAGGAGATGCCATCCTGAGAAGTGGTTGGCCCGGACATGACCTGGGCAGAAAGCCATGGAGCAGCCCTTGGAGCAAGGCAGGTGAGGTGACACACTCGAGGAGCCATGGTGGGAACTCTGGCCACACAGAGGTACCATGCAGGGCTCATCATGTGGAGAGACTCGTTCCATTCCCAGGTGTGCTGGCTGTCTCCTCAGTGCTGGATGCCCCAGGGCAAGGGTGTCACAGCCCTGGGCAGGTCCCAGCAGCTGCCTGGGCAGGGCAGGATGGTGGCACCAGGAGAAAATGTTCCTCCTGCACTTCACTGCCAGGACCCCACTGGGGCTGGGGGATGCAGGGGCTTGTTCTGTGTGTTGGTGGCTCCTGGGGACCAAGCTTGGGTGGGGTTTGGGGGCTCCTGGGAAAACGCTGCTCCTGATCCAGCAGTGCCGTTGGCAGGGCCTGTGGTCACTGGTGCAGCTCAGTCACTGGTGCTTCATCCACCCCACAGGCTCGGCCTTCCTCCTGCTGCCTCCCTGCCACAGCACCAGCTCTCCCTCCCCTC
>NW_005054386.1:704547-708246 GCF_000277835.1 Geospiza fortis
CCTGTCCAGAGGCAGGGGCTCCCCTCGAGCTCTGCCCTCCCTGCCTCACCCCGTGCCTGCCTTCCCATGGCACCTGGGGGTTTACAGAAGCCATTTTCCCTTTTCTCCTCTCTCTGTGCAGCCTCTCCGTGGGCCCACGCACCAGCTGGGCCCCCCACCATGCTACTCCCACCAGCCCTGCTGTGCTGCCTGATGCCTTCCTGCCTTCACCTGGTGGGGCCAAGCCCCCCACGGGAAGGCAGCAAGCACAAAAGAGGTGGGAGAAGCCTCATCTCCCCTTGTGATCCCTCCAGAGCTGCTCTTCACCTACCTGGTGGAGCCCTGAGTAAGCTGCCCATCTTCCCCATGCACCACTCTGTGAGCATCCCCTCGGGGAATCCTCTGGAATGAACTCCCCTCAGCAGGAGCAAAACTTCCTCAGGAAAGAGCGCAGAGACAAATTCCTGTGTTCTCCTGGGCTTTGCCAAGCTCCCTGAGCTGGGAGCATCACAGGGTGGCACTGAGGCAGCAGACACCCCGTGTGCCACTTTGCTTTTCCCTCCATGTCCCCAAAGGGTCCCCAAAGGACCCCTCTAGGCTGTCAGAATCCTTATTCACATGCAGTGCAACCTCCCATCTGCATCCTTCCCTGCCAGAACAACAGTCCTGTGGGCACTGCTGTGTCTGCCCAGGGTCCCTGTGTCACTGCTGGGCTCCAAAAGAAAACAAAACCCCCAGTACAGCCCCTGGTTGTGCACCTCTGTGAGGAGGAAGGGTTTTATCCTGGCACATCCTTTGGTTGGGGTGGCAGGGCTGGCCACCCTCAGTGGTGACCATTCCCCCGTCCTTGCTGCAGCGCCGTGTCCCAGCCCCGAGGGGCTCACACAGCTGCACTCAGGGACCCTTGTCCTGCTTCTCCTGGGGCTGGCAGCCCTTGAGAGCAGTGAGGGGGGAAAAGGGGTCTGCAGGGGATGGAAGGAGCTGGTGAGGGAAGCTAAAGGATATAGGAACTCACTGAAACATGGAAGGAAAGGAAAAGGGAAAAGGTTTCTCCATAGCAATGATAGAGAATAGGTGATGAGAGGCATTAGTGCATTGCTAAGGAGAATGGTGGATATTCCCATTTGTGCTCAGAAACCCACTGGGACACAACAGCTGTTGAGCTGCTGTCCCAAGACAGTCCCAAAACACCAGCTTTCCCATCATCTGGACATGGGTACCAGCAGCAGCCACTCAGCTGGAGGCACACATGGAGCACCTGGGATGCTTGGAGGCGCCTGGGAATCCACAGCACACTGCTGGCACGGGAAAAGAGGAGCTGGCGTTTTCCAGGAGGGTGTGGGACAGACAGCCTTTCTCCTGACCTGGATAAACACAAAATGGGAAGGGGAACAGGGCAAGAGGGGCAGAGAGCAGCATGGTTTGTGCCAGACCAATACCATGAATTAGGTCCTGTCCAGTCCCAAGGAAATCCCGTTCTGCCGGAGCGGGGCTGGCAGCAGGAAGGCGCTGCCAGGACCGGCTTCCGCAAGACTTCCTCTCCCATGGCCCTTCGTTAGGGAACTGGGACATAACGAGACCAAGGCAGCAGAGAGGAAACAGCGCCCGGGGAGCCGCCGCTGGGGGAGCTGGGGGGCTCTGCCCTGGCCCTGCGTGCTCTCATTAGGGAGGGGGAGGAAGAGCAGGCAGGCGCTGGCAGGCGACCCGTGGCCGGGGGGAAGCGTGACCACGCGGATGCCTGGAGCAGCCCGGAGGGTGCCCAGCCAAGGGACAACCGGGGCACCCCACAAACCAAGCCAGCAGGATGGTGGGGGGGAAAGGGAGAGAGCGGGGAGCTGGGGAGCAGCAGGAGCAGCGGGGGCAATGGGAGCTGTGGGAGCAGTGGGATCATGGGGAGCAGTGGGGACAGTGGGGACAGTGGGATCATGGGGAGCAGTGGGGACAGTGGGATCATGGGGAGCAGTGGGAGCAGTGGGATCAGCAGCACGTGGGGTGCAGGCTCTATGTCATGGAACGGAGGGTTGGGCACAGAGCTGATCAGCCTGGCATGGGGCATCAGGCACATGCCAGCAGCTAAACCTGCAAGAGGCCATCTCCAGGCTCAGTGTGGGCATGGATCCAGCACCCATCCCAGCCATGGGCACCCTCAGGAGTGATGGGGCTGAGCCCCAAAGGGGGTGGGATGGAGAGTGTGTATCCACAGAGCTGGAGCTCCTGAGGGTGGGTGCATTGGAGTGGGTGGGGTGAGCTGTGGGGATGGCTGGGTTGGATCCTGGGTGAGTGGATGAGCTGGAGCCCATGTGGGATACCCAGAGCCCCTCACCTGTCCCTGGAATCCTCCTCCCACCCCTGCTGTAGGATGTTGTTCTATCCACACCTCCCTGGGACAGCCTGGCCTTTGCCCTTCCAGGCTCCAGCCTGGATGTGGCCCCAGCTCCAGCTCCAGCACCCACAACCTGCTGGAATGCTGGAATAGCCCCAGCTGCTCTCCTTGGGGGGCTCTGAGCCCACTGCCCCCTTTCTCCTGGGATCAGGGAGGCTGAATCCCCCCATGACATCCTTCCAGCTCCATCTCTGGGAGCTGCTGGCCTTTCCAAGCTGAGCAGAGGGAAACACCTGCCCTTCCCAACCTGGCTCCCGTGTCCTCCCCACGCAGGGGCAGCACGGGCAGCAGGGATGGCGCTTTCAGTCGCTCGCTATTTTTAATTGCTCTTTCCCAGAAAGACTGGTGCAGGCTCCTAAAGCTGCTTCCAGCTGGGAGTTTGGAAAGCTGGTTCCAGTTAGGCGCCCGGCGCTCGCTGTGCTCAGAGCTGTTATTTTTAGAAGGGCTGAAGGCAGCAGCCCCACTCCCCAGGCTCTGCTCAGCTCTGGCCATGTCCCCTGGTCGGCAGGACCCCGCTGCACCCTCGGCTGGGGACATCTTGGCAGCGTGATTTCATGACTGCCCTTTTTTTCCTGGTGCTTTTTTGGCACGGAGGGACTTTCATCTCCCCGTGTCAAGCTGTGCAGGCAGGAAGACCAAAGGCAGAGGATGTGAGCAGTGGTCATCCCTGAAGGGCCGGGGCGCGGAGCAGCATCTTCTGGTTTTAATTAAAAACCATCCGCTGGCGAAGTTGGATGGCGTGAGCGGTGCCTGGGCCCGGACAGGACCAGCAGGGAGCGTCTCCAGGGGAGCGACCGGCACCGGGGCCGGGGCTGCGCTGCCAGAGCCTCTGCCCCGCGTCCGAGCTCCGCCCCACGCCCGGCTCCGTCCTGCTCCTTCCCCTGCTCCCTCCTGCCTCCTCCCCTCTCCCAGGGACCCCAATGCCACTCTCTGCCATCGCTTGGTCACCCCATCCATGGCCGTGACTCCTTAAAGCTCTTCCCACCCTCAGCCTCCCTGAGGTTCCCCATGGCTGCCCAGTCTGGGGGGTGTGGGGCAGAGGGCTGGGGGTCCCCCCAGAGCAGATTATCCCAGGGATAATATCCCATCCATTCCCGGGCCCTGCCACAGACCCCAGACATTTGGCACGGGCACTGTCCCCTCGCTGTGACCCCCATCTCTCTGCCGCGGGGCTCCCCCCATCACTGTGACCCCCCAGTCCCGTTCCACGGGCTGCACACCCCTCACCCCTTCCACGGAGCTCAGCCTCTCCCATGACCCCATCCCCATGCCATCCCCGAGCCCCCAGCCCTTCTCTGCAGGGCTGTGACCCCATCCCTGCTCCGAGGGGCTCCCCA
>NW_005054386.1:708856-711695 GCF_000277835.1 Geospiza fortis
CCGCAGGGGTGAGGGCAGAGCAGGGACCCTGGCCGGTGTCACCCTGAGCCTGCCGGGTGTCCCTCACGGCCTGGGGACAGAGCGCCCAGCAGCAGAAGGGGAGGGGATCCCACACCGCCCCTGTTCCCCGCTCATCCCAGAGACACGCAGAGAGGAACCCACACCATCCGGAAAGATCCCCGGCCCCAGCGCCCCCTCCTCAGCACCCCCAGCCCCATGGGCACCCCAAAGGGTCCCCTGTGCCCGGGGACGGTCCCCGCAGCGCCTCGGCAGTCGGGGACAGCGCCCACCCCGTCCCTTCTCACCTGCGTCTTCCCAATTTTTTTTTTTTTCTCGGAAGCAACTAACACTTTTCTTTGAAGAGCAACAGATGAGCGAGACCCTCCCAGCGCCTTTTATGATGTTAAATTTATTGCCTGGCTCCACAATTGCCATTTTAATGACGAACGCTCCCACGGCTTTAACGCGGCTGAGTGCTGGCATTGAAAACAGAAGCCGGGGGGGACACGCTGTCTCCGGTCTCCTGGAGGAGAACGGATTCCAGCCCTTTTCCTGATCCTTGCACAAAGTTTTGCCAAATAGATAATGTGTTTTATAATTTCCAGACGGCGCTGCGCTGGTAAGGGAGGCCCTCTGCTGGCACCGGGCTGATGGGGAGAGCCCCGGGAAGCAGCTGGGAACCACCAGCGAGGCACCGGGCCTGGGAGACACCTCCGGCAAGGTGTGCCTGGAGAACCGAGCCTGCACATCCATGTGCAGCAAGCCAGGCCCAAGGAACCTCCGTTCTGGAGGTGCTGGGGAGCTCACAGAGGTGAGCACAGGGAATTGAGCCCACGGGAAGAGCCTGGGAAATCGAGCTGGGGAAACCAAGCTCAGCAAGTGGCACCAGAAAAGTGAGCCCAGAGCCAGGAGCAGAGACCTGGACCTGGAGAAAGGTGCATGGCCAGAGCAGCCCTGAGGGCCATGCCTGGGCTGAGCCCATCCGCAGCCCTGCTGCATCCAAAGGGAGCCCCAATCCCTGCAGCCCTGCTGGGGCACAGCGAGGTGCCTGTGCACACCCAAAGGGAGCACCCCAGACCTTCCCTTGGCTGGGGAAAGCCCTGGTACATCTGCCCCATGGGTGGGGCCATGTGGGAATGTCTGGGATGCTGGGAGGGAAGGGGGCAGTGATGGCAGCTTTGCCATGGGGTGGGATGGAGCTGCCACAGCCCCACTGTGTCCCAGATGGGGCTGGTGAACGTTCCCCTTCCACTGGGCACAGAGCCCAGGGGTGACAATCCCCACACTGGGAGTCCCCAGTCCTCTCCAGGAGGGCATCAGGGCCCTGCCAGAGGACAAGGATAAGTGTGGAGCTGGCTGCAGTGTGGGGCCAGCCATGCAGACCCACACCAGGGATTTCATCTAAGGACATCGACTTCTACCAGGAGATGCTTTATTAATTTTTTTTTTAACTGAGCCTGAAACTTGGCCTGGGTTATCAGGAAGATATTAAATTGCTGCTGGAAGCGACACCAGTGAGGTGGAAAAGCCATGCTGTGCTCTTACCTCTTCCCACAAGGTCGAGGCAGGCAGCCCCGGGGGACGGCGCGTTCGCCGCGTCCTTCCTGTAGCGAGGATCACATGTCAGAGCCAAGGAAGCCTGGAGAAAATGAAACCCGTGAGCTCACCGCCCTCCTCAGCGCAGGCGCCAGCCCTGCCCCAGGTCCCCAGGCCTGGATTGCCAGCTGGGGTGACCTGGCAGCAGTGCCAGGGCCAGGAGGATGCCACGTCCCCAGGGACAGCAGCATTCCCCCGGCGTGGATGTGCCTGCAGCCGGGGTGTGCAGTGAGGGAGTTTGAAGCCTGTTGTGCTTCACTGGCTGATGGGGAAGGACCTTCCCATGGGAAGAAGCTGTCAGCCTTGGCAGAACACAGCTGCAAAAGTCTCCTGAAGGCCTTCAGCCAGATTTCCTCTGGGGATCCAAGTTCCTGCTTGGGCAAAGGGACGGACAGATGGGTTCAGCCCTGGTGGCACTGGCACGTCTTGCCCAGCCCAGGCTCGGGGCTGGGTTTTTTCCAGGACAAGGTAAGTGCTCCTGCCTTTGTGGCACAGTGGATGGACAGAATCAAAGAGAAAGGCAACACAGTCCTCAGGAGAGCCTGTGTGTGCATGGGGGGTCACCTGGAGACCCCCAAGAACCTCACACAGGGACCCCGAGCTGCCCACACCTCTGTCAGCTGGGACCATCACTGGACAAGGGACATCATGAGGAACACTGCCTGAGAGGGACAAGAGGAGCCAAGACGATGAGTTTGGGACCTGGGGGCAGTGAGGGATTGCCCAAGATGGCAAGAGGAGCAAGGGGACGATGAAGGGGAGGTCCAAGGGAGGACATAGAGACAATTCTCCATGGGGCTGTTAAAGCCCAGGGCTGAGCCAGACCTCTTCCCAGGGCACCTTCTGCTCTCCCAGCTTTGCTGACATTCCCCAGCTCAGAGGGGGAGCGGAAATGCAGCTCAGCTCCCATTCCCCCTCCAGGTACTTTCTCCTTCATCACCCTCTTCCTCCTTGAACCAACCCAGCTCAGCACCTTGACTCTGCCCCTTCCCAGCCAGCCAGGATGCACCAGGGCTGGCTTTTCATGTTCCCACTGGGCATCCCCCACAAGGACTGGGGTTTCAGTGGATCCATGGACCCTTCGGCACAGCCCTTGGGGGTCTCCAGTCTCACCGGTGGCGCAGGCAGTGCAGTACACACACAAAAACCAAAAAAACCCAAACCTCCTCTCCCTGCCCCCACAGCCGCCTCCGAGCCCTCCCCAGGGCCAGCAGGGACAGGGCAGGGGCAGCCCTTGGCACAG
>NW_005054386.1:712830-713230 GCF_000277835.1 Geospiza fortis
CGGGGACGGGGGTACGGTGACACGGGCAGCCAGGCCGAGCACTCCGCGGACTGGAGGTCGCCTCGAGGAAGAAGCCTCCATCCCCCAGAGCTGCCCCGCTCGCTCCTCAGGCCCGGCCCAGCGGGGCAGAGCACAGGGCTGGGTGCCAGGGGCCAGGAGAAGAGCAGAGCACAGGGCTGGGTGCCAGGGGCCAGGAGAAGGGGGGGATGATGTTTGTGCTCCCTGAATGAGGCGCCGGGAGCAGGAGCGGGATGACCACAGCTCCAGCTCCGGGTCCGGAGCGGATCGACAGCGGCCCTCAGACTGGGGGATTTGCACAGCACAGATGGCAGCCCAGGAATCCCAAAGCATCAATCCCAAAGCATTCCCCGAGCCGCGGCAGCTGAAGGGTTCGGTGGCA
>NW_005054386.1:714211-726532 GCF_000277835.1 Geospiza fortis
GGGAGCGGGGACCCCCCGGCCGGGGGAATTTCCTAATTCCGGCCCTTCTGGGGGGATATTTCCTCTTTTCAGCTGGATTTTTTCACCCACACCGAATGAAGGAATAGAGGAGACCCCGCTGTCCCTCAGCTCCCTTTTGCTTGTGCTCAGCTTCCCCCTGCTCCCGGCTGGGGATTCTCCTTGTGCCCAGCTCCATCCCAGCTGGAAAGCCCAAAGCTGTCCTTACAAACCACACCTGAATGAGTAACGCTTCCCCATGGATGTCCAGCTGCCTCTCCCCTGGCCAGCCCACCCCACCCCTTCCACGAGGAGCTTTAAGGTCCCTTCCATCTCAAGCCAGTCTGTGACTACAATTCCCACATCCTTGTTTCCCCAGCAGCACAGCTACAGGGGGAACTTCTGCCCTGTGGTCCCCCAGCACTCCAGGGGTCTCTTGCAGCCTCCCCACAGCCCCTGGTGAAGGTACAGCAGTGCCCAGGGTGCCACATCCCTGCTTGGAGCAGCGTCCCTGCCCTGCCCTGCCCTGCCTGCAATCACATCCCCCAGCATCCCTCCTCCTCCTGGGAAAGCCACAGACAGCCAGGACACGACACTCCTGCCTGGCAGGGGGCTGAGGGGGCTGGAGGGGGCTCTGAGCTCCAGGGCCAGCACAGGACCGTGCCTGGTGGGATCCCAGCCCCAGCTCTCCCAGCAGCTCTGGCCGTGCCATGGCTCCATCCTTCCTGCTTCCTGAACAAGTCCTGGAGCTTCCAGCAGTCCCCAAAGGCAGGAGGGATGGATTTTGATTGAAAAGAGTTTCTGGATTTGATGGTTTCACTTCAGGGGCAGGCTTGGCTTGGGCTCAAGGAAAGGATCAGCAGATCTGTTATTTACACTGAGAGGTTTGGGGACTCTGGGTCTCAACATCAGCTCCGGTTCCTCTTCCACAAAAAAAATCCCTGCAACCAAAGGGAATGGCACAGCCTGGAAAGCAGAGCTAGGGGAAAAAAAAACCAAACCTATAAACACTCAGTGGTTTACAGTGGCTACACAGCCAAGGGCTTAACCAAGAGGATTCAGTGCTCAAATGCTGCTAATGCAGCTCAGGCAAGGGCTGGGACAGACATGGCCTGGCAGAGAGACAACTTTGCCAGGAGAAAAGGGGAAAAGACAACAGGAAAGCAGAGGAATGGGCTGAACAGTAGGAATTTTCATTCAGCTCATGGAGACTGATGCAAGCCTCCCCCAGGGCACAGGATGCATGAGAGGACTCAAAGCAGGGGAGGTTCAATCCCACTGCAAAGCCCCTTTAGTTTTGTACCAGAAGGGCCTCACCAGCCCTTTCCTGAGGCTCATCCTGTGTCATTCCCACACAGGACACTTCCCTCAGCCCTGGCTCCAGGCACTGCCACAGGAGGTGCTCCCAGTTCTGCCCCATCTGCTCCTCCCTGGGGCTGTGTCATCCATCACCCCTTTCCAAAGACCCTCTGGCCAAGGATTTGTGCATTCCTGTGGGTGCCTTACAGCGGCCAGCACAGCATTTCTGAGTGCAGTTACTTGCCCAAGGCAGGATTTGACATAAGGGAAGATTTCAGCATTTAAATACAGAGTCTGTGCTTACCTGTCCTGTGTCAGCTCAGACTGCAGCACTTGCACTCGATGATCTCTGAGGTCTTTTCCAGCCTACATGATTCTCTGATTTGAACACTTACCCCACAACAAACAAAATAAAGCCTACTTAACGAAACCCCATCCCCCCATGAAGTGTCCAGCATCACAAGCTGGAGCACTGAGTGCCCTATGTTGGTACTCAGGGTTACAGCAGGAGAAAACTCCCAGGGATCTTTATGGAAGTGGTGAATCCAGCAGGGTCAATCCTATCTCTGACTCAATAGGATCAACCTGGCCACAGCTGGGCTTAATCTCACACACACCTTTATCTCTGCAGGTGAGTCCCCACATGCACCTGCTTGGACACAAGAACATCCAGCAACTGCTGTCCTTACTGTCCCACGTCACCCTGCTCACCCATCCTCACCCACTGCTCCATTCTGCTTGTTTTCCTGAAAATCAGTACCAAGCAACAGGGGTAAAAGAGGGGGGACAAATCAGAGAAGTTGTGCACAGGGTTAATCGGGGATCAGGAATGTTGGGACATCCTTCTGCAGCTGTGCAGGTGACAGCCAAGGGTGAGTTATGAGTGCAGTGATCCTTTCCTGGAGCTCTGGTGACACCAAGTTTCTCCTCTGCTCCCTGCAACTCCTGGCAGGAGGTTTGAACCATGTGGGGTCAGCCCCTTCTCCCAGGACAAGAGGAAACAGCCTCAGGTTGTGTCAGGGGCGGTTCAGGTTGGATATTAGAGAAAAGATCTTCACTGAAAGGTGGTCGGGCATTGGCACACACGGTCCAGGGATGTGGTGGGGTCACCATTCCTGGAGATGCTAAAAAAAAAAATCTCTGGATGTGGCACTTTGGGACATGGCTTAGTGGTGGCCTTGGCAGTGCTGGGGGAACTGTTGGACTCCTGATGGGGTTTTCCAGCCCAAATGACCCTGTCTGCCTGATATCCTGCAGAATTCCTGCTCCCCACGCTGAACTGGCCACACACAGACCTCCCAGAGAGCAGCACTGCAGCGACTCACGGAGCTCCAGGGCAGGGGGCACAAATAATCCCCATGCCAAGCTCTAGGGGAGGTTGTTTCAATAAAAACTTGCTAAACACTGACCCAGAATAGCCACAAGGCAGGGGGGAATCAAACCTCCCGAAGAGCACAACTGCCTCAGGCACTCAGGGGGAGCAGAGAGGGTTTAGACACGAACGTCAGTTCTGCAGCAGGCACTCCATGGCTACCTGTGCTCCATCAGAGCTAGGAATTAATGCTCCCCCCTTTACAGCACTGGCACTTGCTCCCAGGTGTGGTGGCCAAGGCCATGTTGTTCCTTTCTCCCAGCCTGGCCAGCTCAGATGGCTGCTCCAGAGGCAGCAGCAGGGCAGGATGAGCCTCCCCAGGCACCTCAGCAGCTGGGGCTGGGCGAGGGCAGGACCACAGAGCTTCAGCTGGGGACAGGGACCACAGACACTGGGGTATGGTGCTTGTGGCTTCAGGACACCAATTCACTTCTTACTCAAAATGCCATTTTTATCTATACCCCAACAACCAGCTCTTCCAACCAAAGAAATGTTTCGAGTTGAGCAACAATCAGATTTGCTGAGGAAAGGAGCACAATGGTAAATACACCCAACCCCCACTGGCCCCGAGGTGCTTTCACCTGACTAGACAACAATAAAAACGAAATCTTCTCACCCAGGGAAGGAGGGGGTGGACACAGAGAGGCAGGAACACAATAAAATAGAACCTGTGGGTGCCAAATCCAGGTTAGAGAAAGCCATGAGCTGTGGGAACCAACAGCTCCAGCTTCCCCAGCACCCCCCGTGCCTTGGGCTCTGGCTCCAGAGCCGATCCCAGCTTTCTCAAGTGACCCCACTGCATCAGGGACTGGATCAAGCTCATGATGAAATCAGAGCACCAACAAACTTTCTATCAAGTCACAGCTTCCAAAAAGGAAGGGGACAGTGTAGGGCTTGGTGAGAGCACAGGGATTTCTTCCGCTCCAGCTCACCCAGAAAGCACTGCCTGTGCTCAGAGCAAGCCAGGCTTTGCAGGAAGCTTAAAAAACAAGATGAAGGTGACTGGAGATAGTTGAGAGAGGGACAGTGCAAGACTGGAGCCTCAGGGAGAAGGGACAGAGCAGCCACGAGAGGAAAGGAAGCAACGTGAGCCAAAATAAACAGGCAAAAGGCACAGGTAAAGCAAAACCAAAACAAACAAACAAAAAAGCAATCAAGCCAGAGAGTTTAAGGGAATTATTTAATGGTGATCAAATTGCAACACAATACAAGAGTACAGACAGTGTTAGCATGGATCTAGTCACACACACTTCCAGGTGAGGGAGGGGCAGCGAGGACAGGCTGCAGGGATCCCTCCCAGTGCAGTCACTCCCACAGGGCTGGGTCTCCACGCCTCCCCAGAGCTGCACAGCAGGATCTGTCCTGCTTTGAACCTTCCAGACACCCTCGGTGCTCTCGTCCCTGTGCATTCCCTGTAAGAAACCACATTTGCCAAACCCCAACAACTGAGATCTGGTTGCTCCAAGCCTACCCAAAGAGCCAAGGAATGGAAAGAAGCAGGAACTGTGGGGATGAAATCCACTCCAGCTCGAGGAGAGGAGGGGAGGCTTCCCTGATGCTGCAAGGATGAGAAGACTTTTCTGAGGTTCTGTATTTAATGGGGACAACCTTCCTGCCACTCATTTACACCTCCAGGCTTCTTTTCTCCCAGGAGGTGACTTCCAAACTCTGCCTGGATGCACTGGCATGCCTGGAGCCTTAGCCACGGGTTCCTCCACCTGGAATGGGAGTGCTGAGCACATTCTGAGGTGGTTTGTTGGCCTGGCTCTTCAGAGCAAGGTGACACATTCACTACTGGGAGCAGTTTCTCCATCTCCCACACCCCCAGGGGCTCCTGCCTTGCTCCCCCAACAAAGAGCTGCTCAGGCACCAAGAAACGCCCCTGTCACTGGGCACAGCTTCCCTCGGGATCCTCATCTTCTCCTGCACATCAGAACTGGCAACAAGAGCAGCTGCAGAGATGTTTTGCTGCTGAAGATGACCAAGACTGTAAAAACCAGAGCCAGGCATTACTGTCTGCAGGCACAGCTGCCAACCAGCAGGGAACACCAGGCCTTCAGGAGCATGGACAGGGAACAGTCCATGCTACACCCACTAAGTGCACAAGATCACATCCAGCTTAGCCCTGCTGGTTTTCCCACATCATCTGATGGATGCAGACTGAATAGAAGAGTCTAAGGACACTTTGGGATGCAGCTTAGTTGGAAGCACTGGGATAACATGGTAATAACTGAATTAAAAAATCCCTCTTGCCTTGCCCAAAAGCTGTGACAGAAATGCAGCAGCACATCCCACCACAGGACAAGCTGGGTGTTTGAAGCAGAGCAATCAGGTCTCCAGCACTTCCCAGGATCAGCTCCATCCCACTCTGCAGGTCCATGGTTGGGCTTTGAGCCATGGGAATGTTTAAGCCAGTTCTGCACACTGACAAGTGGCTGCTCAGTGCTGAGCCAGGAGAGGTTCCAGAACACAGGGATCACATTCCTCCTCTGGGTCACTCTGAGCAGTGGACAGGCACTGATGAGCACAGGGAATGCATCCAGGCACGGTGATCCAGCTTTGCTGCCAGACCTGGGGGGTTCTAAGCAGCCCAGCACTATCTTTAAATAAAACACACTTAGCACCTGACAGGGAAAAAGGGAATTGCATGAACAATCTACATCCACAGAAGGTCCAACACAAAGAAAGCCAAGCAAAGGGACTCGGGCAACTTAAATTACTAAATCAAGGTAAAAAAATGCACAGGGATGGAAGAGGTTGATGACATGACAAGCTCAAGATTCCTAGAAAGGTAGTGACCAGAGCCCCTGGCCTCATGTGCTGTTTGACAGTACAACATACTCAATGCACAGCTTCAAAGGAGCAAGATTCTAGTCCCCAGAATAGCTAAGCTGGGTCAGGTTTTCAGTTAAATGCCAAAGGCTCCTCCATCTAGTTCACAGCACAATCCTCAACAACAAATGGCCAACCCACAGGAGGCATACAGAGCACATGCTCCCATCTCAAACACCACCAGACCTGCTTTCAGTGCACCACAACTGTGGCCATGCCGTCAGCAAAAAGGTCAGAACTGCTCAAACACCTCACTGCAAATGAGCTCAGCCCAACACGAGCAGATGTGTTAATGCATCCTCCAAGCTGAAGCTGTTACAGGTTCAGGATTGTTTCAGGGTGTGTGTGGCTTGTTCATGTCCTGTCACCTCATGTTCATGGCTCCTGGCCCACCAGAAAGAGAAGCCATCCTCCTCCTCAGCTCCCTCAGCTGTCACTGCTGCCTCCTCTCTGTCTCCACTCCCATACGGTCTCTGATCTCTCCCAGTGACTGCCAATTTCCAAAGGCAGCCAGAACTGCCACACAAATCATTCCTGGGTGCTCAGTTGAAAAGCAGTTCAAGAGAATCCCCCCAGACTGTTCACAATCAGTGCAGCCCCTTCCCTGCACTTCTCAGTGAGCCCAAGGAAAATCACAGGAGGGCAACTCCACCGTGGCCAAGGTGAACTGGAGAGTCCAGCACGAGCACAACAGGTCAGGAGAGGCAAGGCCATGGAGCCAGGCTGCCACAAACACCAGCCACACCAGCAGCCACCAGCTTCCACTCCAGTTTTGATGCCACAGGTGTTATCCAGGACCACAGGCTGCTTCCCAGACATCCAGACACCAACACCCTGTGGGTAACATGAGTTCCAGGTGACCCAACTCGAGTTTGCAGCCCTGCACAGCAATCTCTCCCCTGCCCCTGTGACCCTACAGTGTCCCTCAGGCAGGACAGTGGCCACGAGCTCCCTTCCTTCTGTCCCCAGGGCAGCAGAGGGACACAGCTCCCTGCAGGAGGGCTCACACCTGCCCAGCACCAGAGAGATGAGACAAGAGGAACAGATTTAGACCAAAAGCAGTGGACATTTATTCCTCGTTTGTGCAAGAGTGTCAAGATGCATTTGGGAATGGCTGGGACAGACCCTGTGGCTGGAGAGCCAGCGGCTCCAGCCTCTCCTGCCCGATGGCTTGGGTTACAATTCTACTAAGAGGAGATAAACTTGCAGACTCACCTACTGTCACACCAACGATGCTGGCAAATACACTTGTATACAAAGAAAAGTTTCAAACTACATTTTTTTTTCACTAGATTCAAGTGAAGACTTTGTTCCAAAAAAAAAAAAAAAGAAAAAAAAAGACACATACAAGTACAATTTAAAACTGTATGAACATTTGCAAATGTTTAGTGCAAAGTAATTATGTAAAAGCTACATTTTATGAAAGTTTGTGCTGATGTGTTTGGTAGGTTTTTTTCTTTTTTTTACCCTTTTACATCCATTTTTTTAGTTACATAAGGTTTCACTTACCTACAGTACATATGCATTGTGTTAGGTCCCATGCAAGTGGGAGTAATACCATCAGGCTTTGTAAAATGTCACTCTGATTCGCATTTAGTAAACTGCTTATTTGGTTTAACAGTCAAGTTCCTGGCACACTACACATCCTGATTTCATCTAAGTGCTCAAGCTCCTGTTTGCCTCTTCAGGTGCCTTGTGTGATGCAAACCAAACTGCTTCACGACTTCAGCCCAAAAAGTTTTTTTTTAGAGAAATCCACCGTTAGTTTAAGCCTGTAACAAACTGCTCTGAAAATTAAAAGCCTATTCACACAAAGTTATATGTAATGACTGTAGTAATCAGTTTATTACACAGATTAATTCATTCTTGAACGTACAAGCTCCAGGGGAGCAGTTGGGTCTTTAAATACACACAAGTTTTCTGTCATATGGATTTTTTTTTTTTACCCTTACATCCAGAAAGACCTAAGCAGTTAAAAAACTTAAGAAAAATAAGAGCTATTAGCTAGGTATTAACTGAGAAACCACATACAAACCAAAAAAAGTATGAAGGGAGGGAGAGAGTTGAAACAAATCAACATCACTTGATGCACTAATAGCTCCAATCCATTTAAATGGTGACCGGTTAAACTTAGACCTTAAACACAGGATGTGGGTACAGTTTCTCATTGGTCATAACATTTACCTAAGGTGTAGGTCCTTCAGAATAAAATGAATACAGAAACAGCTTCAAGTTCTTCACCTTGCTTTTCATAACTGTTATGAGTTTAAAAGGATTCCACTTAAAATCCTTCACGGATCAGCAACACTGTCCCTAGAAAATCTGAAACCCACCGGAACTCTCCCCATTCCCATTTGATTTCCCAATTTAACTCAGCAAGGAATGCTTTTAGGCTCACAAAGTTATGACTGAAGAACCAGCTTTTCACACACACACTTCTCTGCTAGGAGTCAATGTTGGTACGGGGAAATACAGTATTTCTAGTTTGTTGTTCCAAGTATGTACAACACGCAGCACTGCTGTATCAGGTAAACATGTGCACAGGGGAAGATGAGGCGTGGGCTCATAGAAAGCAGTCAAATGGAAATCAAAAGGACTTTCTCTTTCAGAGTTCCCCTATCTTTATTTGTAGAGGTTATCCAATAATTTCTTTAATTACATCGCATACTTCTGAGTCCATTCCCGAGCTATTCTGTTGTACCTGTATGTATAAAAAGAGGATTTATTTAACATGGCATCTGCACAGTATTTCAGCTCCAGCACTCTAGTCTACACATGGCATGAAATCACAGTACTATCATCAGTTTGTAAAATTTAAGAGCAAAATTAAACATTAAGCAAACAGGGGAAACAAAAAAGCCCACAGTGCTTCATGGAAAAGAAATACCTGGTGGTATTTACAACAGGAATGTGAGATCTGTGTGACTGGAGACACAAATGGGAAAGGATTTTCAGGAAGGCTTTATCTGTGCCTCCCCCAGCCCCATCTGCTGTGTCCCTAGGGAAACTCTTACTGTAGGGTTTCACTTGGTCATTCAGGAAAACAGATGAACATGTTCCCCCATCTCCTGCTTCTCTGCAAAGTTAAGCCCAGTACCTGCCATCAGCTCATCTGCTAAACCCCAACAGCCTCATTTCTTCCTACACATTTGGCTATTTTGATGGCTGTCAGGCCACAATGATTTGTCCATCAGAGTATTTTTATTCTAAAGGCACAATATAATTCAATTCCCAAGAAATCTGTAGCTTTTGCACCCAAACATCCCTTACAGCCAGAGGAAGCTGAGTCTACTTGTGTAAACAAAGCAGTTGTGTGATTAACTGCACTGCTGAAAGCTTCTCTCTGACAACAGAAGGCAAGTTGTTCATGTTCTTCAGAATTTGCAGAGTAAGACACAGCCTGAAGTTCACTATAGTTATGTACACCAAGTTGGTTTGGTGTTGGAATTTAGTCTGAAGACAATGTTCTTTTGCTTAAACAATCTGACAATCCACTCCTAACTCTCTCCTTCATATCACTGCTCAGAGACTGCCCAAGGAACAAGTCCTTCTGTTTAAACCCAAAATTTATTTCCCTATTTCAGCAAAAAATAGGAGGGATTTCTGCACACTTAAAAGTGCAGATAATCATTGTGGATTGTGTCTCCAAATATGTGCTGCTGGTCTTGCCGCTCTCAAAACCAGGATGCATAAACTTCTCTAACACTGCTCCTCAAGTATGCAGTAGAGGAAGCAAATCTGTGGACTATATTCCCTTCCCTGATCAGGTCTGGAAGGGAATAGTGAGATAGAAGTGTTTACAACACCAAACTGTTAAAGTGCTTGTTAGCACTGAAATTTCTCTGGAAATATGCTTGCTGGAGAGTCCTCCTGCCCCACTTCTACACAACTGGTTCTTCCCTTGTGTTGTAGAGTGAAGGTAAAACAGGGAGTTTGTTATTTCTTTGTATGACTCCAGAGCTGCCATGGAATATTCTCCCGTTGGAGAAACTTGCTCTCCCTCTGGTGGTTACATGGGATTAAAGCAGCTCAGACAGTGGTAAAAAAAAAAAAACAAATGAAACAAACCAACAAAATCCCTAAGAAGACCACAGAGCTGTGATTTGCCTTTTTTCACTCTCACTCTTCTCCAAGAAGCAGTTCCTCTCAGTTCCCCTCCACTGTGTGTGGATCCTGCCCTGTCAAATCCCATGGGTTTGGTTTCCATACTCACTTTTCTCTATCTGTTTTGTAGATCCGTGCAATCTCAGGCACTAAAGGATCATCTGGATTGGGATCACACAACAGAGAACAGATGGACAAAAGTACTAAGGAGAGAAAAGAGACACTGAATTAGTTCCAGGACAGCTGAGGACACGTGCACCAGTCAGCCCATGCACTTCCTTCCCCTCCAGTCAGTAGCATCAGCAGCATTTATTTAAGATTGTCAGGAGCACCAATCCCAGGTAATTCAGCTAAGGGATTTTGAATAAACTCCTTTTACCAGTGAACTACACAACTTTCCACAAGCACAGTACCACAGTGAGTAAACTCCTGGAAAGGTCTATCAAGCAGCAGCCTTAAACCACAAGGCAGAAGTGTTGTCCCTGAGCCTGGTACCTGAGAGTTCTCTGGGAAAACATCCTTGCTTTTGCACCTGAAATTCAACTGTTCCCGAAAGCAGCCACCTCACTGTTACCTAGACAAGCATTAATCAAAAGTCAAAGAGCAGACAAATCCAGCTGAAATGAAGAAAGTAAGGGCTGTTCACAGCTGCTGAAGAATCACAGAATGGTTTGGGTTGGGAGGGACCTTGAAGCTCATCTTGTTCAAACTCCTGCCATGGGCAGGGGCACCTTCTACCAGCACAGGTTGCTCCAGGCCCCATCTAACCTGGCCCTGAAAAATCAACTGGTCTTGCAGTGAATTGAAAGGCTTAATTATTTTCCAAGCATAAGGAAAGCTGAGATGGATTTAGTGTAGAACAGCATCCAAAATGACCCAAGAATGCCCAGCTCCTTGCACCTCTATGGATCACAGAGCCCCAGAACGTGAGTGTTTCACTGTAATACAGAGTGGATGTATCCCAGAAGGCAGAGTGGCAGCCCTCATCCATACAAGGAGCCAGGACACTGCTGCAAAGCCACAAATAGCACATGGACATTCCTACACTCACTGCACAGGAGAAGGCAGGAAGTTCTGAGCAAACATATTGGGACAACACTACACCAGGCATGGCAGGGACATGTTGCCCCACTCCTGAAAATACCAAACATTCCCTTCTCTCAGCCTGTTTGGATCAAACAGTGCCACTCCATATGTCCCTTCACCAATTGCAGCAAAGCAGTTGTCACAGTGCAGCCTCTAGGCAAGGTGCAGATGACAAGAGTGAGGAGTTTGAAGACACTAAACACGAATCTGCTCCAGTTCTCATCACTTGCAGGAGGCAGAGCTATCTATGAAAAATGAAAGGAAACAGCATGCAGCCCATAAAAACAACAAAGGCATTAAGATAGGTGAAAAGGCCACAAAACAGAGATCACAAAATGGCTTGGAATGGAAGGTCCTTCAAAGTCCATCTCATTCCACCCCTCTGACATGGGCAGGGACACCTTCCACTGTCCCAGGCTGCTCCAAGCTCTGTCTAACCTGGCCTTGGACACTTCCAGGGATGGGGCAGCCACAGCTGCTCTGGGCACCCTGAGCCAGGGCCTCACCACACTCCAGAGAGAAGATGGAAACACATCTGATATTCAGCTTTTTTTCAAGTGGGACAAGAGTGAAAACTTCCCTTAGGTCTGAACTGCACAAGTGTTGTGAGCAGCAAGAACCCACAAAGCCACTTGGTTCAGTTTTCCCACCTGTTTCTGTAGACCCTTCACTAAGGAATTACCAATTCCCAGCTCAGAGCTTCTAAAACAAGTTTGGTAATAAAGCAGTCTTGGTTTGGGAGAACACATTTCTGCTTCTAGAAAAAGGAGCAAACCTCCTCTCCCTTTCCCCAGTTTTCCACAGCACACTTGTGAGAGTGAAGAGCTTTATGATTCTCCACCATCAACTGTCACAGGGCCCATTTACTGAGGTCCCTGTCAGCTCAGAGTGTGCAGGAGCTCTGCAGAAGCCACTGCTGCTGCCCTGCTGGCCCTCAGCAAGGCAGCACACTTAGCACCTGTAGCACAGGTCCAGCACCAGCTCCTCTCCCCCATAAATCAAGTAAAGGCCATGGTAGTTCTCAATAGGAACATCTCTGTCCCCCACACTGCTCAGTCAGTGCAGTTTGAACACAGCTTTCTCCAGCAATTTTCCTGTAGCTCATTTCTTTCTGTCAGACTCCACTGCTCTGGTCACTGAAGTTTCTTTAGCTGTAGGATGAACAAGGCAGCTCCAATCTGTCCCCTGCCCTCACCAGAAGACACAGGAAATCCAATCAAAAGTTTTCTGGTCAACTGTTGTAACTACTCCCTCAAGTTTTATCTCATCACAGTCCTTTAAAACCCCAAGGACTTTTTTGAACACAGTGGCTCAGCCTTCATCAGCAGAACAACACTGCAGGTCTGTGCACTGCTCTCTGCCCACCCTCACACCCCTTTGCCTAACACCCAGCAGTTCACTTTTCAGTATCATCCCAAAAACACTGAATAAAAATGGACACAATTATTTGGCTTCAAGCTGCACTGCCACATTCAGCTGCTTTGATTTATTTTTCTAAGTCTTCATTATTCCAAATTATTCTCATTACACTCACTCTTGCTGGTGACTTCACATCATTCCCCTTTCATCTGTACAGCCTCAGCAAAAAAAGCATTTTTAACTAAACTGGTTTAATTTTAAAATCCTGCTGA
>NW_005054386.1:726542-730480 GCF_000277835.1 Geospiza fortis
GTCCAAAATCAATTCTGCAAGTTTCTCCCAAGGCTTTCCACTGCACATGCACATGTTTTAGACCAAAATCCAGAAAAATCCCTTGAAAAAGTCATCACTACAAAGTTTCAAGTGCAAGTGGAAAGGGGAAGCAACCCCTAAAAATGTCAGCTGTGTATCAGAGTTCTTTGATGCATCAGATAATGAGTTAAACCAACACCATGGAATAAGAGACTCACCAGGTCCCCTCCCTCTGCAATCAAGTATGACTGCAATGAATTCCACAGCAAAACCTTCACATTTTCTAGTCAAATGACTACAACATCACTATCAGACAATAAAAAGAGAACTCCCCAAAAATTGTGGAACCACAGAATGAGGTTGAATAATTACACAAGGCAGGTAAGTGACACTTCACACCTGAACATCCTGCATGGCCATGGGCAAAGCATTATCAGCTTGGCAGAATCCCTTCAAGTCCCTCACTGGCAGGGATGTACCTCAAGTGTGCACTCTTTGAATTCAAGTCTGGATTCTTCTCAGTAATAGCAAAATAAATTTTACTTGCCATTGACTCAGGGGATTCATCCCTTGAAATAACTCTGTACAGAATTATTTCTCATAACTCTTAGCTGTCAGAGCTGTCCAGCCACTAAGCAACTTAAACCATTGTCACTTTTAAGCTCCTTTTCACTTGAAAATTGGTTTTGCTTTGTTTTATTTCAGCAACCAGGCAGCCTACTGACCTCCAACCCTTCAACTGCACTCCCCATCTATCTCTGCAGACAACAGAGAGAATTTACTCTTCCTGCTGCCATGGACTAGCACAGACTCCTCAACACCAAGGAGCTGGGAGAACCAAACTCATCAAGCAGAAGGGCTGCTAACAAAGTGCTTCTAGAAAATGGGCTCAGCTTCCCCACAGAGCAATGACAGAAATGAATTCTCACCAGGCACAAGGATCACTGAACACTTAAGACTGCTTGAGTACCATGCAAAATAAGGCCCACCAGTGTAACACTGCACAACTGAGATCCAGGTTTTCTCTGCAAGCCTTTCCTTTATAAAGCATGTAACACTGAAATTCATGGGCAACCTTTCTCTGTGCAGAAAATCATGCCACTGACAGCTTGTTAACAAGAGCAGCTCCAGTTCCCCACTGCACAGTCCACAGCAGCTGCCCTGCTGTGCTCTCACACCACCAAGGTCAGCCCACCACCCTCCATGGGCAACTGCACCTTCCTGCTCCTGCCCCACCTCACACTGAGCAGATGTGGATGCAAATTCCACTGGAAAATTTCATGGCTGGGTTTCCTGTGCTATGAACAGCTCAGCCATTAGTCAGGACAATCCATGGTGTCACATCTCCACAGGTCCTTCCAGCAATAGCCGAATGAGCAGGGCAGAACAAAATTTAATGCCCATCTGGCTACTGGAACACCCAAATTTAGGTGTGCTAAAGTTCCTGAAACTCAAGAGGTGAAGACACTCCTAAAAGCAGCTGATCCTCATCTTCCAAAACACAAACCCCAAACCACTCACTTTGTCTGCAAAGCCTGACTGGTCTAACACCCACCACTCCAGCCACACCCTCGACACAGGGCACCAACCACTACAGATCCTGCTGCTTAAGTCTAGCTGGAATTCCAAACAAACTTGCTCCAGTAAAGCACTCATCCATAGGGCACTTCAGAGTGAGGAAAAGCAGCTGAGGAGCCATGGAATCTCCAGCTGAATTCACAGGAGGGAGATAAATGGCACTTGTATTTCCAAAGTAATGAGCTCCCCAGAAGAAACAGCTGGTGTGTTCTCATCCAAATGCTGTTTGGTGCAGTTACTGCTCTCCAAAAGGAGCCAATTTAGAATTCAACTAGGAGTAAAGGTCCATCTCTAAGCAGGCACAGAGACTGCACCAACAAAGTGTTTATTACAGCACCAAGAAGGGGCTGAGATGGTTGCTCTGCATGCCAGGCTGTCAGGACAGCAGGAGGACACTCGGCTCTCCACCCTGGCTGCAGTCACACCAGAGTGTCAGGAGCACCTGATCATGGAAAAGCTCAGGCAGTGACACAGAGCAGGTGGATAAAACTGGGGAGCACCAATCCCTGGCCATCATGAGTTCACAGCAAAGGCAGCAGTCCACCCCACCTGCTCTGTCCTGGGGGAATGACAAACACTGTGCCAGGGCTTTCCAAGGAAAGTGATTTGTCAGCTCCTGAAGAGCAGGCCGTGGGCTCTGACAGACACTGCTGTGCTTCTGGCCCAGCCCAGTTTGTGAGTGTAAAAGCAACCATTTGTCAGCTCAGGTCTGACTGAGCCTGGTAGGCTGGGAGACACCTCTGCCAGCAGAAATGGGAGCTTTGGACATGCCAGGCTGCTGAGGAATTCTTAATTCCATTCTGAAGGGTTTATCCAGCTGTCCTGCCTGGCAGCCTCCACATCAAGGTTCACTGCTACTTCCATCTCTGCTCCTTTCAGGAGCCAGGTTTTCTCCTGATTTTGAAGAATATTCTCCTACACAGTCACTGTTTTTGAGTTCCAGGCTCCAAACCCCTGAAACTTGAGACCTGTAGTTGTCAAAACTTTATCAGTACTGACAGATGTTAAGCTTGCAGCATTCAGCACTGGAAACACCACTGAGCAACAGGTTCAAATGCCTGGCTCCTGACTGTGAACAGACAAGATGCATCCAAATAAATGAAAGGAGCTGGCCTCTGCTTGAGTTAAACCCTATTTCTTAACCACAACCCCATTTCCAACTCCTCCAGCCATCTTCCCCAGCCTTACATGAAGTGTACCTTTAAATCTGAGCAGTTTAAACTTCTGCCTTCAAAGCAAGTTGCATTTCTGCTAAGTCAGTTTAACAATTTCTGGTGACAAAAGAAGAAAAGTTAAGTGTTGCCCAGTGTATCCCAGACTGGTTGAGTTGGAAGAGACCTCTGGAGATGTTGTCTCAAGCAGAGCCACCTAAGACAGGCTGTCCATGACAATGTCCAGGGGCTCTGCAGTATCTCTGAGGTGGGACAGCCCACAGCCTCCCAAGGCAACCTGTGCTGGTGCTCAGCATCCTCACAGCAAAACTACATCAAGTGTTTTCCTGCTGTTCAGAGACCTTCCTGTGCTTCAGCTTGTGCCCTCTGTCCCTTGTCCTGTCACTGGGCACCACTGAGAGGAGTCTGGCTCTGACATCCTCCCTTCAAGTATTTACAGACACTGATAAGATCCCCCTGAAGCTCCTCTTCTCCAGGCTGAACAGTCCCAGCTCTCAGCCTGTCCTCACAAGGGGAGATGCTCCAGTCCCTCCATGGCAATCCTGGCCCCTCTCCAGTACATCCACACTGGCCAATGCTCCAGGCACAGCTTCAGCAGCACCCAACAGAGGGGGACAGGATCACAGCCCTGCTGGCACCACTCCTCCTAGCACAGCCCTCTCTGGAGCAAGGACAGCTCCTGGGAAGCTGCACAAGTGGCTCAGTTACAGTTGTGAGAGTTGAAACATAAAAGTGAGCATTTCCCTCAGAACCCCAACTCAGCACAGCTGGAGACTGACCCATGCTCTGTGACAAAGCCACCCCCAGTTATGTGGGTAAAAGCCAAGATGATCAGAACCTAACTTCCTGAATTTGAAAATGGTACTGTGAATGTCCAGTTCAATCTCTCAGTACCATTACTTCCAGCAAGTCTTAGTGAAATGATTCATGAAGAGCAACATCACAGAAAATCCTCACTGCACCAGGCATGGAGGTCTGGACAGTGGGAGCTGAAGTCCTGCATGAGGCTGAGGTTACTCACTGCCCTCCAGGCAGGGCCCTCAGCACACACACACACAGGCTCCATGGTTTATTCCTTACAAAACATGGGGACAAGTGGGACAAGACAGCAGATCAGTCCAACCTTTACTGCACAAGTGTTTTAGTTCAGGATTAACTCTTGCACAGCTACTTGCCAAATTCAAGAGA
>NW_005054386.1:730505-733443 GCF_000277835.1 Geospiza fortis
AGAGTGTTTTGCCCCCCAAAATGGCTGAGAATAGCTGTAATAATGTTAAAGCTCTTCATATTCTCCTCTTTCAGGCAATAGGGATTCTTATTTATGCAGACTTGGAGATAATGTTTTTAATTTAAGCCTACACATTCTGCTTAAGACTTGGAGTTCAAATTACCCACCACGGCGTGGTTAAGACGGTATTTTGAGGTTATTTATTCTCCAGTATGTATTCTTGAGGGAACAATGAGTTCAGAATTACTAATATAAGCAAGTCAGCTGTTGTACTGAGACAGTCACTGCTGTTCTCCCAAGTTTTAACAATTGTAGGAGGGACAGAACAAAACCCCAAAATGTCAATCATCTCTATCATAACCACAATTTTTATTAAATTGCTTACAGAAGGCTGGCTGCAGATTGTGAGGAGTCAAGACCCCTACCTTTACCACTGAACTAGAATGATTAAGTAGCACTGATATGATTTTTCAGTGTTTCCACCAGAAAGTGGCAATTTTAACCCACAGGAAGTCAGTGCACACCCCTTCCCCTCTCTCCTTGCAGGTTAAGGTGAAAAACATCTTCATGTACCACACATTAACTGTGAGCATAACTGTGAGCTGCTGATAGTGCTGCCTCCCCGCTGCCTCAGGAGGAAGCTGTGCACGATAAGCTCTTTCTTACAAGGACTGTTTCTACTCTTCCCATATTTCTCAATCAGTAGGAAGTACATTTTTTCATAGCTGTGCTCTCTGCTTACAGATTTTAAATTCAAACAGCTTACTCTCAGTAGCCCCAATTCAAAGGGTGGCCCAATTTAGGAAATACTCTCAGAAATCTACACTACAAATAACAAACTGATGCTTTGGAAGAGGTGTGAGCTTACTGCTGAATGTTTTAAGTCTTATTATTCACCCCAAATTACCCAATCCAACATTTTTTTCTGCTAACAACACATGCATTCCTTGATAAAGCTGATCAGTTACTAGAAAGCTGAAACATCCCTGAAGTCTGTCACAACTCACTCTAATCTGACTGAACACAAGATTTCAATCCCAAAAGACCCAAACTGCCTTTGTGGACTTTATTTCCATTTGTTCAAGATGGGAACACTTCCCCTAAGTATCAGCCCTCTGCTTCTGGAGTCTGCCTTTCGACAGAGCATCCCTGTGATTCTGAGGAAAGTATTCCTATAAAGCCACCCCTAGGAATTAGCTTTGTTGTTTTAATTCCTTCAGTAAATGCAGCCCAAGGGAGCTGGGAGAAGCTTTTCTCCCAGGTCAGAGCAGTGTGGATGTTGTGCTGGGTGCAGCAGTGAGGGCATTCAGCTGAACTGCTCAGCAATGAGAAGTGATCAGCACTCAGAGCCCCTAAAGCCAGGAGGGAAGGAGAGGGGCACTGAAAGGGGCAGAGGCACAGAACAGCCACCCTGATCCCTTATGGCTTATTCCAGCTGAGTCACAAGGATATAGTTTGGAAAGGATAAGAAAAAAAGAGTTCAAAGCAGAACACAGAGGGAGATTGAGATGTTAAAGCATATTGCAAATGTATTTGGGCAGTAAAATTAACACTAGGATGTATTTTCTGAGTGATTAAAGCTGACAGCCTGGAGCAGCCTCTTAAATTCTTGCCCCATCTTCTCTCAATTGTCCTAAATCCAATCTATCTTCCAGTATTTTCAATCATGCTGTCTATCACCCCACCACCCATCTGGTCACTTCAGATTCCCTAAAACAATATAGCATTTTCTCCAGTTAAGCAGCAATTAAATCAAACCAGACCAGACATCAGTGCTTGGGGCTAATTTGGTGCTTCTAAGAGCAGCCAGTACTGACTGAGAATACTTGTAAGGAAACTGCAGCAACCTGACAATCATTTCTCCTTCATTGACACCATTTTTTCAGTTCTTTCAAGACTCTGAGCCATGTGCCCAAGCAGATTCACTTCTGACAAGAGACAAGGAGATACTGGTTTGCTTTTCCATCTGCTTCTGCAAATGCCTTTAGGTGGTCAGAGAAGGTGGGAACTTCTGTGGGTTCAGGGAAAGGCAGGACAGTGCTGATGTCCAAGGGATGTACCAGGATCACCTGTCTGAACCACAAAGTGCCTGGGAACATCACATGTAGCCAGAGAGAAGGACAGGCAACAGGAGAGCCTCAGAGCAGGGACACTGTGAAGGACAGTGTAATCAATGTGACAACTGCAGCATTTGATTACAAGGACAGTGTGAAGCTGCAGAACAGAAGGGTCAAGACATGATCATGCACAGGGCAGACTACAAATATTCCTAAATAGCTATGGCTAGACCTACAAGCTTGATCTACAGTTTGCAAATCTACAGTTTCAATAGCCAAAAAAAAAATCCAGCCTGTGTCTTCTTTCAAGATGTTTGAAGACTTCTATTTATAATAAATATGAATACTGCTTTACTAGGCAAAGGCTAAATTCCAGTGCCCCACAAGCTAACACAGTTCACAGGGACCAAGATACCATTAGCTAATTATTTTAGATTGTTCAAGCTAGGCAAGTTTTAAACCATGTTTCAGTAGTCCACACCATTGGAAGTTCTGTTCCTGTTCAAAAATTACCAACATGGAGTTCTGATGCTCCCTTGAAAGAGAAATCCTTTTTAATATGACAAAAAATTAGCAACTTCATGGTTTTTTAAAAGCCACACCTGCTCTCTTACATATTTTAGTCTGGGCATATCTTGAACATTAAAGTCTTCCACTGTCACACACTAGGTTTTATTTTATATACATTTATATCTATTTTGAGCTGAAGTGTTCTGAGGTGAGGTGGCAGGAGTATGTATTCAGTGTAGTAAGACTTATCTGATCCACTGGCACAGCTGAGGAGTCTCCCCATGGCCACAGGGAGGCTGGATGTCCTGAGCATGCCATGCTCAGGAATTGGCTGCAAGCTCCATGGAGAGTCACAGGACAGCAGCAGTGCC
>NW_005054386.1:733490-737444 GCF_000277835.1 Geospiza fortis
TTTTAGCAGAGTAAAATGAAATAAGCATTGGAGGTACCTTTTGAAATAGTTAGTGCTGGGGACCACTGTGATCGTAGAATATCAAGACAAATGCTGCCATTACTGTTAATATTTGGATGATAGATTCTTGTTGTAAATGCAACCTGCAGAAGAAGGAAAATTTCAGTGTAGGCTCACAAATATACATCACACCACATGGTAAAGGACAGACTTATGGCAGAAGCCACTCACCTTAGGTGGTTTGAAGGGATAATCTGTCGGGAAGTGAATTGTCAAGAAAAATACTCCACCTTGATAGGGACTGTCGTTCTGTTAATGAAAAAGAATCATTGCAGCTTGAGGAGTTACTACAAGACCACCAGTCAAAAAAGCCATGAACATCAATTCTCTCATACTTACTGGTCCCATTATTGTAGCTTGCCAATGGAACACTGAAAAAGAGAGAGATTTACTTCAGTTTGGAGAAGCTCAAGTAATGATCTACTTTCTTCCAGACAAAGCAGCACAGAAAAGTCTGTTTTAAAAACAAAACCTTGTGAAAGGCTGCAGGGAAGTGAGCCAAGGAATTAAAGAGAGACAGAGTGAAGTCCTCACTCCAGGACTGCTGTGGTACCACACACATGTCCTGCAAAAATCCCATGACAATAGAAATCCACAACTTTTCAGGCTCAAAATTGTGAGTTTAAACTTTGTAATTTCTAATGAATCAGCACCCATGACTGCCCTCTTCAAGCCAGCTCCAGCATGCACTCACAGCTGCTCTCCTACTCAGACCTGTGACACACAGAGGGGAAGCCCAGGCTCTGTGTGAACCAAACCAGTGCTGTCCTCACAGCATTCAAGCATCATCTCCACAGAGGCCTCAAGATTTCCCTAAAGCAGCAGACAGAAGTGTCCCAAGAGAATGCAGGAATGATAGTCTGCCCCATACTTAGAGCAGGATGTGCCAGGACACACTTCAGGTTAAATGGACAGAAGTTAATTCTCACTTGTATGCATCTGCCCAAGAGAACTTTCACCTGGTAACACAGAGGATCTGTGAAGAATGTGGTTGTGCTGGAAATGAAAATAGTCAAAGCTGATAAATCTATAGGAGGCACACTGGGGAGCTCTCAGGGTTCCTGTGTCTCCACAGGCTTCAGTGCCTGTGCAAAGAGCACCAGCCTAGGAAATTATTTGTGAATGAAGACCATGGAAGCTTCCCTCAGCATGGATGTCACCTACACAGCACCTTCAGAACTGGTGAGTTGTAGATGATGGCAGGAAAGAAGGAAGTCTCCAAGACAGGAGCTGAAGCCACGTGGAAGTGTCTGCGCTTCACTGGCACCTGGTGCCCCCAGCTGCCAGGACTGCCTGGGCCAAGAGCAGGAGTGGTACTACCTGTTCTCATCTAGCACAAGCAGTTTTTAATTACACATGGTACAGGCACTACAGCTCAGAATGATCTCATACAAGGAAGGAGGAAAAAAGCAGAGTGGGAGTAGCTCTGCAAGGCCAGGGGAGAAGACTGTTGGGTTGGAACAGGTTTGTTTTAATCTACTCCTACATTTCTACAGGAATGTGTAACTTTCTATACACTTCAGCACTGCTGAGTAGCTCAGAAATGATTCAGAAAGACCTTAGCAGCTCATTTTTTCCTTTTAAAAAGGATACCTGAGCTTAGAGTTCTCAGCTCTAACAGACAGAGAGGATTTCACTACTTAAATATTCACTCTCTCAGGAGCCTGGCTTTGAGAAACTCTGCATCCAATGAAGAATTAGGAAACCAAGACAGCAGCTCACATGTAGCATTCACCCATCTTCAAGGGGTTCAGAGGGTTTCCCAGGAGCTCCCTGTCACCTGCAGCAGGACAGGGAGAAACATGGAGGAGAGGACAAAGGGGCAGCAGAAATCCCACAGGAGATTGCAGCCAATCCCAACAAAACCAGTAAAAATCTCACAGATCTTGATGAGAATCGCTGTGGCTGCTCTGCAGAGTCACCACTGAAAAGAGAACCTCAACCAACTATTTTCTTAAACCAAACAAAACCCCAGAAATAAAAACATATCCACAGGCAATCTCAACTTTTTGAAAGCTAGGAGGGAGGTTTGTGTTTCCTCCCACTCAATGCCCACCCCAGACTTGGCTGCTTGTTTAACCTAAGCTTTAAATCCTGGTAACATCCAGGACAAGTCTGGTGAATGCAGAGATGGATTTGTCACACAGAACTTATTCCAATTGATTCTTTCCTTTGCAATCAGCCAAATAGAGGTGTTTACAAAGGCAGGGGCTGTTGGTTTTCAGTAGGTAAGCACAGGTACATGTTGGAAAAGGCTAAGCCACTGGAAGCACACCAACATCATCCAGTCCCCAGCACATTTCCAAAACACAGGCCAGAGGTGGGTGGAAGAAAGCTAAAACTACATTGCCAAGAAAATCCCATTCCTACAGTTCACAAGGCAGAACAGCCCTTCACTTTCTGAGGTCCATGAACCACAGGGATGAGAAGCTTAGAGCTGGGGACAGTTTGTATCAGCTGGAACAGCCCCAGGACAGCACTCTGCAAGCACAGCATGTCCTGAACTCTGGGAAATGTTGTTCTGACAAGGCAGCTGCAGCAGACCTGGAGCACAGGGACCTGGGAGAAGGCACCTTTCTGTTGCTGCCACTGCTATCCACTTACACACATCCAAACTGTGGCTCTCAAGAACAAAAGGCTTTCATTAGAGGTCTTTCAGAAAGGTGGCACCAGGAGAACTGAATAATACTTTAAAGCTTTCTGTATCAGTAGTAACTTTCCATTCTCAGCCTTCACCAACTTCAGTTACCACCTCCTCTGCCAGACAATCGTCATCACCTTCGATAAGGCTTTGGAAAACACAAAGTGGTTTATCATGGCACAAATCACACTTGCTAATTTAAGGGAATAAAAGCCTCTGACTGGCTCTCCATCTTAGTCATTTCTTGTCTATGAAACTACAAACCTCTTTGAAATACTATTTGGAAAACAGAAATAGGTTGTGAAGTAACTACTGCTAAACACCCTCAAAACCAAGCTGGGCTTCCACTCATGTGAAAGAGCTGCTGAACAGGAACATTCCCACTAATTTCAGTATTTTCACCCTCAGGTTTCAAGTGCCTTTTTTTAAATGTAGCCCTACATTTCTACAGGAATGTGTAACTTTCTGCACACTTCTGCACTGCTGAGTAGCTCAGAAATGATTCACAAAGATCTTGGCAGCATTTTTTTCATTTTAGAAAGGATACCTGAGAGCTCTCAGCACAGAGAAGGAAGGTTTCCTTGCTTCCCTCTCAGGAGCATGGATGCTTTGCTGACATCACTTGTCAGACCACACTGCACAGCAAATTCAGTGGGTGCTGTTTGGGGGCACTGCAGTCCCAGCTGCCAAGGGCTCTCTAGGAGCCTTTTCCACTGTCAGAGCTGCTACAGGAAAGAACGTGAGCACAGAACAGAGCAACAACTCCCAGTCACATCCCAGGAGAACAGACCTGACCAGGAAGGCCAAGAAGATTGTCTGAGGCTGTCCCTTACACATGACCTGGCAGGGCATGCTGATTTGAGCCCAGTTTCCAGACACCATGTATAGGTTAGATATCTGAGTTCAGAAGGTTGTGGGCAGCTGCTTGCTGGTTTGACCACAGATCTACTGAGGTTTTCTAACACCATCCCCCAGGAGAATTCCAGAACAGTTAATTTAAAAGGCATAATTTAAGATGTGCATCGAGTTGCCCAATCAATAGAGTGGGAATAACACCACTGGCACACAAGGAAAGTGTAAGAGATATCGAAGAGCAGCAAATTTAAGATCAGGAGGTGGAGTATTATCTAGTACTCTAAAAGAAACAGGAGGATTCTCCTTGCTGAGGAACTGGACATCCCATTTCAGAAGGAAAAGGAAAAACATGGCAAAGGGCAGGTGTTTGCTGAGAGCAGATACTCACTGTCATCCCC
>NW_005054386.1:737491-745725 GCF_000277835.1 Geospiza fortis
CCTAAAAAACAGGAAGAGTTTGTTTCACTTCATTTCAAAAACAACCATGTCATTGCTCAAAGGCTGCTAGGGGTATCTGGCAGCACCACAGAACTAATAACCAGGACTCTGGAAAGTGAAGTTGCATCTTAAACCCAGGAGACACAGCTGGCAGAGGCCTCAGTGACCTGAGTCACAGCAATCCTCACATCACAGGGGTCGTCAGATCTGCCTGCACTGGCCCCAAGCATTGCCAAGGTACTGCACCTTCCACCAGCCCTGGGTCATAGAGAGATAAAATGGCCTCAATCCAACAACTCTCAGTGTCAGCCTTATTTTATTCCCCCAGTTGTAACAGTTCCAGTGCTGCTCCAGCTCCAGTGATCCAGTTTATCACCTCCACAGCCAGCCTGCAGCACACACAGCTCCCATAACCTGGGGCTGTTTCACCTCCACATGTGCACATCAGTGACCATGGCTGGAATGGAATAAAACCCAAGGCCTTCCACACCCACACACCTCACTGAAATCCACCACTTTTCAGTGCCTGTGTCAATCAAATTCTCCTCTGAAGAAATCCTATTATGAGTCTGAACAGGGTGAGTAACTCACATTACACCTGAACTGTATTATTTTGCTTCAGTTTGAAGCAAAATTTCAGCACAGTTCAGAGAGTTACTGTTACCAGTAATTCACACCAGCCATTTGCTCAGGAAGTGGATGTTTGGTGGAAAGTGCAAACAGGGTAAAACTTTGAAGTCAAACTTTACCTGCTCCTTTTCTGGCTCAGTCACTGACCTGCTTTGCATGATAGGCCTGAACACATCACCATTTTTCTTTGTGAACTCAGTCTAGAAAGCTGAACACACACCAGATAAGGATTACAACTATCATCTAGTGCCCAGGAAACACTCCCATGCTGTCCCTGGTCCTTTGTGTGTTCAGCTTTTCACCTCCCAGAACAGTCCAAACTGGAGTCTCCATACCAGGCTTTTGGCAGACAAAACATGTAAGTACAATGATTAAGACAAGCTGATTGCAGGAATGGAAGAAAATTTGCCATTTAATGGCCTTTTGTTATTTACAGGCAGTGATTAAGCATTTGAACAGATGATCTCTGGGAGTTCCAGCTTCTACTTCCCAGTAACTGGGAGGCCACCACTAACCAAACCCGCAAGACACAAATGCTGCCTCACATCAAACACCCAAATCTCTGGAGTCCCCCCTCCAGATGCAGAGACCCAGAAAACCTCACAGGCCCTGACACACACACACACATTTGGGTTTTGCCCTCAGCAGCTTCCAGAGAGCCCTGCTGGAAGCTTCCTTGACTTAACACCACACTATGGAAGCTTTTCTAGTGCTCCTGCTGGGCTTTTTCCACTTGGTGTTCAGCATGGACATGAACAGGAACAGACACTGAGCATGCAGCACCTGCTGGAGAGCCTTCTCCCTCCTGGAGGGGGAGAGAGCATCTCCAAGTGTCCTCCAAAGGCACAAAGCCTTTTGGAATGGCTTCAGCACCCTGAACCACCAGGGCAGCACCGGAACGTGCTGAAACCTCCACACACCTTCCTCAGGGGCAGTCTAGTCATGGACACCAGAAATGAACTGAGTCTACACACAACAGGCAGGAAAACTTTAAATAGCAATGACAGCAATGTACCTACTCTGTCTGAAGGTGTATGCAGTGCAGTCCACTTCCAAACAGTACTGGACTCTGATTTTCTGGAAAAAAACTATTTAATGATATTGTATTCAAAACCCCAAACACACAACTAAAAAAAAATACTCCTTACCACTTCTCATCCCATTTTATACATCAATACTCTACATCCACAAGACCCAGAAGGTACAACTGTAAGAATCCATGTTTTCCATGCATGACCACAACCTACCATGGATGGAATTTATGAACACAACATGCACCTTCCCTGCTATAAAAGGGAAATAGTTACAAACATGAGCTGGGCACACATTTTACCAGTTAGTAGAATACACAGCTCCCCCTACACCCTGCTGCCCAAATGCACCAACCACTTCAATCTGCACATAACAGAGGGACCACAAGGTAACTCCCCAAGAGCCACAGAGGCAGCAGTGAAGGTCAGGTGGTAGCAGCTTCTTATCAAAATACTATTTCATTCTCTACATATTTAGTTCCAGGGAGATTTCTGAGTTTTCTGAAGCCCTGGGTATTATCTCAGTAGAAAGTGATGACTTACAACAACCACTTGTACCACTTGTCTCAGTGACAAGGTGGCATTTCAGGTTCTGCTCCATAAATTCATGGAGTGAAACATCACAGATTAAAAGGTCTATGTAAAAACCAGTGTGTAAGTTCCTTGTGCTTAAAAAAAGTATTGCACCAACTCTCAATACAAGCCCCTGCAGCACAAAACTTCCCAAATTTTGCAGAACAGCTTGGAGAACGAGTTCAGCTCCTCCCCTTCACCCCTCAAGACTCCTCTGGAGTGCAGGCACCAGCTGCTTCTGCCTACAGGAGAGGCAAACACAGCCCTGGATTTCCTGGCAGGGCACAGATCAGCCCTTTAACATGTTGTGCCATTTCCTTCCAGGTGCTCTAAGACTCCCTGTACACCTGCAGAGCCAAGTTCAGGAGCAGGAAAGGAGCAGCTCATGACTGGTAGCACAGAGAAGGGCACCCCCAGCTGCTGCACAGAGCCAGGCACCTGTGCCAGAGGCTGCTCTGCCTTCTGCAGGCTCCTGTGCAGCTCCTGAGGTATCATGAGCATGACACCAGACCCAGCAAGGTCCTGGCTTCCAGCTGCTGCTGAGGGACTCTGAGAACCAGCTGGTTTCTGTAACTCAGAACAAATGACCCTGGAGCTCCCATAAAACTGGAACTCATAACACATGGAGGATTCAGTTACAGTTTGGTATCACCTACAACCTGAATGTACTGGATCCCAAGTTGCCAAGCCCACTGTTTTTCCCTGTGATCCAGGAAGTCTTGCTGCTCCATGATCAAGACTGACCTTGACCACACTGATATTAAGCCAAAACCTGAAGAAAGCCATAGCAGTTTCCACTCCAGACAGTTTTTGATCCTTAAGCACATGCAGGTTTTGCTTCAGGAATTTACAAGCAGCCTTTAGATCAAGTTCCAGTTTGAGTTACTCAGCTCCCAGGACTGCTTCACCCTGAGCTGGCTTTCCAGCTGAAGGCATCTTACAGAATTTTAGGTTTCTGTCTTCTCCCCTAAGGAAAACACCCCTGGGGCTGGGCCCACTGCTATGGATCCTACCATTAACCTGACCCATCTCACAACTCTTAATGAGTCCTTTAGCAAAAATGAGGAAGTGGAAGAACATCATAAAGCAAGGTTCAAGGTGTCCTGCCTAAAGGCCAAGTTGAACAAAACTACTACCATTAAATCCACACAGGAGATACCCTAAAAGCAACAAAAATCTCACAAGAAACTGACATTTAGGATCCAAAACGCAATATAACCATGCTCTTAAGTTCCCAACAAACTAATCCCTACTCAGGGGTTCCAGGAAAGCATTTTAAGGAAGATGGAATGTGCTTATACCACAGATGCCCCAGCTGTGCTTCCCAAGCCATGACAGGCACCAGCTGCCAGCGAGGCCTGGAGGCTCACAGGTAAAGCAGTGCCACCAGCCTTGCTCAGCCCTGCCCTCCCCTCCTGCTCTGGTTCCAGGAGTGGTACAGTGACTTTAAAACATACCTCAATGCAGGCATCCACAAACTGCACAAGAAGCTCTCAAAAAACTCATAAGACTTAAACCATTTGTGTTTAAGTTTAACCCTGCACATGTTTCAAGTTATAATTTCAACTCCAAAGACATTTGTTAGAGAAGTTCCAATTTACTCCTCTAGACAACAATTTCACCCCCCAGCCTAACACACTCCTAGTAAAACCTGCTCTGGCCAAAAGATAAGACTTGTTTTAAGGATTAAGTTAATGCTAATATAGCCTTCAGTAAGAATAACCAACACAACTGGCAACATCAAGAAGCCAATCAGGCAAGTAAAAAGCCAGCATGCTTTTTTTTTTTACAAGCCAGCTCCAGCAATTTTACTAAGCCTTGGGATACAGCAGAGCTCCTCAAATCCACTCCAACACACTATATGTATTCCTCTGGATTATCCAAAGTCCTCTTAGCTTGAACTCCATGGGCTTTCCACTCTGCTCCAGTCTGAGCTGCTTTCACATTGTACTTTACTGAGAGACCACATCAGCTTGATTATAAACCTAATTTCTGCCTCAGGTTCCTGCTGTAAGTGAAATAAGCTTTTCATTTGCCTTTAGCAAGTTTATTTGCCTGAAGCCCCTGAACCCTTCAGCAACAGGCAGTGTAGGGAGATGTTACAAAATCCTGACTTATGTAACCAAAAAGGAACTCGTAGCCACTTTAGCCATGAATTGTTCCCAGCTCCCAACAGAGTAAAGCCAAGCAATGGGGAATGAGGGCCAAAGTCAAATTGATCACACCCTGCCTCACCTCAGGACCACAGCACAGAGGAGCTGCCAGCTCCCTGTGCAGGGCCAGTTGGGCAGGAGGCTGGGAAGTGCCTGTGCCCCTTCCCTGGGCCAGCAGCATCTCCCTGCCAGGTGCCACAGCTGTACCAGAGACATTTGCCTCAGCTCTGCTCTGCACCTGCCCAGCAGTACTGGGCAGGAGGCAGTGTCACCCACGTGCCCCAAGGTCAGAGCAACAATTCCCTACAGTGTCCACAGGTGCTCTCCCACCCACAGGGCTGTCATTTCACAGTATCTGCCACTGCAATTCACAGGAGTATTTTAATCCTGTCGACAAAAATTGCTTTTGCAATGCTTGAAGCCGCTCAGATCCCTCAGTCTGACTCCTCACAAGACTCTGCAAAAGTCAGGAGGCAAGTGAGCAGCATGAGAAGTCATGAAACACAGCTACAGCCAAAGTACATGTTATAAACAAGCTCTGATGTAACTGTCACCTTTCTTTTTTTTATTTTTTTTCCAAAGCCTGAACAGGAAGAAGACCAAAGCAATGTGTAACTTCCTCCTGGTGTAGAATGCGAGTATCAAAACACCTCTCTAGCTAACAGAAGCTGCAGCAGCATTCTCTGTACACAAGCTCTCCAACACAGATGGGCTGTGCTGGCAGCTCCACACACGCAGCGAGAGGCCCAGCGGAAGAACCCAGTTGCTCCCACTGGCTGCTGTACAGAACTGGCAGCACAGAAATGACACCAGCTCTGCTCAGCACAGGTAGCACAAACACAACTCTGACCACCAAGGCTGCTCTGCACCCTTGTCCTCACACATCCCACCCACAGGCACTGCTCCTTTGGGCAGAAGTGATGCCTAAGCATCTCTGGACTGAGGACTACAGCAAGTACTTCCCTCTCTTCCACAGCTACACAGGAACAGCACCATGGAATTCAGTTTAGCTTCCTGGGTTTTGTGCCTATACATTATAAGCAATAGTAATTCCCAATTCCTCTGCTACAGAAAGTGTTTTACTTGAGCAGGGCTCGAGCACAGCTGCTGCTTTCCCTTCCCCCTCACCCGCCCATCACACAGGGGAACCCTGCAAGACAATGAGCTAACCTTTTCCTTGCTTTCCATTCAAAGAACTCCAAACGGTGCCCTAGTTATCCACTTAGAGGTATTGCATTCCTTGAAGATCAGCAACACAGATGGGCATGTGGCTGAATCCAAAGGGTTTTGGCTTAAACCTTAAAATGGAAGGCCCTCCTGCACATCCCTCCCATCCTGCCCTTGGATTGCTTCACACTGCTTTTCTTGTAAAATGCATCTACAATAAAACAGACCACTTTTACATATATATAAAAATACCAATTCAATTACTGGACTGGAAGGACTCTGCCTGGCAGTATTGCTTACACCCCAAACACTTCTCACAAGGAAAGATTTCAAGTTTCAGACCCATGATCCAATAAAAGCACCTAAACAAGAATTTGGAGCCTCAGCGCCTGAAATACTGTGGTGAATAACACAGGCAGCAATCTGAGAGCAGCTCTCACCCAGCCTGAGCTCTTTTGGAGCATCTGCTTAGAGAACAGCTGCTGCTGTGTGCACACATGTTATCCCAGCTCGAGCCTCTGCACAATCCCCAGAGCAACTGTGCCACCAGTGACAGACTGGGACGGGCCCTGCAGGTTCCTGGGCGGCCTCACATGCCAGCAACAACACGGGCCCGCTGCTCATTCCGCCCCCTCCCAGCCGAGTTCAACATACAAGAGGCCATTTCAGGTAACACTGTATCAAACCTTCACTCTTGGGATTTTCTCCTTTCCAAGTTCTCAGCCCTGTGTTATCCGAGGACACAAAAATTTTGACAAAAATCTCATAGAAAGCCTTTGTGGCTCAGTAAAAATCCCAACTGCCAAGAGCAAGAGCCAGTGGCCAGACTGAGCCGTGCACACTGATATACCATGACTGATAACACCCTTAAAAAAAAGCCAAAGCAGCAGTTTTCTCTGCCATCCTGTCTCTGTGCTCGAGTCCACTGGGATTATTCCTACTCAATCCACACTCTGCAGGCTTCTGCTCCTGCCACAAGCCGCAGCAGCAAAGGTCAGAAACTGGCTGTCCCCTCGTTATCCTGACAGGGACGGCCACTGCACCCTCCCAGAGACCACAACAAGCCTGGGATGATGATAGGAGCGCTCTGCAGGGGGTTTAAAATAGCCCGAGCGAGCGTAAACAGCCAGCCACGATTACCGAAGCAGTTACACCGAGACACCCACAGCAGCTCCGAGGGCTCCCTCAGCCTCCTTCAGCCTGTAGCTTCACGCCCATCCAACTTCCAAAGCATCTGGGCTGCTACAACAGGCAGATTTATTTCCCTCCCCATACGCTGTTTTGTGGAAATGCTGCCTCCAGCCCCATCATCTCCCTCTCCTCCACAGCCACCACACTCACTCCACTGAAACTCTCTTTGCAGAGCTCACACAGAACTGCTTTGGTGATGCTCTTGCTACTTTCCCAAGGCTTTGAAGACTCTCACAGCCCTACACAGTCCCCATTATCTCTCGGGGCTCTTTATTTTTGAAAAGCAGCATGAGGAGTCAGTCCACAAGCACCCAACGTTAACAAAGACTCCACACATCCAGCTTTTCTCCTGTCACAAACCAGCCTGGAAATGCAAGTGCTCTCAGAGTCTTGACTCCTGACCCTCAGCATGCACTGAACTACAACCAAGCAGCTTTCCTGACTTACCTCACCCAAGATTCACCCTCCCCACAATAGCCCTGCACTGCCTATGCATGCCCAGCCCCCACAGCCACATTTACCCTGCTCAGCATCCACTGCTGTGTCTCCCAGGGCTGTGAACCCACTGCTGAGGAGTAAGAGCCTTTCCAAAGCACCTGTGGGCCCACAAACACTGTGGAAGAGTCCTCACAATGCCCTGAGGACCACTAAAGTAAGGGACAGAACACTTGCAGAGAAGAGCAAGACTCAGCTAGAACACAACTTCCTTATGTAACTCACTACCAGATCCACAGCTGGAAAATCCAACAGTCAAAAATCACACTCCAAACACCTCCCTTCCCAGGGCTACCTATTCCACAAGCTTAAGTAAGGCTTCAAGCTCTCTTCGATTTTCTTCTCCACCTGAGCTTTAACCTGATCAGTAGGACACATGAAGCTTCACAAAGCCTCCAAGGTAACCTACAACCAAAGCAGAGATGTTAACACAGACCCGACACTACACACAAAACCAAACAGGGCTACAGAGTGAGCTATGAGATGGTGGGTTTACAGCTGGTTGGAGGTAAAAAATAATTTACGTAGTGATCAAGAGGAGAAACACGATGGAAGGGTTGTTTGCTACACCTGAACCTTGTACAGACTTCAAAGTGACAGCTACACGTTTTGCAGGGAAAAGGATACAAACTCCCTGCCTGAGTCACCAAGGCAATACAAGTGGACTGCAATTACCGTCGAGGGCTTTTTTTCCGGGTAAAAGGCACTGATGATCAAGCAAACATTGTCCTAAGACGGCAATGGACTGGGCAGCAGTGTTTTTCCAAAAAGCCAGGACACGGAGCGCGGCGCAGCTCCCGCTCCAGGAGAAGGCAAGCTCGTAGCTTTCCCTGCAAGCCTGCGGGATGACTCAGGCTGTAGAACAGCGCTGGCTCCATTAAGAGAGCAAAGCACACTGCTGTGTGACAGGTTTACTGCGCTCAGCTGCCCGACACCGCGATCCTTGTCGCTGCTGGAGGAGGTAGAGGAGCCCTTGGCTACGGGGCTCCGAGAC
>NW_005054386.1:747000-752293 GCF_000277835.1 Geospiza fortis
GTGGGCCTTGGGTGGCCCTGGGAAGCACAACTCACATTAAATGGCGGTGAAACACCGCTGGTGACAGCGTTCCTGCTCCTTCCTGCGCCCAGGTGGGGTTGAGGGTCCCTGGTGCTGCCTCTGTGCCATGGTGAGCTATTCTCATGCTGCCTTTGCTGCCAGCCTTCTGCGAGACTTCAGCATTTCTGGAGGCTGTAGCACAAGGTGTATTTTGAATTTGTTTCTTCTCCCTCCACATTTGTTACAGAGACAATAAACCAAAAATTCATTAAAATGGCTAAATGGCTCTCTGTGTGGATTGTTTTTTTTTTTTTGGTTTGGTTTTTTTTTTTTGTTTTTGTTTTGTTTTGGTTTGTTTGTTTTGTTTTTTGTGGTTTTTTTGTTTGGTTGGTTGTTTTTTTTTTTTTTTTTTTTTTTTTTCACTTCTGGTTCATTTTATGGCTTCCTGCTCTTTTCCTTCTCTTTCCTTTCTTTCCTTTTCATTTTGGGCACTCCTTGATTGCCAAATTCCCGACAAGCCAGCACAGCTCATTGATCCAATGACAAGGTAACACACCCTTCATCCTGGCCACTGGAAAGGCTCAGATGCTAATCCCAAGCACTCCTGGCTCCTAAAGCCAATGCTGGGTTGGGGTAAAGCTGCTTTTCTTCCAGCATTTTCTGCTTTCCTTTTGTATGGCCCAGCCAATGCCTGATCCCCATCACTGGAAGTGAATCCCAGATTCCTTTTGTGGGAGGTGCTCCTGTGGCCTCTGAGGGCAGCACAGAGGCCCTGGCTCCAACCTGGCTGGGCAAACACCGTGGCTGGGGCTGTGTTCCAGGGCACAACAGGCTTCCCACCCCTTGGGAACATCTTTGGAACCTTTTCCTGTTTCTGAGGCAGTTTTCCAAGTCAGCCAAGATGAAAGTAACCTTTTTCCAGCATTCACAGGAGAAGTGTTGGATTCTGTCCCCAGGAGGAGATAGAAAAGTGGTTTGGTTGTGGTTCTGGTACCAGGGATAATGAGGATCTGCTGTTTGCTGCCAGCTGGATGCAAACTGCGCCACCAGATAAGAAATGGAAGCAGGAAAGTCATTCTCATCATGGTTTTTCACAAGGTAAGAGCCAAGACATCCAGGAACAGCATTTCATAGAATCTCAGTCGCAGGCTGGCTTGGATTGGCAGGCTGGCTTGTCCTGTTGGAAGGGTTAAAGATCATCCCAGTCCCACCCCCTGCCTGGGGCAGGGATACCTTCCACTGTCCCTGGGTGCTCCCAAACATCAGAGCATCACTGCAGGAGTTCTCTGAGCCCTGCCTTGTCCTCAGGTGGCTCCTGTCTCCATGTGCCTTCACCATCTCCCTCTGATGGGCTCTGCAGGGTGAAGTTGCAGTGCTGTATTAGGAGAAAAAACTCTTGAAGGGCTTAGGGAAAGGTACAAGGATTTAAAGGAATAGAAACTTCCCAGCCAAGCTGGTTAAATCTGTTTATTCCAGGCTGTGATAACTTATGAGGCCTTCGTTAGAGGATGCAAAAAAGTCACTCTAAAGGAGGAGAGACACAACTGGAAAAGGAGAAACCTCCAATGTTGGGCAAGATTCAAAGAAAAGTGAAAACTCCCAGAAAAAAGGACCAGGAGCAGCCTCTGTCCCAGAGGTGCTCTGCCCAGCAGCACCACCTCAGTCATGGAATCATGGAATGGTTTGGGTTGGAAGGGACTGGAAGCTCATCATGTTCCAATGCCAGCCTATGGCAGCTCCAAAATGAGTAAAAATGGTTTTTCCACCCAACATGTAAGTAGGGAATCAGTGCCACAAGACCCTGCAGGTGCTGGCAGCTGACAGAAATCACAGATTGATCCACTGACATCTATTAAATCCAAACTCTCTTTCTCCTAGGAAGGTTCTGGTGCTCCAAAAGAAGGCAGAACCTCAGTGGGTGAGGGGTGTGCAGCACTCAGAGCAGCAGGGATGGAGGGAGGCTCCATTCTGCCACCAGGACTTGAAACTCATCATTGCTGAGGGCTCCAGGCTGGGGTCAGGCTGAGGCAAAGCAACTCCCAGGCTGGGAACATCCCTGGGAAGGCAAAGGCAGGACATCCCTGGGAAGGGAAGGCAGCACATCCCTGGGAAGGCAGCACATCCCTATGTGGGCTCTGTGAGCCAAGGTCAGGGCCCTGCAGAATCTGGAGGCCAAGGGGGAAATTCCCAAATCCTCAGGGCAGGACACCTCCCTGGCCCCCCCTTGGCTGCCACCTCCACCTCCTTTGTCCCACAGCTGAGTACTGGGACAAGAAGGTTGTCCAAGGAGCATTTGGACAATGCTCTCAGGCACTGGGTGGGTTTCTTGGGGCTGTCAGGAGCTGGGCTTGATAATCTTTGTGGGTCCCTTCCAACTCAGGGCATTCCATGATTCTGTGGTCTGTGAAAGTGCTTGGCTCAGTGAATGAGAAACAATGGGTGCTTAGGAGCTTCAGGAAGCTTCAGAAGCTTCTGCTGATGCCACCAGATCTCCTGCAGCACACGGTTGCTCCTCACTGCACCAGAGCCTGGCCTGGTTCACACAGCCCAAGAATATTGCAGAGCACTTTATTTTTGCTATTTTGTGTCACTAAAGCAGCCCTGTCACACGGGACCTCTGAGGGACACTGCTGGTGCAACTGCAGCACTAAAAACACCGACTGCAGCACTTTTAGTCAAGGCACCAAAGCCACTTTTGACACCAGCCTGGCACTGGAACCCCATCCCTGCAGGTATCCCCAGTGAAAGCTGTCACTGGGCAGCCTGCCCTCAGCATGAAGCCAGCAGCTCTACCTGCTTTCCCAGGCAATGGAAAACAAGGGGATTAAAGGAAGGAAGAAACGAAGTGCTGCTGCTGTGCCCATCCTGCAGCAGAGCCAGCTCTGTCACACTGCTGCTGCTGCCTGCTCACCGCCCTTCACCCAAGGGGTGCCAGGGAGAACACCCTGCTCCTGGCCTGCCTTTTGGCTGGGGACATGCCACATGTATCCAGCTCTATCTGGGGCCAGGTCTGGGCACCACAATATGAGAAACAGCAGCCAAAGGAGGGACACAAGGATGGTGAAGGGCCCCCAGGAGCAGCTGAGGGCACTTGGCCTGTCCAGCTGGAGCACAGGACACTGAGGTCAGACCTCCCCAGGGGCTGCAGCTCTGCTCTCTGCTCCCTGGGACCAGGGACAGCACTCAGGGGAATGGCTGGAGCTGTGCCAGGGGGATTTAGTGTGGATATCAGGAAAAGGTTCTTCTCCAGAGGGTGGTGGGACACTGACCAGGCTCCCCAGGGAATGGTCCCGGCCCCAAGGCTGCCAGAGCTCAAGGAGTGTTTGGACAATGCTCTCAGGGATAGGATGGGGTGGGGATGGGATGGGATTGTTGGGGTGTCTGTGCAGGGCCAGGAGTTGGACTGGATGATCCTTGTGGGTCCCTTCAACCCCAGGATATTGCAGGACTCCTTGGTTCTCCTGATCTCAGCAAGGCCTGCAGTGTGTGTGGGTTGCTGTAGACAGAGTGTATTTCTGTGCCCCACTCAGCCTCACACAGGTGTCAGCAGCAGCCTGGTTGGAGGTGCCATGGTGCTGGTCCACAGAGGTGCCTTGTGGGGTTTTTTATGCATCTAAAATCTTCCAGCATCATGTGTCACTTCTTGTTCCCTCTGCTTGAGGCAATAACAGCAAACAGGGACAGAGAGAATGTCAATCCAGACACGATGTGGAAAAGCAAATTATTGGCCAGAGGAAGGCCAGGGAGGACAGTGGGGGCGGTTTCAATCCTGCCACTTCTTGTTGGCTGTGCAGAGGCACTGGGTGGCACTGGGCAGCTCTGGGCTCTCTGTTCCCAGGCAAGCTCAGATGTTCCAGGCATCCACAGGAGGCCACAGAAATGTTTTGAGGGCTGGAGCCCCTCTGCTCTGGAGCCAGGCTGGAAGAGCTGGGGGGCTCACCTGGGGAAGGGAAGGCTCCAGGGAGACATCAGAGCCCCTGCTGGTGCAGGAGGAGACTTTGGACAAGGGCCTGGGGTGACAGGACAAGGGGGAATGACTTCCTACTGCCAGTGTTGGATGGGATATTGGGAAGAAATTCTTCCCTGTGAGGGTGGTGAGGCCTTGGCACAGGCTGCCCAGAGCTGTGGCTGCCCCATCCCTGGAAGTGCTCAAGGCCAGGTTGGATGGGGCTTGGAGCAACCTGGTCTATGGAAAGTTATCCCTGCCCATGGCACGTGTTGGGAATGAGATGAACTTTAAGGTCCATTTCCACCCCAGCCATTCCATGGTTCCAAAATTCTTTGAAAGCTCATTCCTGGAGTTCAGACTCACCTCTTGGACTGGTGCCAAACAGAAGTGAGACAGAAATACTGCAGGTGCTGGTGTGCTGAGGGTAGAACTGAAAGCCAGGCCAGGCTTTGAGGGCAGGAGAGCCACCAGCTGCTGGGGGACCTGCAAGAAGGTGGCTGGGGAGCCAGACAGGCCATCCACCACACTGAAGAGCCAAGCAGAGCAGGTCAGTGAAGCCTGGCTGCAATGGGACAAGCTTTATCCCAGCACTGGAGAAGGAAGAGATTCACTTGATGTTTTAGCCAGCCTTTGTGTTGATGGAGCAAACCCCATGTTGGCTGTACCCACAGGCCCTCCCAGGGCTGGGACACTGGCCAAATGGTTTGCTGAGGTTTCTAGGGAACCACCCAAACAAGCAGCTCCCTGCCAGCCCTTCCTCCCCCTCTCTGGGTTTGAGGATGCTGGAGCTGTGTCCACAGAAGGGCAGCAGAGCACAGCTCTGAGGAGGAGCAGCTGAGGGAGCCTGGGGGGCTCAGCCTGGAGAAAAGGGGACTCAGGGGGGACCTTCTCTCTCCACAGCTCCCTGACAGGAGGGTGCAGCCAGGTGGGGGGTGGGCTCTGCTTCCAGGGAACATGGGACAGGACAAAGAGAAGTGGCCTCAAGCCAGCACTACTAGAGGAACTTTATGCTGGATATTAGGGAAAATTTCTTCACCCAAAAGGGCTGTCAAGCACTGACCCAGGCTGCCCAGGGCAGTGGTGGAGTCTCCATCCCTGGAGGGATTTAAAAGACTTGGGGACATGAGTTAGTGGTGGACTTGGCAGTTCTGGGGAAATAGTTGGACTTGGTGGTCTCAAGGGTCTCTTCCAATCTAAATAATTATTTAATTCTATGATTTTAATTAAATGTGAACTGTGGGCATGTCTGAATCAAGATCCTTGTGCTGTAAGCCTGTGACAGCCTCCAGAGACCCTGGCAATGTGGGTCTGTGGGGACTGTCACTGTCTCCTGGAACCCAGGGG
>NW_005054386.1:752303-753334 GCF_000277835.1 Geospiza fortis
TTCCTGGTCAGAAAGCAATGCGACCCCGAGTGTGTTCTGGACAGTCACCCCCTTTCTTAGCCTGTATCTACCTAGTTTGGCTCCACAGAGGCCATGGGTGACCATGCTGAGGGCTTTGCTGAAGTGAAGGTTCTCCCCTCATCCCTACAGCCAGTTTTCTTGTCGTTCCAGGTGGTTGGGTGCATCAGATGTGGTGTGAAATCCCTGATGGCTGTTCCTGTCCCATCCTTCAGGTGTTTGGCAGGGATTGCTGGGAGGATTTGCTCCATGGCTTTCCCAGGGTCAGAGGTGACACTGAGCAGGCTGTAGTTCACCTCCTCAAGGCTGGGTGTGAGATTCCCTTGTCGCACTCTCCAGGAATCTCCTGATTGCTACAACATTCCAAAGACACCAGAGAGGAACCTTGCCAGGGCATCATCCATCTCCCTCAGCATCCTTGAGTGCATCCCACCTGCTCCTATGGCCTTGTGTATGTGTCCCCTAACCCATGTTCTTCCAGGATGGAAATACCTCTCCACTGCTTGGAACAAGGAAGTCTTGAGGGCCTCCCTGGCCACCAAGAGCCTGGCTGCAGGAAGCCCCTGCTGTGTTGCCACCACTCCTGGGCACTGCTTCCCAGCCTGGCATCTCCTGGAAATGTGTGGTGTGGGAGCATCCAGAGCACTGTGAGTCCCCTTGTGCTAGAACTTGAGTCTGTTTTGCCCCTGGCAATCTGCTGAGCTGAATCAATGCAATCTTTGAATTCTACTGCCCTTGAAGATGAGATCCGGTTTCCTTCCTCATTCCAGTTCCCCTCAGCCCATGTCCTGGCAGACTTGGGGCTTTCCAGGATGTGCAAGCTCATGGATATCGAAACCTGGTACAGCCACCAGTGCCTGGATTTCCTGTGGGCTGAGAGATCTCATGGATGCCCTGCGTGGGAGAGCTCTGGCACTCTACAGGCTGCCCGCTGCTGCCAGAGCTCCTTTCATTTTCACTTTTCTGCGCGCTTTTCTGTGCAGCTCCACCCGCGCTCCAGAAGCCCGCACGTC
>NW_005054386.1:753727-764506 GCF_000277835.1 Geospiza fortis
GCTCGTGCTGCTGGTGCTCTGTGCCGGGGCTCTGCTCCTGGCCGGGCAGCCCCTGGTGCCCACCGCTCGCAGCCTCGCCTTCCACTTCGCCACCCTGCAGACCGGGGAGCTGCTCAAGGGCGCCTGCTACCTGGCCGAGGAGATCTTCCACCGGGACGCCAGGTGAGGCAGCGGGGCTGACTGCCTGCCTGCGGCGCTCCTGGGACCAGCCTGGACAAGGGCGTTGCACCCTTGGGATGTGGGGGGGGTTGCTCCTGGTCTCTGTGCCCACACGTGCCCTCTGTGGCAATGATGTGCTGTGCCCGGCAGCACATGCTGCCCTCTGTCACCCTCCTGTCCCTCTCATCTCTGCCTCCCTCTCTCCCACCTGCCCAGTTCTCTCAGTTGTCCATGGATCTCTCCTCTCCTTGTGCCCTTTCCCTGGGGAACAGATCTTGTCCTCCAGCCTTTCCCCACCACCCAGTGCTGGAGGGCAGGGGGCTCTTGTCTCCATTTGCTGTCCAGGGTGACATTCCATCTATCTGCTCCCTCTGAGACACCCAAACCCTCCCTGCCTGGGGGCATTGGGGTGTGCTGGGCAGCGTCCCACACAACTCTGTAGTGCTCTGGAAGGTTGGTGGCCCCCAGGAGATGGGAGCAGCCCTGGCCATGGCTGCTGAGGGTGGGTAGGTGGCCACCAGCCTGACTCCTGTCTCCCTCTCCCACCCAGGCACCATGGCAGCTTCTGGAGGGCCCTGAGCTCCTGCTTCCCCCCACACTGGCACGGGCCCATGCTGCTCGTCTGTGGCTCAGCCTACGTGGCTCTCTTTGGTGATGGGCAGCAACTTGGCCTCCACCTCATCCTGGCCAGTCTGTGCCAGCTCCTCATCCTTGCCCTGGGGCTCCGGGTAAGGCTCCCACAGCCCCAGCCTGGCTGGCTGCTCGGGGAACCCTTCAGCCCTGAGCAGCCATGGGGACATGTAGCCAGCTCTACATGGCCTCTGCATGTCCAGCCCAACCAGAGTCAGCCTGGCAGGAAGAGCACTCTCAGCCCAGCGCTGCAGAGCTGATCTCCCTGGCCCTGTGCTTCCAGGAGTGTTGGCATTAGGAGGGCAAGGCTGTCTTCTAATGAGCACAACCATTCCAGGGGATGGCATGGCCCCCCCAGCACAAAAAACAGGGGTATTTTAAATCTGTCAGTGAAGTTGGTGTTAGAGGGAAAAGCAGAGTCTGTGTGTTCTCAGTTCTCAGTGTGGTGTGGGAGCAGGGCCAAGTCCCAGGTGCCTCTGCAGCAGTGGGAGGGCTCTGCTGTGCCCCAGCGGTGCTGGAAGGGTCCCACAGGCTGCAGAAGGTGCTTCTGTCAGGTGCCTGTGGGACAGGACACCCATCTCCACCCAAATGCACCCACAGAGCTGGCAGAGGCCATTGGGAACCCCACCATCAGGCACTGGGGTGTCTCCTCTGCCATGCTGGAAGCACAGGACAGATGCACAAGTTGCACTGGGACACAGGATCCCAGTGGAAGGTGCAGCCAGGGAAATGCCTGGCTCACTCCAGCCCCAGCTCCCTCCTCTCTGGGGGCTGTGGGGGCTCTCAGGGGCTCTGCCCTGCACGGTGGGGGAAGGGGCTGGTGGGGTTGTTCACTCTCCAGCTCTCTTTGGAGTTCTCCAGCCTCTGTGGAGAACTGACTGTTGCAGAAGGGCCCAGGTGGCAGCTGTCATCACCTGGTCTGTCTGTCCTTCCCTCCACAGAAGCCCTCAGCAGTGGAGATGTCTGAGATGTCCGAGAGGTCCAAGCAGAACGTTGCTCATGGGCTTGCCTGGTCCTTTTATGTTGGGTACCTAAAAATAGTCCTGCCACGTACGTAGCTGTTTCCCTGCATTCCCATGCCTACAGATAGAAATAGCTGCTAATAACAATCCTCCCACTTTTACAGCGTTAGCAGGGAAATGGGGAGCAAGGCAGAATGCAGCTGTACTCAAAGCAGGCACCTCTGCCTGATGCTCTCTTCCACCAGGGGTGAAAAAGTCCATGGAGGAATTCAGCAGAGCCAATCCCAACCTGCCAGCGTGCAGGAAGACCTGGAAGCTCCACATCTTGGTCCCTCTGAGCTGTGATATCTATGATGACCTGGAGAAAGCTGACAGCAATATCCAGTATGTGACAGAGCTCACTGAAACCACCCTGGCCCGAGCAGGCATCAAAAAGAGGGTTTACAAACACAGCCTCTATGCCATCACAGATGAAGAAAATCAGGTATGCTGAGAGCAGCATTGGGAGCATCATCCCAAAAACTTTGCTGGCCCCAGAAGTGGCCCTAAGGACAGGAGACTGTCACCTCTCCTATTAGATACTCCCAGCTTTCACCAGGCTTCCGTGAGATGGAGAGATCCCACTCCTGTAGCCCTTCCTGCTGCCTCCTCTGCCTCCTCCCAGGCCCAGCTGCAGGGATGGTGGGCTGGCTTAACCCCTCCTGCAGCTGACTGAAGTCCAGAAAACAGTAGAAAACTGAGCAGGAAAAAGCAGATGTGGGCTACAGAGCATCACTTCCCATAGGATGAATGTTTCCTTGTGTTGTGAAGAGGTGCTCAAAGATGTCTGTGTGAGAAATTATTTGACTCCCTCCTTTCCCCCAGTCACCCTTTTCTAGGCTGGTGAGCCCTAAATCTCTCCAGCTCACATTGCATTCATCTCCTCCCACATCTCTGGGCAGACTGGCCCCTGTCCCTTCCCCTTGGAGGAGGGAACACCCTGGTGCTGTGCATGGTGACATTGGCAGAGCTCTGCTCCTCACCCTGCTTTGTCCTTTGGCAGAGGCTGAGCTCTGAGCTGCAGTTTTTAAAGTCCAGCCTGCAGGGACCCCGAGCCTCTGTGCCCTGCTCTGGGGGAAGCACAGTCAGTCACAGGTTTTTCCTGCTGTGCTGCGCAACTGATGCTGTGTTCCTTCTGCCAGGCTCCTGCTGAGTCACTCTGCTCCTAGGAGCTCCAGCAGCTCTGAGCCTGCACCTGGCCTTCCAGTAATATTTGCCCCTCAGCTTCCTGCCCAGTCCCCCACAGTGAGCAGGGCCCATGGAAGGCACCTGCCCCAGGGCAGTAACTGCCTGCCAAGGCTGGGAACTTCCTGCTTCTCTGCATTCACCTGGGATCACATCCCTCTTCCTTCTAATTCACTCCATTCAACTTTCCAGTTTACCCAGTGTAAGACACTGGTAACACCACTCCTCCTTGGCATGTTTACGGCTTTATCAGATTTCTCTTGGTTTCTTTGCTCAGCCTCCTTCCAGCTGTGCCTCCACCTTTCCAATGTTTATGCTCAGCCCTCCAGCTCTGTTAGGATGCTCAGACTTAGAATAATGCAATCACAAAATATGCTGGGTTGGAAGGGACCCACAAAGATTATCAAATCCAATGCCTGGTTCTGCACAGGACACCCCAACAATCCCACTCTGTGCCTGGGAGCATTATCCACGAGCTCCTGGAGCTCTGGCAGCCTGGGGGCTGTGACCATTCCCTGTTCAGTGCCCCCCTGTACCCTCTGGGGGAAGAACCTTTTCCTGATACCCAAACTAACCCTGCCCTGACACAGCTCTAGCCATTCCCTGGGTCCTGTCATTGGTCACAGAGAGTAAAGATTGGTGCTGTCCCTCCATTTTCCTTTGAATAGCAGAAAGCCACCAAGAAGGTGTGATCACAGAGAAGGGATGTCTCCCTAGGGGACCAAATTCCATGGGGAAGATCACCCTCCAGGCTGCTCTTGGGAGCACTGACAAAGCCAGTGGCCGCCCCCCATGGGCAAAGGCAGCTCCCTGAGCCCACCTGGCAGAAGGGACACCTGGATCTGTCAGGCCAGCTGCTCTCTCCCTGCTCTGCAAGAGGCAGGGGGACACAGGGGCCAGACTCGGTATCTTTGTCCCAGTGCTCCCAGTGCAAGGCAGGCCAAGGAGCTGAGAGGTCCTGAGTGCTGTGCCCAGTGCCAGGATCTCCCAGCAGCCCTTTGCCAGTCCTCCTGTCCCCATGTCTTGTCCTCCCACCCCTGCAGCTCTGGCACTGTGCTGTGGAATATGCCACCCCACTGCAGACCCTGTACGCCATGTCCCAGGACGAGTGTGCTGCCTTCAGCCGGGAGGAGCGCCTGGAGCAGGCCAAGCTTTTCTACAGGACCTTGGAGGAGATCCTGAGAGGCTCCAAGGAGTGTGCAGATACATACAGGCTCATTGCCTACGAGGGTGAGTGAGGGGAAAGGGGCTGGGATGCCCAGGACAGTGGCTGTGCTCTTCTAGCCCTGAGTGACCTGGATCAGTGTCTGTGCAGGGCTCGGCTGATGTCCCCAGTCAGGGGGCCATGGTGGCCCCTGCTGCCACGGGAGGAAGGGAGGGGCTGCATTCCCACATGAAATAGGAATGTCACTGAGCATGGCATCCCTGGCTGGTGAGGGAGGGCATTGTCACACTCTGCTCTGGGCTGGAGCAGCCTCACCTCCAGCCCTGGGGCAGGTCTGGGCACCACAACATGAGAAAGATCTAAAGCTGTTAGGGAGTGTCCGAAAGAGGGACATGGGGGTGGTGAAGGGCCCAGAGGAGCTGCTGAGGTGCTGCTGAGCTGCTGAGGGCACTTGGCCTGTCCAGCTGGAGCACAGGACACTGAGGTCAGACCTCACTGGAGGCTGCAGCCCCTCCTGAGGGGCAGCTCCAATCTCTTCTCCCTGGGAGCAGGGACAGGACCCGAGAGAACAAGTGGAGCTGTGCTAGGGGGATTTAGTCTGGATATCAGGAAAAGGTTCTTCCCCCAGAGGGTGGTCAGGCACTGCCCAGGCTCCCCAGGGAATGGTCCCTGCCCCAGGGCTGCCAGAGCTCCAGGAGTGTTTGGACAAAGCTCTGGGACACAGGGTCTGTGCAGGGCCAGGAGTTGGACTGGATGATCCTTGTGGATCTCTTCCAGCTCAGGGTATTCCATGATTCCATAATTCGAAGGACTTCTTGCTGTGAGTCTGAGGAGCAGGGAAGGTGGTGGCAGCACTGGTTGTCCCAGCTGAAGTCCCCAAGGGAACCTGAGACAAGCTGTGTGCTGCAAGCATTGAGTGTAACAGCAGCATCCAGGGCAAGCAGCCGCTCCCCTCACTGTTGATGTTCCTGGAAGAAGTTGCTGGGGCTGTCACGCCCTCCCCAGCAGTGGGATGAGTGTGTGCCAGTCCTGCTGACAGGGGATGGGAGGGAGCGAGGCTTTTCCTCATTCCCATCATCTTTTCATCTCCCATCTCCTCACCTCCACCAGATGAAATCAGCATCTTGCTTTAATGAATGTCAGTTTTTTCAGAGGAAACTCTCCCTGATGGGGAGAAGCATTTCCATGCAGTGAGGCAGTTCCCATCACAAGCACTACTGGGAATCCAGCACATAGTGCCTGTAATTTTACACTCCTCCCCTCACTTTGTGTTTGAACTTTTCCCCTCTGCCATGCAGAAAGTGGGAAGTAAAAGCTGTATTTTTCCTGTGCAGGAAATAGTGCATATTTAGGGGCATCTCACAGAGACTTTGCTCCCTCCCAGAGCTCTGCCTCAGGACAACCAGTGAAGGAAGGTTTGTCTTTCTTCTGTTCCAGAGCCAGAAGAAGCAGAGACCCACTTTTTGTCCAGAGAGATCGTGTGGCACTTGCGGCAGGAGCACCACGAGGAGATCTCCGTGCTGGAGCAGAGCCACCCGCCCAGCCCATCCACGGCCCTGGACTCAGCAGAGCTCAACCTGCAGATCAGTGTGTCAGACCTGCCCCAGCCCCTGCGCAGTGATGGCTTCTGACACAGCCCCTCACTGCCCCTGGGGGCTTGGCTCACCCTTCCCCAGCCCCCTTCCTCCTGGAGCACGTGCTGCCCATGGCTGCAACCCCCAGCTCCCATCCCAACCTCCTGTGCACCACGGTTACTGGACCAGCTGACTCAGCCCACAGCCCTGTGACATGCTTCCCATTTTCTTTGTTATGTACAGCTCTGATGTTCTTCTGTGGGTGTATTGTTTTTTTATCTGTTTTAATTTGTGTCATATAAAGCACTTTTCTCTTTGGGACAAGTTGCAGTATCCTAAATTTTGGACACAATATGCAGTCTGCCCCATGTGGGATGGGAAAAGGTTTTTCCCTCAGAGGGTGGTTGGGCACTGCACAGGGAATTGTCATGGCTCTAAGGCTGCCAGAGCTCCAGGAGCACTTGGATGACGTTGTCAGGGACAGGGTGGGATTGTGGGGTGTCTTTGCAGGGCCAGGAGTTGGCCTGGATGGTCCTTGTGGGTCCCTTCGAGCCCAGGATATTCCATGATTCTGTGGTGTGGGATGGGGCTTTGGAAATGCCAGCCACAAGTGTGCCTGTGTGTGCTGGGACAAACACACCCAGCCCATGTGGCTGGATTCATGGGGCAGTTCTGCAGGCACAGGGAGCCTGTGCAGGATTCCAGGGGAGCTCCAGCCTGACCAAAACTGTTGGTGGCAGAGCAGGCTCACCCAGGATGGGGAGATGCTGGGCAGACACAGGCTGGAGCTGACACAACAGCCTTGCTCCTGCCCTGGGCTGCCCAGCTCCTTTTAGAATCCTGGAATCACTAAGGCTGGCAAGGCCCTCTGAGGTCATCAAATCCAACCAGCACTGCCAAGGCCACCACTAACCCTGTCCCCAGGTGCCACATCCATGTGTTTTTTAGTATTTCCAGGGGACAGTGACTGTCCGGCACAGCCCATTCCAACTCCTGACAACATTTTCAGTGAATAAATTCTTCCTGATGTGCAAACTGAACCTCCCCTGGGGCAGTTTGAGGCCTTTTCCTCTGGTGCTGTGCCTTGTTCTCTGGGAGCAGAGCCCCACCTGGCTGTTAAGGAGTTGCAGAGAGGGAGATGGTGCTGCCTGAGCCTCCTTTTCTCCAGGCTGAGCCCCCCATAGCTGCTCCTCATCTTGTGCTCCAGACCTTTCCCCAGCTCCATTCTCTGCACATGCTGCAGCCCCTCAATGTCTTTCCTGTCAAGAGGGGCCCAGAACTGGACACAGAATTCCAGGTGCCTCACCTGGGCTGTATATGTAGGACTCCACCTTTCATGCACGTGGGAGAACATGGTGGGAGATCTCTCCCCAGCTCCAGCCCAGTGAGCTTTCAGGAGAGATTTGGCTGCATGTTGGTCCTGCTGGGACTGGGAATTGGAACCCATTTCAGGATGCAGTAAAACCTTAATCTGCAGCCTAATCTCTGGGTCCTGCATCTGTGCAAAAATGGCAAAAACGACAGATGAAAGGGCTGTGAAGGGAGGGCTGGGACAGCAAAGGCCACTGCAAAGAGACAGCTGGTTTGCAGAGGAATCAGGAATCTTTGCTGAGGCCTCCAGGATGAGCCAAGTTCTGGGGCTGGACTTACTGGAGAGGGAAAACAGCGGGTGAGGGACCTGGTAGAAGGCAAGGAGCTGACTGGGGGTCTGGCCCTGGGGTGTGGGCAGGATGTGGGTCCTGGTCACCTGAGCAGCGTTCCCAATTTGCTAAAGCTGTGGGCACGTGCTGAGATGCACGGGAAATGTGTCAGGGTCGAGCTCAGCAACACAGGAACAGCCAGCAGCAGCTGTGTGAGCAGCAAAGCCACTGCAGCCCCCCAGGGCTCACACCTTCAAACCCCTGCTTGTGGGGCACAGCTCCATGTCCTCCTTGATGCCCTGCTCCCTCCTCACGTGGAAACTTCTTATCTCGCCCATCACTGCAGCCAGGCCGGGCTGGAGATGCTGATAAGCTCAGGCCATATTAGCAGGGGACAGGTTGAAAGGCAGGCACAAGCCCAGAGGAAATCTGACAGCACAACCTTGTTCCAGCAGCAGCCATGCTGCCAGCCAAAGGCTCAGCTCAAGGGCACAGCCAGGGCCAAGGTGAAAGGCTTTGCTGGCAGCAGGAACTGGAGACAGGGCTGGATCAGAGGCAGGAAAATCAAACCTCAGAAGTGGCAGCTTGCTGCTAAGCTGGCAAACACAGGCTAACCAGTTTCCCCTTGAGCTCTCCAACAGCACAAATAGTTCAGTTTTAGTGCTAATCACAGCATCCCACAGCAGGTCTGACTCAGATCAAGGCTCTCTGCTTGGAGGCAGACCCATCCTGGTCCATGGGGAGCAGCAAGGCCACCATAGCTCAGCAAGGGGAGCTGTGCAGGTCCAGGGGCCACCACAACTCAGCAGGTCCCAGGTGCAGCAGGGAGGGAGGTTCACAGCCAGGATCCTGCTGAGCAAGGCACAGAATGGCTGCAACCTCCCTCCAGCCAGGGCTGGGGCCAGGCTCAGCTTAGACACAGCAAGGACAGGGCTGCTCCCAGCCCTCCCTCACATCCCAGCTGCTTTCCCACCAGAAATCCCAGGAGCCACCAGCAGTGACCCATCCGTGCTGCCCCACACAGCACAGAGCCTTAATGTGTGACTGGGGGGCTGAGAGCTGAGCTCCCTCACAGATCCTCTGAGGGCAGATGCTCAGCTCCCACCATCACCTAGAAAAACTCATCTTCAAAGATCCCAGAATGGGTTGGGGTGGAAGGGATCATTTCATTCCACCCCTGCCATGGCAGGGACACCTCCCACCATCCCAGGCTGCTCCAAGCCCCATCCAGCCTGGCCTGGGACACTGCCAGGGATCCAGGGGCAGCCACAGCTTCTCTGGGTGACCTGTGCCAGGGCCTCAGCACCTTCACAGGGAACAATTCCTTCTCCAGTAGAGAGATATATAAACCTCCTCTCTGCCATGTTGTCCTGCAGCTGGTGAGGCTGGCCATGGGTTCACCTCTCTGGAGGTGACAGCAGTGACTGATCACAGGGCTCTGCTGCCCTCACATGTTTTTTACCAACACCCAGATTTTCCAAGTCAGCCTTGCACTAAGCAGCACTTTTCAAGTGTTGTGACTGTGTTCCAAGAAAGGCCCTTGAATTCACTCACATTTCTTTATTATTTTATTTTATTTTATTTTATTTTATTTTATTTTATTTTATTTTATTTTATTTTGTTTTATTTTATTTTATTTTATCTTTTCATGAAGTAAAAATCCTACTTGAAAAGCAGCTGCTTTGAAGTGGCTGAGGAAAATGTCAGGTTCACTAAATCCACACCTGCCTCTGGGTAAAGTTTGGAATCCTGCAAAGCAAGGAAACAGCAGCTCAGCCTTCAGCAATGGTTGGATTTAAACTGGCTATTAATATTAATAACAATATTAATGCTGCTTCTTTGGGCTGCACCTGGCACTGCCTCCCGAGACCCTTTTCTTTCCTTTTCCCAGTGCTAGGGGGAGCAGTGTAACATACACTGGGAATGTGTCTAAATGAACTTGGAGAGCAGCAGCCCCACAGCCCAGAAGGCTTCACGGAGCTGCCTCGGTGCTGGTGTAGCACTCACGAGAGTATCACACACATAACCCCCAGCACCACAGGCTTTAATTAAATTGTGCCAAGCCCCTGAAACCAACATTCCCCACAGTTGCTCAGTCGTGCCTGCAGCTCTGCAGGGCCTGTTTTCCGAGCTGGAAGTGCTGCAGTCGGGGTTTCACTGGCACCTTCAGCAGCTGTGTCAGCTGGAGCATGGCCCCAGCACAGCTCCGTGGGGCTCTGGGCTCACACCAGAGGTGCAACAGCCCCAGGTTGTGCCAGGGACTGGATATTCAGGACAAGTTCTTCACTGAAAGTGTGGGCAAGCACTGTGCCAGGGTGCCAGGGACTGGATATTAAGAAGTTCTTCACTGAAAGGGTCGAGTGTCGCCTCGATTTTTTAAGATTTTCTAAGCCTTCTGATGTTTACATTCTTGTAACGAACTTTCTCACACACTTTCTGTAAATAACTTATTGTTTTGCATTCTTTTATGGAGGAGGAGAAATTTGATGGACTGTTGGTTTGCCCAGTGTCATTGGAGAGGCGCCACTTTCATCCTCCAATCCACGGTCACTTTTGGAAAACCATAAATGTTGGAGTCAGAAAATAAACTTCCCTTTTCTCCACCTTGAGAGCAGCAGTGTGTGCTCATGTTGTTTTGTGTCCTATTGTGACAGTTGAGCACTGTGCCAGGATGCCAGGGACTGGATATTGAGAAGTTCTTCACTGAAAAGGTTGTAGCACTGCGCCAGGGTGCCCGGGCCATGTTGGAGTCACGTCAGGTTGCTGAAGTGTTCCAAGCACATCTGGGTGTGGCTCATGGGAGCTGGCAGCTTTTTAATCATTATTTTGGATTGGCAGGGCTGTGTTGATGGTTGGATCACAGAATTGTCTGGGTTGGAGAACTCCGAAGTCATTTTTGTTCTTTCCTTATTCTGTTATTTCTGGGAGGGTATGTGGAAATTCCGCCCTGGAGCTGAGGAGTGCCCATCAGAGGGATTCCCACAAGCATTGAGATTGGTGAAATGCATCAATGTTTGATCAGTAATCACTTTACTACCTTTAATATAATTTACTATCAATATTGCTTCAAAGATATTGCACTCCTCTACTAGCTAGAGCTACCTACATTGTGTGGTAAAGAATTCTGAATGAGATCTTTTCGCATAATCCTTTCAATCATTAATTATTTTATTTATATTTTTGTGTTGCCATCCTTAATCCTGAAAGACGAAGTTGTATAAAGGCTCAATTGCATAGCTTTAGACATAAACCACTGGCCAAGCCTGAGGCTGGATCAGACTCCTCAGGGAGGAAGAGCCCAGGGGAACTGCAGAGCTTGGGATCCCCATCCATGCTGCCCCCAGGAGTGACACGGTGGCTAGGTCCTGGAAGCCCTGACGGCGCTGAGGGGCGGCCATGAGCTCTGTCAGCCCGGCCCCGAGGTG